>NC_049255.1:33071449-33375144 GCF_011100685.1 Canis lupus familiaris
AAGTAAGGAGGACACGGGGCGGGGCCAGGAGGCTACCGGAGCTGCTCGGGGGGCCGCGGCCGCCCGTCCTCGGGGCCCGCCTGCCTCTGCCGGGCCGCCCCGGCCAGGAGCTGCTGCTGCCGCTGCCTCCACGCGTGGCCCTGCAGCCTCTGCTGGCGCCCGGCCTCCTGCTGCTCCCTCGGCCGCTGCTCCAGCTGCTCCTCGGACGCCGGTCGGAGTCTGGTGGCCGGCCCGGCCGAAGGACGCACCTGGGGGACAACGAGCTGCAGCTGAGCAAGGCATCGGGACCTCTGGGGCGCCTCCGCCTCGTTTCTCACGACAGGCTCAGGAGGCAGGGCCGGCGGAGCGAACCCCTGGAGTCAGGTGAGTAGATGCAAAGGCCCCGGGCGCCTGCCTCCCACCCTCGATCGCCCGGAGTGGCCGGCGTCCCGGCAGGTGTTCAGTGTGCTCCCTCTCACGAGGAAGGGGACACAACAGAAGAACGCCGTTTTGGACCGTAATTAAGTGTTATGTTCGCAAGGCTCTGCCGTAAGCGGGCGCTTGGGGACCTTCACGTTAACTGGGGCAGTGCTTCCAGGAAGAGTTGAAGATGCAAGGATGCCAATTAATACTAGGAGTGCATAACCAATCTCAGGCTACCCTGAGCCAGAAAGAAAAAAGAGAAAAGAGAAAAGAAAAATAAATAAATGAAAGAAGAAAAGATAAAAGGAAAAGGAAAAGGAAAGAAAAAAGAAAGCCAATTTCAGATATTTGTGGAGAGACAAAGACCAAATTCTTCAGGACGCCAGGGTGGTGGGTGGCTTAGCACTTGAGCATCTGCCTTCAGCTCAAGGCGTGATCCTGAGGTCCTGGGATCGAGTCCCACATCGGGCTCCCTGCATGGAGCCTGCTTCGCCCTCTGCCTGTGTCTGTCTCTCTGTGTGTCTCATGAATAAATAAAATCTTAAAAAAAAAAAAGTCTTCAAAGAAAAAGAGAATGCATGAGAACAAAGTACCTTCCAATGAAAGGAAGAACTGATGCAGGAATCCTTAAACTCTGCTCCCCACTGGGCTACCCACCACTCTCTCCTGCCCACCCTCTCTCCCAACCAACACAAGCACAAGCAATTTTCACCAAAGGAAAGAAGGTGCAGGGGTGAGGGAAATCAAACCGACGGGGGAATTACTTTTGAAGAAAGCTATGAGGGACACAAGGCTGGGAGAGGCTTCTCCATGCGAAGTGCGCAACAATGTGGAAGTACAACAGAGGCCTTTGCATCTACTCAGCCCAGAGCCTCAACCAGCTTGAAGTCTTAGAGTCTGAGGCCACACAAAGCTTCAGAGTCATAAATAAAAGGTGATCAGCATCTATGGAAAGGCCAAGTAGCCCACGGCTAGGTATCGGCTTAGAGACAGCAGAAGAGAGACAGCCCTCTGCGTTCAGTGTTGCTTCCAGTTCTTTTAAAGTATGATGTCTCATAAAAATGGATTTTCTAAAGGGAAAAAGCCTTACTTCTGTGAGAAGGCAGGCTCTGTAGGGGGAGCCAGAGCAGGGACTGGTTAAACATACTCACCCAGTGGGGCATTCTTAAGTGCTAAGATCAGCCTTTTGACAACCTAATAACCACCTTGAAGATGAATGTGCAAAAGCCAACCTACCATTTGATAGTAAATGAACAGGGAGAGGGAGGCTTTTGAGTCTAGAAAATGAGACCCTTCTCGGCCTCAAGATGCTGGTGGGACTTGAGCACGTTCTGGGAAGTGCCCAGTCAGGCGCTCATGCCTCCTCCTACTGCTCAAGGAAGGGAGCGTGATGCTCCCTTGTGATGTGCTGCTCGCAAAGAAAATACACACACCGACAATAGCCTTCTCCTCCCACCGGGCATCTTCCTGAGCCACGTGAGCAGCTAAGCCACGAACATTACAATAGAAAGCTTAAGCATGTGCATTCAACGTTTAGTGAAGTCCCTCAATTTTTATTTGAGAGACTGTCAGATATGGGGAGGCTTTTTCAGTGTTTACAAGCAAAGCCACGTTCCCTATCCCAGCTGACAAAACATCATCCTGGTGGACAGGAAGTGGATGACCTCTTACCTCAGCCGGAGCGTGACCCCCTAGAAGGTTGGCTTCTTCTCTGGCTTCATGCTGTTCCTTCCATTCCCGATGCTGTTCCTTCCATTCCCGATCCTGCTCCTCTGGAGATGGATCGTGTTCCTCCTCCAGATGCTCAGCCTGCCCGACCTGCTCCATCGCTTCCTCTTCCAGGGCCTTTCTGTGCTCCTCTTCCACCTGCCGCTCCTCGGGTTCTCGGGGTTCCGCGTCGTGCTGGTTCAGATCTGCTGGAGCCTGAAAGTCTGCCTCCTTCTGGGTGGGAGGGTAAAGTTTTGATTCTTCTGTTCTCCTGGGAACTGCTTCATGTGTCTGCCACGCATCACTATTTCGAGACACCTAGGCCAAGCACATCACTGGAAATGACACTCTTCCATTTTGAAAACAGTGACATAATCTCTATGGGGTTACAACATAAGCAAAACCCTGGCGTCTAGAAGTAGAGAGTCCTCACTGAAAAGTATGGCTGCAGTGGAGTCACTTAACGCTTCTCACTATGTAATCTCACTTATAAAAGAGAGAGAACATAAGCAAAATTTCATCTCAGAAACAATACGGTTAAGTAGTTCAAAAGTAAAGCCTGCACGTGACCACATCTCAGCAGACCCTTCCCTCAAAAGCAATCTAACTCCTGTTTCTCCTTTAAAACAAAAGGGAAAAAATCCCTCAGCCTTCAAGTAATGCAGTGTCTATGTCACCTGCTTCAATGTAAATTCTGTTTTCAATAAGGATTTGAAAGAGTGGGACACCTGGCTGGCTCAGTTGGAAGAAGGTGTGACTCCTGACCTCAGGGTTGTGAGTTCGAGCCCCATGGAGGTGTGTAAAGATCACTTAAATGAATAAAACTTTAAAAAAATATATAATTTGAAAAGAGAAGGACAAGATCAAGTTGAAGATGAATTGGGTTTATTTTTTATTAACTAATAAAAAAAATTGCCATTACTAATAGATGCCCATGGTAGCTGCAAATAGTGCTCATTAAACCAAATATAAGAAAATATTTTTTTTATGTACTAAATAGCATTTCCTCGTAGATCAGAGGAAATATTTTGTATTTTGTATCGCTAATACAGAAAAGTCAACATAAAAAAAGGCATATCTTTTTACAGAGGACTCCTCTTCTAAAATTGGTTGATTTAAATGGATTTTCCTGGATTTAAAGTTTCAGAGATTTCCATGTGATCTTCATTACTTAGAAAAGAGGGGCAAAGAAGAGATGATACAATATCATAAGAAAATATATCACTCCTCCCCTCGTCCAATCTTCTTTGGTCAGACTGTTCTTCCAAATTGAAATAAACGTGAAGCCCTCTTCTTAAATTAGCAAAACTATAACTGAGAAACTGGATTGATTAATTGAATGAATGAATGAATGAGTGAAATGAATGGAGGAAGAAAGTCCTCTCTCAGACATCTGAGGACAACTTCTGGAGATATGTCTTACCAATGTCCTCACATACCTGGCACGTTTGACCTAATACTGCCCTGGCTTTATACGAAATATTTCTCTAAGGGGCCCTAAGTGCTTTCAGATACGTGCCAATTATCTCCACAGCCATTCCCATGAGAAAGGTGACAGCAGAGAACTACCAACCCCACCTCCCAGATGAAAAAACTGAAGGTCTAAGGCATTAAAAGATAAATTAATCCAGTAAACTGGTAGTGAGACCAGGAGAGAGAACAGAACCAATTCCCAGGCCAGGGATCTGGTCATGTCTTCTTAATAGTAGCAGACAAGGGTCCAGAAGGACACAGAAGGTCCCGTCTGTAAAGGAATGAAGGCTTCCATGAGGTCCTCTCACAGCAACTGAATGATTCCCATAAGATGGTAACTCAGGACACAGCTCTCAAACATTCACTGTTAAAAACAACTTCCTTGGGGAGACACATAGACATATTTGCCATTTTTTATGCATGTGATTAAAACAACAATATGTGAGAATTAAAGATAAGGATGACCCTACTTTGGATGTCCCTCTTATAAGATAGTCTTCGGCAAAACCTCAATTTTTATGAAAAGCAGAAATTAAAAAAAAAAAAAGGGTGGATTAAGAGACTAGCACTCATACCTTTGATGGCTTTATAAAGACCTCTTAAATACAACGTTTGGCTTGTTCTGTGTGGACCTAGCAGTGCATCAAGTTCGACTGTATCAGCAACTTCAACACGAGTGGGCTGTCAACACCCTCATGATCATTCAGTCTTCTCACTCCACCCCCCCAAAAAGCCAAACGACAAGAACAACAAAAAGAGGTTAAAAAAAAGCTTCAGACACAACAGCTTCTTCAAACCAATAAACCCACCTGAATAAACAAAGCCAGTATTTCCTTCCCAGAAAACACTATAGCAGGAGTTCTCAAAGCATCCTCCCCAGACCAGCTGAATCAGTTACAAATGCAAATCGTCAGGCCTCATCCCAAAATAACTGAACTGGAAATTCTGGGCTAGGGCCCAACTATCTGCGTTAAAACAGCTCTGCCGGGGGCTCCGATATACGTGCAAATTTGAGAACCACTGTTGCACAGGAAGAGGTGGCAATATATAGAGCCGTTCACCTGGTGACAGCATGACGGGGAAGTGACCCGACCGTGGAAGAGCAGTTGGCGCCTCTTACCTCCCGTGGCTCTCCGGCTGTGTTCTCCCTGGCTGTGTTGTCGCCTCGTGGAGAATGTGTCACCTGGGTCACATTCGGCTGCTCTGCTGGTTCTGGCTTTCGAAGGCTTGGAATCCGATTCAGAGTATCTTTCAACTGTTTATACTCTGCAACTTGCGTCTGTGTATACATTGCACAACCGGATGCCAATTGTACAATGTGAGGAGGGAAAGAGACATGATCGTTCATGGATGGACATTAGGGTTCACTGGAAGCCTAGGCTAAGATATTTTACGTACGTACAAATTAGGAAAAATATGCAGATTATTTCCATGCATTAGCTATTCTTACTTGGACATGCTTACCCATTTTTAAGCACATGCAAATGAGAATTAGACATCAAGGGAACAGAGAAAAAATATCTAAGACAGATGTTAGTTTCTCATGCTATGTTAAACAGTCAGAATTCTTATAAATAACTTTGTGGTATAAATACCATTATTCACAAGGCAGTTTGCAACCAGTGTTATAGCATTAAAAAAAATCTGTTTAAAAATTCACACAATTATATAAATACAAGCGCAGATATCTTTTACCAAATTGGTCTGAGTAATGTTTTCCAGTGAAAAGGAATCCGAAGTTTAAAATAAGTAAATATATATATAAATCGCTCAGGCCACCCCCTTACTCCCCACCCCCTCCATCAACCTGTACTCAAATAGGGTCCCTCACTCTCCAGAAGGCTTCTGGTATTGTGCTCTGCAGATTTAGGAAGGCAACAGCGTAGGCATGAAATGAGCCTAGATTTTTATTCCTCGTTGTGAACCTTCCCTCTTCTAAGGTGATAAAGGTACTCATGTAAGTATTAAATACAATATACTCATATGGGCGTATCTGTGTATATGTGGTGCAGTGTGTATGTGTGTGTGTGTGTGCACAATATTTTTCATACCAGGAGCTAGAAAGGCAGGGAAAAAAAATCAAATACCTTAACTAAGAAAATCAATAGACACTGCTCATACTTAGCTCATCATATGCACCAACACTGTTGTCCTAAAACAGAGATTCTATGTGTGTAAACACACACCTACATAGACACACACACAAAAACCACAGAACTCTTTTCTGGACAAGTTTCCCAGACAGTGCGCACAACAGAGCAGCTGAGTGGAGGCTGGAATCCAGCTGGCGCTCCCGCTGCCCCAGCCGTGCACCCTGGCATAGCGAGTGCTCTTCCACCCTGACGAAGAGGGGCCTTTTTAAATTCTTTTTCCAACTCACACAAAGGTGAAGAAGTTTTCTTATGAAATCTGTCTCAGGGGAGCGCTTCCTTATAATTCGTACAAAGGTATGCCACATGGCTAACAGTGAGTGGCCCTTATCCCAGAGATCTATCAAAACACTTGCATACCAATTTTAGAGGGTCAAAGGCAATCTTTAAAAAAAGACATCTGTCCACATAGTGACACTTTTCGTAAATATTTCTTCTTTCTCCTCCTCCGAGATACATATTTGAAAGCAGTTATGCTGCAGCTCTCAAACATTAGTGTGCATTGAGAATCATGAAGGATCGTGTTAAAAATGCAATCTCCGGGGCCCCCATCCTAGGAACTATGACTCGGTAGGTCTGGGACAAGGCCCAGCTAACTTGATGCAGGGAAGTCTCCAAAAACACCAGCTTATGAGTTACCCGTGACCGTGATGTCAAGAGGACCTAAGCTCTAACCTCAGTTCTGGTCGCTGATCTTAGGCCAGCTATTTTCCCTTTGACTTCCTTGCATTTGGTTATAAAAAAGGGCACAATGTTATAAAGTAGACTGTGAACATTAAATAAAATCCTGTATGAAAAGTTCTTATGATGATCCCAGACACACTGTAAACTCAAATTCTATTTTGTTCTTGCTTTCCCCCACTCGGCTACATTTAAAAATTGGGCTGTTGCTTAGTCTGAGATTTGTGGCCATCACAGCACACAGAATATTCAAATCGGTTTGTCACAATGTTTGCATGAAAAACGGCCTCAAATAAAGTAATACTTGGTAAAAATTGTATAAAGAAGGTTTTAAGTGAAACAATCTCCTAAAGTCCATTTAATTTGTACACGTGTAAAATAATACCACACAGCTATCGCTTCATAGGGAGATATTATATCCAATGACTACCTTGAAAACAAGTCCCACAAACAGATGCTACAGCCTGTGAGATGGGTCAGGGCCCAGCATGTTATGCTTTTCATAATTTTATAAAGACAAAAAATAATACACGGTCTCCTGATTAAGGACAGATAGCTGGTTTTCCTCTTAAATCTTTCCACAGTAGAAAAGTGCAAACCCAGTGGCTAAGCTAGCCATTCCTATTTACTTGCATCTCCTAGAAAGCTGTAAAACACAGTATGGTATCGCTTTCATAAGCTCTCCGACACCTGTATTCGTGCGCTTGCACATTCAGTGCATAAGCACGGAGGGCCTGCTCTGTGCCAGGGGCTGTTCTAGGCTTTGAACAAACAGAATTTATGACTCCTGTTTTTCCTTCTCCATTGACATGAGGTCTCTTATTTTCCATAATTTGACCAAGAACACCTAAGGCTGGTCATAAAAGGAGCGTGCGTAGGCTGGAATATGGGAGCGAAGGAGGGGGGAATGGAAGAAAAAGTCTGACAGTCATGTAGTTGGGAGCTAGCATCATAAAATCCTGTAGATCCTAGAAGAAGAGTCACCACAGGTCAGAGAGTGGCAAAAGACCATACAGATGGGACCATCTCTGGGATTTAAACAAGCATTAGCCCATTGCGTGTAGGATAGAAGTGGTCACAGGTACCACACTACCGGTGCAAAACCTCATCAAAGGACTGATTTCATATTCTCTTGATTGAATTTCGAAAGCATGCATGATCCTCAGGATCAGGAGAGCTGTGTGTCCGAAGGAACTCACTCAAGATTGGCTTGTCAGAGACCACATGCATAAAGGAATTCGGAAATGTTAAGCAGATTGTGACAAGAACCCACAGAGGCGGCTACCCTTCTAACCTGTGCAGCCGCTAGTGCACTCTTGTGGTCTTCCAAAGTCACTACAAGCTGTTCATGCTCCGAGAGTAAATTCTTATGCTGTTGCTACACAAAAAAGAATGTTACATGTTGAGATTTAGCATTCCCAGACAGATTCTTCTTCCGCTGCTGACAGTGGTATGAACACCCAAAGGCAGCTTGCTTGTCTGCTTGTCTGCTGTTCTGGTGACACTTGCTACGTTTAAGAAATCGTCGGAGAGAGAGGACGATTTGCTGAAACCGAAAATGCGCTACACCTAAGTATCACAATCCTTTACAATGAGATCAAAACCAAAGGAATGAATATTTCATTATTAATAAACCTTGGCAAATAAAATGCTTATTACAAGGCAACCACCTAGCCAAAGAATCGTTTTGCTACTAATGAAAACGTTTGGATTTTTCAGACCATCTTTTAGCTTACAGGGCAGAAGTGGTCAAAGTACTGGGCACATTCTAGTTTATGCAAAGCCCAGAATAACAGTGTGGATTTGTAATGCAGGTCACTTAAGGGCTGACTAGTCAAGCCATTCTACAGAGTAAAGCAGGCCAATGCCAAGCAAACGCTCCGTCTTGTTTTACCTTGACGTCTTGAAGCTGTGTGTGCATGTCTTGGTGTGCTTTCCTTAGTTGTCTGTTTTCTTCTCTCAAATTGTACACGGTTTCTATTTGCGGAAAAAAAAAAATCATGCATAAAGCCTTAGGATTTTTTTTTTTTTTGGCTTTGGATCCCATTATTTTCATATCTAGAACTTCACATAACTATTTTTAGGATTTGTTTTGAACTCCGTACAGTATGCCCAATCAACGACAACTGTATCACTTTGGGATGTGGCATGGATTCAGCTTGATATTCCAATACAATCTGGTTCGGGAGTTTAAATACTTTTAAGGAAGCTACACAGTGTGGAAGTTAAGAATTTCTAATTAGTCAGGAGTTGAAAATGAAGGACTTCTGTCAATAAGCAGGTCCTCAGGAACAAAGTGTAATGGGCATGGATGCTATAAGATTTGAGTCTCTCCACAAATTAAAAAGAAAGTTTCAAAGAGTACAAATCCTTTTTCTCACAGAACCAATAATCTCCACAGACCCCATCAAGTACTTCAAGTACAAAGACAACTCAAGAAATGAAGAGACAGAGAGAAACTCCACTTACCTGTTTAAAAATTCTAAGTATATTTTCTTATTTCTTATATATTTCTTATTTTCTTTCCTGCCTGATGCAAATTCCCCCTCCAACAGCGACAGGACAGTTTTTTCCAGGGCAACAATGTGAGACTATAGCTGCCCAAGGGAAGTCCTATAATCTCTCCCACCTCAAGCCCACTGCTCAAGGAACAGCCTCAGTGACGTAAAGACGCCAGGCCCACCTCTCTTACCCTCTTGGTGATTTTCTCACTTTTGCTGTTTCTGGACACTGGATGTTATAAACTGGCAGCCCCAGGGCTGAATCCAACTCATTTTCTCTTTTTTTTTTTTTTTTTTTTTTGGCCCTTGCAGTCTTGCAGTGTGGGCCTATGCAGAGTGTTCCACATTTGAACCATTTAGAAATCAAGGATCTGGGTCTACTAAGACCTGGCAACACGAGGCCAATTCTCACGTGACAATACTCAGCAGAGGTTGAATGGTGGCAGGGAACATTCTAATTCATTTTGCAACGGGAGACACCTCTGAAAGTGAAAGGGGATGCTGTTAACGACACTGCTGGGACAGGAGGTCTGAGTCTACACTGCGCTGGGCAAACAATCCCTGAGTGGACGTCACCCCCTGCAGACAAAATCCTAATCCTCCAGCGCGGCACTCAGCACTGAGAAAAGTGTCCGTCACCATCTCTTACCATATTTTCTGCCCACTTTTACTCCTTTAGGGTCCCCGCCTCGCCCCTGAACTCTGGATTGCTGACTGGGTGTAGGGGAGAGGTCAAGAACAGGTAGGAAAGGTTTCGACTCGAAGGTCAAAATACCACTGGGAATCAAGGGGGAATACCATGGGGACTGTCAGCGTGCTATTGGCTGGATGAGGCTTTAGGACACACACACACACACACACACACACACACACACACACACACAGAGACAGGTGCACTCAATACCCAAACTGCTAGCTTCTAAAGGAGTTTTCCATCATAAACTCAATGGTGGTTGCTTCTGTGCCTTAAATGTATTGCCCTTGAGTAAGTTCTTTAACTTTATGAAGGTTTCAATTTCCTCATTTGTTAAATTAGGCTAAACACAATGCCCAGCTTACAGGCTGTTATGAGAATTAAATAAAATAACCGCACGAAGAGCTTCACCTGGTCCTGGCACATGGTAAACATTAGCTGAGTGTCAGCTATTATTATAACAGGGAAGGAAAAGAATAATTATCTAAGCTTATAGGCTACTGGCTCATCTCCCTAGGGAGTCTAAACTCTCTCCTGGCATCACACTGAACTTTACCAGAGACTACCTGGATTATACGCCTGAGTTGCCACTACTGACCTGCCTCCATCGCAATATGCTTTAACTTACTGTCCGCAGCTTTTATCAAAGGATCATAATTGAACGGAAGTGCTGACGGAGGAACTGCTCATAAAAGTGCCATCAAAGGCATTGTCACACCCTATTGTTTAAGGCCTCTCAGAAACTTCTCCCAAAAACTAACTGATACTGGAAATACTGTTCTCTCTCCCCCCTTCTCTCTCCCTCTCTCTGTTTCTCCCTCCCTTGCCCCACCCACAGGGTAGGTACACTCTCTTTCTGATAAGAGGCCCATAACTTACTGCATTTCCCTTTCTGTCCTGGCTGCCAGGAAATTTAGGCCAGGTTACGAGGCTTAAATTCTCTTAGTACGCAGAACTCACGTACAGGTGTCCTCCTCTTTTCCACGGTTCTGATTTATAACCTCTACATATAATTTGTTAAAATTTTACTCTAAATTGCCCTTTGTTTCAAAGAAAATAATACCAAGTAGACGTAAGAAGACACGCTTTATATTACCTTTGTGAGGACTTTTCTCTGTTATCTTCATGATCTCCACCATGTGCCCATACCACCAACAAGCCAACCGACGGCCCTGCGTGTCCTGCGTGTCTATAGCTCGTGGGTATTATCGGCTGACACCTGGCCCAGATCTCTCAGGACCATGTTAACCCTCTGCAATCCACCTCAATGGCTACTTAACTCTCATGTGCCTTTTTGTTATAACTTATTATTTTGAAATACTTATAGACATAACAATGCAAAAAAAAATGTACAGAGAGGTCTAAAGTACCTATCAGATTCCTTCCCTCTATGACGGTATCTTATATAAAATAAAAATAGAGTTTGGCACAGTATAACTAACTGGACCACAGACGTTCCTTGGATTTCACCATTGTTTTCACGAGCACCATGTGACTTTTTAAACCAACTGTCGCACTTCAAACTTATTAAGCACCTGGATAATTGATTGCAGAATATTTCCCTTTTTTCCAGACTTTACATACACTCAGAGTGATACATTTGTTTCAGAATACCATGAAAATACCTCATGCTGACAGTGATCATGTATCAGAAACTGTCCTAGGTGCTTTACATAAAACCCTGCGAGGTTGGTAACTTTTTTTGAATATCCCAGTTTGACAGATGATGACGATGAGGCCCGTGGTGATCATACAACTTGCCCATGGTCGTAGAACCAGTAATTGAAGAGGCCAAGTCTCGCCAGGGCAGTCTGACTCTAGATCCTGAGCTTTTCCAAGCTACTACTAGCGATCAACAGGTAGATTTCTTGGCCCCTTGGAGACTAGGAAATGCACGGGGCAATTTTGATCGTTGCACTGAATGTGAAGCATTGATGGCATTTTGTGGGTAGAGGTCAGAGATACTAAATATCCTACAGCACACATAAAAATGGCCCTGCCCGATGTGGCCAGTGTACCCCATCGAGAAACACCAAGTACTCTATCCTGTTTCTCTAAACAAACCCAAAGAGATAAGGATCAATGTGACATGTTACAAAGAAATACGTGCCTATAAATAGCCACATGATAAATGTGAACCAATCACCATGCAAAAAAAAAAAAAAAAAAAAAAACACAAAAACCAAAATTCTACTTTACTGAAACATTACAGGAGTAGTTATTTCCATGTAAACTAGCTAATCAGACTCGCAAATACCTTTTAGCTTAGAAAGTTCTTGTTCTTTCTCCTGCTGTAGCTGCAGGTATTTCTGCTTATGGTCATTAAATGTCCTACTGAAGTCTTCTCCTTGTCTGCGGTGCTCTTCCTCCAAGTCGCTGTGCTGCTTCTTCAGCTCTTCGTGTTGACTCTGCGAAGATGAGAACCTGAGCAGAGATGCACATTCTCGAAATGACACCCCAGCTGACAGCGCCTCAATCTCTCCCCCCACCCCCCCCACCCCCCCAACCCCCGGCCCACCGACAGATGAAGTGGGAGGCTTTGTCTTCCTCAGGCTTGCTGTTAATTTGGGCAGCTCCCCCTCCATTTCCCTCACATTTCAAATCAAGTGTTGGGTATCCTGGCCAAAAATAATCTTCTCCTCAATTTCCAACGTCGGTAAAGACAACAAGAAGTTAGAAGTCAGCAAGGAGAGAAGGGGAGGGGAAGGATCCGGGGCAACTCCCTGGACTCACACTGCTGTGGAGACAGGGTAAAGCTAATGGAAAAACTATCCTTCTATGGATATTCCAGGCTTCCTCTTTCAATCTAATGTTTTCCCAGCAACATTTTTTATTTCCCTTCTTTAAATTTCAGCCCTCTGGGTAACCCAGTTTAAAGAAAAAGAAAAAGAAAAAAAAAAAACAGATTTCCTTCCCTTTGGGGGAAATAATAGATTGTTTATAGAATGATTATTTGCCCTACTTCTGGGTCAGAACACCATGCTGTGATCACAGTTTAGATAAATCCCACGGTCTCCAAATGCTTAAATGTGAAAGGACAGTGTGCCTTAATCCACACACAGCTTTCTGGATAGTAGGAAAGGTTCTGGCTTCAATAAAAAGCACTTGCTCTCCTGATATGGGAGGAAAGACCACGCCAAACCAAAAGTGAGGCGGAGGAGGAAGGGAGGCTGGAGGCCTAGAGATCAGGGCATGGTTTCCCCGCTGTGCAGAACACTGGATGGCATCCACTCCTCTCTTCTAGCTTGACAGAAATAATGAATCTCTCCCCTCCACTCACTCTCTCTCTTTCTAAGTCTTCTTGACACACAATAATGAGTTTTACCCCAGAACCAAGGAAGGAGAATCTTTAAATATAAATTGTGTTCCTGGGGTAGGTGAAAGGACACATTAAGTATCGGTAACATGAAGGAGGCGTTTCATTGTCTGCTGCCTCTGGTGCACCGGGGATCACAGAAACGTCTAAGGAAGACCACTGTGAGACATGAAACAAGCAGACACAAACAAAAAAAGCCTTAAAGGATAAAGAGAAGAATAAAATTTTAAATGAGGTGACCAGACAGACTGATTTACAAGAAAATGTATTAATAAGCTGACCGTGATTTTTGCAACTGGGGTGATTAGAGGAGGGGACACGTCACAATTCTACATCGTGTTTACTGCAAATGTGACTTTAATGTTCCACGTTACCACACAAATCAATCTTCTGTAAAAGCTTTCCCTGATCACTTAAGTTACTCAGTTAATTCTTTCATTCATTCATGAGGAACAACGTTAAATGACTCACTTTCAACATCTGATGCTGCACGTTCAACGCACTGTATCTACTATTGGAATCTTGCTGCAAATTGAAAAGAAAATAGTTAACACGATGATAACGATTCTGGCTCTCTTGCTAAACTAGCTTAAAGCACTTAACAGAAGAATTCCATTTGTTTCACTCATAGAAGCTATGATGAATGCCCTGCTCGAACCAGGATGTCTCCAGGGCCGGCTCTTTATTTAACGGCAGGAATGAAGTTTTAACATTCCTGGAAGTTTGCTAGACTTTAGTTAAAGAAAAAGCAAGGCATGGCTTCATAAACGAGCAGCTTGGCAGGGCCCTGGAAATGATTTATGTCCCCTCTCAAGTTGCGAAGAACCAGGGCTCAGAGGCACAAGGCACTTGTCCCGAGACACAGTCACCGCGCGCAGCTAACACCCTGTGCCAGGGGCTCCGGGGGGCTGTGGCGATGAACCAGCGAAGGCCAGGCCAGGCCTCACAGGCTTTGCAAGGCTTAAGGAAGGGGAGAGAGAAGGCGCTTTCCTTCCCGGGGCTTCGGGGGTACGGCATTCTCCATCTATCACTCCACCCAAATGAGAATCTATTTCACAGACTGAAGAAACTGAGAAAGGATAAGCAATAAGCGGAGGGCAAGCATTTCCTTTAGAAGTCGAGCCAGGACTGAAACTTGAGTCTGGGCCATGTTCCATGCAGTGGGTTCGTCTGTGTCCCAGCAGGACACGGTTACACACGGACCCCCCACATTTCCATTGTCCGCCACGCCCCCCGCTCTATCCCACCTCCAGCCCAAGGACACCCTCAACCCTTTAGAGTTGGGGTTTTTTTTCCCCCATTTTTTTTTTTTTTTTTACAATTCCTAAAATGAACTGCAATTTTGCTCCATCGCTTTATTTTACTGCTTTACTCTTTTACTTGACAGAGAAACTGTGTTACGAAATGCACAACAGAAAGCACACAGTTTTAGTTGGGGCTTTTAAAAGCAAGTACGAGTTGAAAGCGGACAGCCTCCCAGCTATGCAAGGAACGGACCCTTCTCGATTTTAATACCCCCAAGATGCCAATGGTTCATCCAACCAATGCTTATATGATTTTCTTAGAGTAAGAGAAAAAGTTGCTTTGGTCTCCAGTTAATTTGGACTGTGCAAGTGACAGTAATGTTGTGGGATTCTTTTAGCAGCAAAAAATAAATAAATTACACACACACACACACACACACACACTCCAGCCCTATAGTCCTATGATCAACATAGTAAAAGATTTTGCCACTATTATTTCCCTCTCTTTTTCATAAAATAATTAAGAAAAAACCCCCAACTTACCCTTCCTTTATTTAGTGTTTCTTGTGCTTCTAACTTATAAACAAGAAAATCTAGAAAATAAAAAAAAATGGAGAAAATGGGGTGTAATTAACTCATTATGGAATTTTTAAACATCTAAAAGAATAAAAGCACATTTTGTACACACTTGTGGGAAATATTTTAGGTTTAAAAACAATCGGCTTGGTAGCCTACTTTGTTTTGCCTCTCAATGCTTTAGAAAGACTAGGAAAAAAACTATTAGATAATTTTCAGCTTTATTTTAAAGCTGTACATCTTGAATAAATAATGTATACATTATAACCAATTAGTTAGAAGTGAATTTATAACATGCACTCTGTGATTAACTCTCCTTGAAATTAAGGAGGAAAAAAAAATGAGGCACATCTGAAGACAGAGATGATTTACTGCTGTCCACTAGATGGCACGCTAAAATCATTCAGGACTTGAAAAGAGAAATCAAGCCACAGAACCCATCTCTAATGCTCTTAAGGCTTTATTATCCACTAGATGGCTCTATAAAATCACTCTGCATTTAAAGACAAGGAAAATCCAAATCCTATCAAAGCATTTTAATGATGCTAAACTCCTCTTCTTCATACAGGCTTAAACCGAGGGTCAGTAAAACATCCTAACCCATCCTGCCCTCCCACACTCCCTCCCTCCATCCCACGCCAACATAATGAGACAAAATACCTAACTTATATTTCCTCACAGGATTTCACAATACACGAGCAAATAAATCAAACGAAGAATGTGGATGATTTCCAATCACGAGCTGTATAGAGCCTATGCTTTATAGAAAAATTCTGTTAAAAGTCAATGGGTTGCCCAATGCCTGTGCTAGACGCTAATTTTCCAAATTGAACCAATCAGCTGTGCCAACAAAAGCCTTCACAAGATAAAAACAAGTGTGTAACTTAAAAGACACCCTGCAGAGGAAAACAAAAGAGACACCATAAGATGTGATCAATGTGTTATGTTGCAAACATAGATAAATGTCTGTATGCCTGTGTATGTGTATGAATGTATAAAATGTGTCATATTCCGGGCAACACATGCTGTTGCTTCTCGGATATCTATGGCCAGAATTTTCGGGGATGAGTGACATATGTGTGTAATATTCAGAGTTAAAGCTGTTTATTTCTGATATAATATGTGTAACCAATGCTATGAACTGCCTCAAGGTGGCAGTGAATGAAAGATTCGGGATCCAATCTTAAGCAGGAATTACCGTATTGTTCAATGCGTAACATACTGCTTGACTTTCTCTGTCTACTTATAAAACTGACTCAGGGCTGATCTGAGAAAGTTCTTAACAACAACAAAGAAATAGTAAAGCAAGCACGCGATGTTTCAAAGAGGAGTATGATAAAAACACAGAACACAAACTGCATTTCATATTTACCTTCCTTTGCTTTTTTATGTTCAAGTCTTTCCTTTTGCAAGGATTTCTCTAATCTTGATCTGTGTTCATACACAACTGAAAGAAAAAAGTTAAAATTTGTCGGCAAAGAATTAGAAACTCTAAAGTAAAGATAACATCAAATTTTCCAAACAGAGGGAGGAAAACACTTTGGGGTCTTCACGATTGAAATAAAAATGTATACATGTTTAAGTTCCACGTTCTGGGTTAAAAAAAAAAAAAAAAAAGTCACAACAGACCTAATTCTGAGCTGACTTCTGCACAGTCCGCACCTTTGAAAACAATACTCTGAAAGAGGCTTCCTTCCACCTTCTTTTTCCAGCTCCTTCTCCTGCTTCTCAAATACGAGCATCTGTCGAATACGAGGCTCCACGTCTTCTCCTGGGCCAATGTGTCCACTGTCTGGACCTCTCCCACCATGTGCCCCACAGCTCTATTTCTAGCTCCCACCTCTCTTAGTTTGCTGGAGACTCCGGGGCTTTTCCACCTAGCTACCCCCTAAGTGCTGCCAAGTCCACGGGATCTGAACCTGAACGAAGGCCGCACCCCCACTGGCATGAAAGAGACCGTGCGTCTCCCCTACATCAAGGAAAACACAGTGAGGGAGCCACAGAAGCCAAGAGGGGAGGGACCCTACAGAGAACCTACAGACGTCAGCTTCACATCTGCAGGAAGCCAACAGCAAAGTGAGGTCAGGCTGGAAGACGCCCCTGGACTTGGCCTGTCCCCACCTGCCCTGTCTACTCTGAAGAGCCAGCGATGCCGGGGGAAGAGAGAGGTAGTCTGGATGTCCTAGAGGGAAAACAGGGACGAGGAGCTCAGCAGAACTCTTCCCCACCTCGGCCTTCACATCTACAGCAAACAAGAGCTGGAGGAGTGGGAAAAGCTTTACTTTGGAACGAATAAAATAATTAAATGGCTATTTTATTTCTATAATAAAATGTATGCAGATGGACTAAACCAGACATAATACTTACTAGGCCGAGACTGTGTTTGTGGATACAAGTTATTAATACTTTTTTTTTTTTTTTTTAAATCTGAGATGTCAAGAAGCATCCAGGTCTGTGCTAAGATTTCATTCCAGGACTGAAAACCCAACCTCACAGAGTGGTTTGTACAGGCCAAGAAGGGTGAGGGGGGGAATGGCAAAAACTGAATTTCTGGTGTTTGCTTTGAATCCTCTGTTTGTGCAGCATTATGGTCACATATGACCTCAATCCCGTGCCAAACTAAGCCAAACCTGTCATTTGGTTCATCTACCAGCGTCTGGCTTCCCTTGGCTACCCTAAGACACAACTGAATCACCCATCGCTGACTCGCCAGATACAACACATACAACTGCCTGACACTACTGGCCATCCCAAAGCGCCGAGGTCACAGCAACTCCACCCACCCACCCCCACGCCTGCTCTAACTCCTTGTCACTTGAAGGGACGCCCTGTCCCTCCTGCCCTTTCTCCAGTGTCACAGCTGCCAGTTGCCAGCCACTACTGTCCTCCTCCCAGGGTGCCTGCCATCTCCTGGGAGAAGTCCATCTGCCAGTGTCCAAACCCTCGGGCTTCTCCCTACCCTGCATGTCTCATCTTGTCATCCCAGAGAAACCTTCCACTCTCCGGGCTCCCTCTACCACTACCACAACCCCTATCTCTACTCACACCTCTAACATCTCTGGGCACAACTCTCAGAATGCCTACTACCACCCAAACTGGCTTGGTGTCATCCCCTGGCAGGTGTATGCCTCAATCTCAACTTCCTCGTCCTCCCCAGCCTCTTACAAGTCATCGCAGCAATCCCTGCCTTGGTCTTTTTTTCCACCAGTGTTCTGTTTTCTTTGCCAGATGACCCCTTCCCCCCAGTGCTATGGTTATAAAGGATCTAATACAACTTTGCACGTACTGAGCCCCTATGTATCTGGAAGCACATTATGAGTAGGAATGCGAAATGAATCGCCATGAGCCTTGGCCATAAGCAGCTCAAGTGTAACACAGTGGACAGGGGAGGTGAATTTTAAATAATTAGAGCTAAATACACTTAGCACAATAAAAGCATATTTAAGCCCAAGGAAAGTCAAGGAAGAGCCCTGGATGGGAGAGGGGTGAGGGAAGACTTCTCAGAGGTGGTCATCTCTTGGCTGGCTTTGAGAAGGAAGAGCAATTCGATAGAAAAGTGTGCCACGGGAGACAGGCACCTCTGGAAGACATCACAGGGACGAAGGCACGGGGGTATGAAATTGAGCTAAACGTAGCTGTACTCTAAGCTTGCTTGTAAGTCCATTGTTAAAAAATCACATTTTTCCCCCCAAATAAGTCTCTATGGCAGATAAGTCCATCTGCCAGTGTCCAAACCCTACTAAAACCAAGAAGTTCCTTGAATGGGTACTAACAGTATCATCTGGAATGATGTTTGGAACAAGGCAAGGGAAGAAAAGATTAGCACTACAGAACCTCACTAAGCCAAGCCCTAAACTGCAGGCTCATGGACTTTGAGAATTTCAATCAGGTGGGAAACATTTACAGGGGAACAAGTCCGTGACGGTGCTATCATGACATCCCAGAGGCAAGAACAGGATGCCCCAGGCACACCTGAGCTCCCCAGTGGGAAGGAAATATCCTGCCTCTCCTCTAATCCACTGGCCAAAGTTCCCAGGTCTGGGTAGAGTCGTGGGAACACAAACGTGCCCGGTACCCTGGAACTGTGGTGCACTAGCTGGATATGGGGTAGATGATTTCAGCAAGCGTGTGCACCACTTCCAAAGGAAACAACAGGAAGAACTGTCAAGGTCTTTTTCCAATGGAACTGCAGTGGCAGAGGGTGTGGGGAGGTCTTGAGGTTGGGGGGCTGCCAAGGAGGTCAGGACCACTAGAGGGAAACAATTCCAGCCTAGAAACACCCGTGAGGGGGCTCCTGGGTGGCTCAGTGGCTGAGCATTGGCCTTCAGCTCAGGTCGTGACCCCGGGGTCCTGGGATCAAGTCCCACATCAGGCTCCTTGCATGGAGCCTGCTTCTCCCTCTGCCTTTCTCTCTGTGTCTCTCATGAATAAATAAATAAAATCTTAAAAAAAAAAAAAAAAGAAAGAAAGAAACATCCGTGATTTTAAAAGACAGCAGCAGAGCCAACAAGACAAATTCGAGAGGACGGCTCACCACCTCAAACTCCCAAGTATCAGACCTTACTGTGGAATAGAGGGGAAGTAACGGCAGGGGAAAGCTGCACTTACGAATCACAATCCTGCACAATCCTCTACTGCAGCAACCACTGGCAATCACTTTGCAAACTTGCTGTGGCAAAGGAGTCTTGTATGGGACTTGGTAAGTGGGTAACGATGGTCTTTGCCCTGGGAAGCAGGGTTATGTCATCTCCCGGTAGAGTGGAGGGCCCACTGGATTGCAGCAGGCAGAGAGGGAGTCTAGGGGATGGAGTGAGAGGGTGGGAGGCTGTGCTCCACTCCCTCGGTCTCTTCCCCGCGACGCAGTCAGGTAGGTGATGTGCCAACAGCTGGCCCAAAGTGCCCATTTATCATACTGAGTCACACAACCGTCTCTTGACAGTCTGACACTCAGTGGGAATTTACACGTTCCACATCCTATTAGCAGTGTTGTCTCAAGAGCCAGAGAATCCTAGGACACTCCGTTACAAACTTTCATAAATACCCTAAACAGATGCTACACAACGTCCACGAAGCCAGGACGCGTTCGTGGATCACAGTCAAAATTCAAAGGCCGTGAGACACCTGAGCTATTCAAGGATGAATAAAATGGCATCGCTCATCAATAACAAGATCTGAGGCATGAAGAATGTGGTTTTGCAAAGGAAGTAAAAAAATAAAATAAAAAATTAAAAAAATTAAAAAAAAAAAAAGATGTGATAAACAGGAACAGAGGATGTACGTACACACCAGGAGGTGATTGTACTATTGATATTATCCAACTCAGAACTGGCCAAGCCCTTATTACATGGCACTCGCTTCTAACCCCAACGTAAAGTAACTTAAGAGTGCAGAAATGGGAAAATAACAAAAATAAGTAAATAGAATAAATGTAAACAATTTTTAAAAATAGCAAAAAAAAAATGCAGCAATGGTTGCAGGCTGAGGAGGAGGCGAGAGGCGGGGAGAAGTGGGGTTCCTTCCCCGAGTTCCAAGAAGGGAAAACCATGACAAGGGGAGCCTTAAAAGATCTATAAGGGAAAGGGAATGGGTCGGTGAAAATTTACCCTCGGGATTGCAAATTCTAGAAAGAATGGGCGAGGGAAAGAGGCAGGTGGCAGCCTAATGGTTGAGAGCAGGATTCAAACCCCGGATCCGTGCCTTCTGGGGCGAGCTGCTGAACCTGCGCTTCGGCTTCCTCACCTGCTGTGGGTGAATAAGGGGAGCATCCACCTGTGAGCGGGTGTCGGGGTTACATGAGTGGGTCACTTGCGCCAAGTGCGCAGAACATGAGCTGGCACAGAGGAAATGCTGGGGCACCCCAAGATACTCACTCTCCTCCCTGTGGGGCTTAAGATTGCCAGGGAAGCAATCAGAGGATTCCCTGAGCCCTTTCAACCCTACAGTTAAATTCTAATAATAATAAAGTAATTACAGATATAGATATATGATTATGCATAGAGGGAGGGGGGACTCAGAAAGGCAATAAAATATTAATCTCAGTTCCCTTTTACTTAAAAGGAATCTTTCCCTTAAAAAAAAAAAAAAAAAAAAGATCAGTCCAACGGCTCCAAACTTCAGAAGCCTTTAAAAAAAAAATAATAAAATGCACACACACACATACACCCACACTGCCCTTAATTCTTTTAACATGCATTCTCCCGGCTTTGGAGCTAGTGATTTATCTAGAGAGGTTTACTGTTTCACTTAGGAGGAGGATCGCTAATCAATCCTTGTCACCTATCTCTATTTTTCTATTTATACTCTAAAGTCAAGGGCATCAGTCAAGATGAACTAATACCGCTAGAGGTACATAATGATTCAATCTGGGCATTCAGGATTTTTTTTTTTTTTTTTTTTTTTTTGCATTCAGGATTTTTAATGCAGAATTAACAGTGCAATGGGGGTAGGATTTGAATCACAAGAACCCATGAGAAAGAGATGAAAATGCATAATACTCATCATCTCCCCTGCGTCCTGAAAGGGAGTTTAATATTTTCCATGCAGTGGAGAACGGAAAGAGGTTTTACTCCTCCTTCAAGAGTTTAAAATCATGCCAGCTTCCTACAGCAATTTTCCATCTCAACTCTGACTTGCTCTGAAAGCCACAAGAGAAATTAGCTGTATACATCCACTATGGGCAAAACACAAATCCATGGCATTTCAGGGCAAACTGCTCCAATTCAGAATTTGAAAGCAACACTCCAAAATTAGACATAAAACACTGCTAAGTGTTTTAACACCTTAAGCCAAGAGAGGGCAATGTTTCTTTGGCAGAAGCCACAGCTCATAAAATTTTGCTTTCTGTCCTGACGATAACGTAAGGTTTTATCTTTATAAAAAAAAAAAAAAATTGTATGAAAGTCACACAATTCAGCTTGTGAAAACATTAAGAATTGCAAGTATCTTTATCGCTTTAGAGCTGATAAAAATGAAAATGAACAAATCTGTGCTTTTGACTATTTGGTTGAAGGTTTGTTTTTTGGGTTTTTCTTTTAAAGATTTTATTTATTTTAGAGAGAGACAGAGAGAAGGCAGGGGGAGGTGCACAGGGAAAGAGAGAGGGAGATTCAAGAAGTTGCTGTGCTGACTACAGAGCCGGACCTGAAGCTTGATCTCATCACCCTGAGATCACGATCAGCTTGATCACTGAAATCAAGAATCAGCCACTTAACCCACTGAGACACCCAGGCGCCCTGGTGGTTGAAGATCTTCAAGTAGGAGGCAAGAGGGATGACAAAGAGGAAGATAAACTGAAATCACCTTAGTTCCCAGAACATAATACTTTTGAAGATTTGTTTTGTCTTTGTTTTTAGGCCTAGAATAGCAGATATTGTGGTTCTCAGCCACCAGATGTGGGATGGAGGACAGTCGCCCCCTCTTCTGTAGAACAATGACTCAGGAATTAACACGAAGACAGAGTTTTCCAATTCCCTTTCCTTCCTTCCTTCATAATTCTACCTCCTAAGGAGTCTGAGGAAGAATAGAGGAGATCTTGGAAAACAACGCACATACAACAAGGAAGCAAAAGAACAAGGTGGTGGTGACATTTTGAAGATCTCACTGGATCCCCCCCTCCAGCCCCTGGGAGTAGACAAGGGACACCCTGTGGCTATCGTCAGTGGTCAGAGTCTCAGCCCAGCTCTTTCCCTGGTGTCTCCCCGACTCCTGCACCATCTTCAGAAGGTCGCTACGACCTCTCACAGGTAACTCCTCAAAAGTTAGGCCCAGGTTGGACTTCTCGCTCATCCTAGTTTTACGTCTTCCAGCACAGTTTAACCTTTCCAGTCAGCTTGACAATTTATGGTTGAATTCAATTATTAATTAACCTTTCCCTGCGGTTAGCTCCCTTTACTAAATTACATATTCACATTCCAGGCCTGCGGCGCAGAACCTTGCAGTGGCTTCCCATCATGCTCCGAGTGACACCCAACCCCCTCCGCAAGGCTTCGCCAGGCTGTTGGTCCCGCTGCAGCCTGCCCTTCCTCGAACAGCCCAGGCACCCTCTCCCCCCAGCACCTTGCACCGCCTCTTCCTGCTGCCGCCACTGCTCCTTCTCCAGGCACTTGCACAACAGACCCCCTTATTTCTTGCAGACCTTTACTAAAAAGATACCTTCCCCCCAAGTCCTTTCCCAGACAATCTATTGAAAATTGCAACCTGCTCCCCACTCTCAACACTTCTAATCTCCATTCCTACTTTATTTTTCTCCTTAGGGCATAACACCCTACCAAAAAAAAAATTATATATATATATACATACACGTGTCTGTTATTTGTCTTATTTATTGCTTTTCTATATATATTTATATATATATTCTATATATTTTTAATATATATACTTATATATATATTAACACACACACACATATATCTTCTTATTTGTCTTTGTCTTATTTATTGCTTTTCTATCCCACTAGAATATAAGTTTTGTCAGGGCAAGAATATCTGGTTTGCCTTATTTCCCTTCTGTACCCCTGGTACGTTGGATTGTCAACATTCGATAGATAATGAATGAATAAATGAATGAATGAATGAATGAACGAACTATAGGTGCCTTGAAGGCTGGGATTTGCTAGCTCCTTAATCCTCCTCTTCAATATCCCAAACCTTCATTACTACTTCAGTCCTGATACTCTAGTTCCTAATATCTGGTGGTATTCAATAGCTGTTAAATGAATGGGTGCATTTAGAAGATATTTCATACTTTTGCTCATTTGCCTGCCATCCTTTATGGCTGGGCACTTTTAAGCTAAATTTCCACATTTGTTGGCTCATTAGTACTTGCCTATTGCAGAGAAGAGAGAGGTAACAGAAAAAGAGATTAAATATAAATTTATCTGTTGATGTGCAGGCTCATAAGATTAGCATTAGTTAACTCCCAGCTCTGGAATACAGACGCTTTCAGGATGCTGAGAGAAAAAAGGACAGTCTGATTAGGTATTTTTCTACTGCATAGCAATTAAAGTTTTTTTGTTTTTGTTTTTGTTTTGTTTTGCTGCACAATAAAGTTCCTATAATAGCTCACACAAGTGTCTATTTTTAAGTTTGCTAATGCATACAGTTTATGAAGTCATTTAAATGGAAATTTTAACCATGATTTCAATGGTGCTTAACTGCCTTTTTTATTTTGGATAAAACTATACCCAGGCTTTCCCTCATGACACTCTGAGATTTGGCTTTCTCAAATAAGTATTACATTAGCTGACTTAAGATATATTTCTTCATAGAGGAGTCTTCTTTCAAGTGGTGAGCTACTAATCATCATTCTTATTATTAGATGAAATCTACTCACTCCTCATGAAAGGATTCTTCTCTTAGCTGCTTAGAGCTATTCTATTATAGCCCGGCAGTGTTCCTTCCAGGCATCTTGAAAAACACAAAAGTGTAGGATTGACTCTTATAAAAAGCTTATAATCAATAAATTTGGGCTGTGAGGAGAGGTAAAGTCAGGTAAAACAGTAAGAAGACAATTAGCAATCACCAAAGGTTACGTGAGCTGACATCATGTATCTGCTGAGCCAACAGATTTTTAAACAGAACCTCTTTGCAAGCGGAGAGGAAAAATATCCTCCTGCCCCATGAAATGCTACACCTTACAAAGCAAAAATTATATATATATATATATATACATAATATGTATATATATGTGCATATATATTAAAAAATATATACATATATTTGCATATATATGGGGAACTTAAGAACTTACAGTAATAGAAGCAAAATTATTCTAAAATTAGATGTATATAAATAGGCTCTATACAGTAATATTCTTATTTAGCAGTCAGATATTAGCAGGACAGCATCATAGTGTTTCAGGACACAATGCAGGAGAGAAAGAGAAAGAGGGGAAGAGGCTTCTGGTCACCCCCAATTGACTCAAGGATGTAGAACACCCTTTAGATGAGCTAAAATATGCAAAAGCACATTGGTTTTATAATAGGACTATGCATTTATGCATATACTTTTCAAAATTGATGTGCTTGAACCAACCATAAGACATTTCATTTTCCTAGGTGATCTGATTTATTCATGGGAACCTGTCTCTGAGGATAGTACCACTAACCCCAGCAAGGAGGGAACAAACACTCAGGTATCTACCCGGAGAGGTTTTTAACTTTGCATAAGCCTGTATCCCAAAGAATAGCCCCAAGAGCAGTAGGCTGAGCCAGCCTATAACACACTTCTTCAAATCAACCCAGCAGCACACAAGCAACCCCAGCTTCATCCAAACTCCCAATATCACATTTTCACTTCAAGATGTGAAAATATACAATATAGCTTGGAGAAGTTTTTCCTAAAATTCTGGCTTCTACAGAGATATTATTTAAGGTTACATCTCTAACGCATCCTGAATACTTCAGTGAACAAATCAAACAAGTATTCAGTGAACACTTACTATGTGCCAGGCACTGGTCCTGATATCCTTGGGCATACGTTATGAGCACAACAGTAAAAAAAAAAAAAAAATTTAAAAATGTCTCCAGGGAGTTCATATTCTGGGAGATATATAAATGATTCGGAACTAATGAGTGTCATGGGGTGGGGGGCAGGGAGAGCAGGGTAAAGGAACTAGAGGTATGGGAAGGATGGGTCACATCTCTAAATCGGGTAGTCAAGGCAGGACTCACTGAGAAGAAGACATCTGAGCCAAGACTTGAAAAAAGTGCAAGAGTTACTACTACAGACACGTAGAGGAAAATGTTCTGGAGAGAAGGAATGGGCAACGCAAAAACTCTACAGGGCAAGCATACTTCGGGACGTTCTAAGAAATGTAGAAAAGCCACTGTAGCTGAGTAGCTGGGAGATCAAAGGGCAAAAGTGGGGAAGGGGACAGGGTGGGATGGGCCTCATAGGACCTAGTGAAGAAGACTCTAGCTTTTACTCCAAAATCCTCTGGAGAGTTTGAGCAGGAGTACAGGGTTCAGATGATTTAGATCTTAAAATAATGATCACTCTGACCGCATAGGTGCAAGATGCCAGCAGGGAAAGAGGTTATTAGCAGGCTTCTGCAATAATCTAGGCATGAGGTGATGGTGGAATAGGACCGATGTGCAGGCTGTGGCAGGTTCTGCATTTATACTGAGGCTAACACCAGTGCATGCCATCAGCTGAGATGGGCAGGCCACTAGTGCAAGAGGTCTGTGAGGAAGATTTATGGGATAAGCAATTTGTTGGTTATGGAGTGATTCACTCAGCCTACAGGAGTCAATTAGATTCCTACAGGTAACATCTGGTGTGGATGTTTAAAGATGACAATGGAGGAAAGAACGCAGAAAGATACAGTGGAGACAGAATGTGCAAGAGCACTGAGGCAAAAACAAGAAATCTGCTTATGGTATTCTTCAAACTGAGTAAGAATAACCTTGTTAATAGCACAGATTCCTGGGGCCCAGCCTGCACCTACTGAATCAGAATTTCCAGGGACGATGCCTGATAATTGGAATACTCAGCAAGTGCGCACCACCTGCCTCCCCTGCTGTGTGCTTTCACAGGGGAGTTCTTTTTTTGTTTGTTTGTTTAAAGATTTATTTATTTATTCATGAGAAACACAGAGAGAGGAAGAGACACGGACAGAGGGAGAAGCAGGCTCCATGCAGGGAGCCCAACAGGGGACTCGATCCAGGATCTCCAGGATCACACCCTGGGCTGAAGGTGGCGCTAAGCCGCCCAGCCACTGGGGCTGCCCTCACAGGGGAGTTCTGGAAACATTGTTTAGCATAGGGATGATAGGAAAGTAGGCGGCAGCGTGGGGAGAGAATGGGTGAGACAGGGCTGCGATGGACTTGGCCTGCAAGGTTGCCAGAAAATAAGTTTATGGGTGGTGCAGAAGATAGAGAATCCAAGATAGCATAGAGGTTGATGGATTCATCAGTTAGGAGGTCATTGCAATAACCTGGAACAAAATAGTATGAAGAGTAAAACTTCATATTGCCCAAATAGAAGATGATCTCCAGTTATGCAAATAGGACAATCCAATAATAATAAAAAAAAGCTGATTATTTTACCACCTGGAATATACAACATTTTAGAGCAGTGGAAAGGAGTAGGAGGTGAAAAAGAATACAAACCGACACTTAAATTAAATGTACGAAAAAGTGGCCAACTAACTTAATCATCAGGGAAATCAAATTAAAATCAGGTAATACCACTATCCTCCCAACAAAATGGTGAAAACTCTCAAAGACAGACAATACCAAAGGTTGGCACGACGTCGCTGACGGATGTGAGTCAGTACAACCACTTCAGAAAACTGCCTGGCAGCGTCCGCCAGGGCTGACGAATGCAGACCTCGTGGCCAATGAATCCCACACCTCGGCATGCACCCAACCCAATATTTTAATTTATTTACCATTTACCTCACATAGGAGGGTCTTAAGAACAGCACTATTCATAGTAGTCCCAAGATGAAAAACAACAGGATCATGGGGCACAGGAGAATGAGGAGGCGCGGTTGTTCAGGAACCTGTTGGCGTCACCCAGCGGGGCGAAGGAGCGGACTGCGAGAACAGGCGAGTTCCACACACGAAAGGAAAGCAGCCAGACGGCAGGACGGTGCTTCCTAAGTCAGGCTACTCACAAGCAGCTCAAAGCCAGGCGAGAGCTGACGGCGGTGACAGGAGACGGGAGGCCGCGGAGGCGCGCAGGGCCTGGGAGAGCGCGAGACAGCCTTTCTGGGTGCCGGAGACGCCGGCTTTGTGCAAATCCACTGAGTTCTCTACTTAAAGCTTCCTCTACTTTGCTGACTGTGTACTGGTTTAGGTGAAAGGTGAAGGGTGTTTGTTCAGTGACAGGAATAGTGAAATGGAAAACACAGCTAGATGTGTCCCCCTCCCACCCGCCATCCACATCTCTCCCAACACCATGATTCAAACTCTTCAGGCGGGTTTTAGAATTTAGAATTTTAGTCCTCGGAGGTTCCTGAAGCATCCCCGTCTCCCCTGAGAGGCAACAACTGGGGACGCTCTGTCTGCTGCTACTGCCAGAACCGTCCTAAGCTGCACACATCTGTAAAAGCAAGGAGATCCCTCCTCACCCCAGTGAGAATGGGGGAAATGAACAAGACAGGAAACAACACATGTTGGAGAGGATGTGGAGAAAGGGGAACCCTCCTGCACTGTCGGTGGGAATGTGAACTGGTGCAGCCACTCTGGAAAACTGTGTGGAGGTTCCTCAAAGAGGTAAAAATAGACCTGCCCTACGACCCAGCAATTGCACTGTTGGGGATTTACCCCAAAGATACAGATGCAGTGAAACGCTGGGACACCTGCACCCCGGTATCTCTAGCAGCCATGTCCACAATAGCCCAACT
Organism: Canis lupus familiaris; assembly: GCF_011100685.1. Taxonomy (NCBI): domain Eukaryota; kingdom Metazoa; phylum Chordata; class Mammalia; order Carnivora; family Canidae; genus Canis; species Canis lupus. The sequence goes on from NC_049255.1 coordinate 33,099,544, forward strand.
GTGGAAGGAGCCTCGGTGTCCATCGACAGATGATGGATAAAGAAGCTGTGGTCTATGTATACAATGGAATATTCCTCAGCCATTAGAAAGGACAAATACCCACCATGTGCTTCAACGTGGATGGAACTGGAGGGTATTATGCTGAGTGATGCAAGTCAACTGGAGAAGAACCAACATTATATGGTCTCATTCGTTTGGGGAATATAAATAATAGTGAAAGGGAATAAAGAGAAAGGAGAGAAAATGAGTGAAAATATCAATGAGGTTGACAAAACATGAGACCCCTAACTCTGGGAAATGAACAAGGGGTAGTGGAAAGGGAGGTGGGTGGGGGTGGGGGTGACTGGGTGATGGGTACTGAGGGGGGCACTTGGCGGGATAAGCACGGGGTGTTATGCTAGATGTTGGCAAATTAAACTCCAATAAAAAAAAAAAAAAAGCAAGGAGGGCCAGTGGTTTCAGTCATCCTGTAGGTGAATATTCATGCTTTCTGTATTGTTGACTCGAGTGTACTGGGGTGCTTTTGGCGGGGGCTCGTGGTAAAGAGGCTTGTTTATAAAAACATTTTGCATTTGCAACTGGAGGAGGACACATTCCTGGGAATAAATACACCATTCTAAGTGTTATTTCGTTCTTAAAAAAAAAAAAAAATTGGTCAGGTGCCTTCCATAAATATCTAACCACATCAAACGAGGTCATTTTGGGCTAATGTGTCTTCCTCACACAGTGCTCTGCTGTTTAAAATAAAGCAGTTGGGAAAGCACCCAGAAATAGCAGAGGCTTTGTGCTGACTCCAATACAACAAGACTCCCTCTTTTTCTGAGGGGTAATTTTGCAGAATGAAGGGAACCTTGCCTTATAATATCCAAGGGTATGCAATCATCACTGACAGAGGGAGAGGAATGCCCAGAAGCAAAATATATTTAAGGAAATCAAATCAAAATGCCTGAGTGATGGATTCAAAGTGCACCATGCGAGTGAATCCAGGGATGGTGCAAATATTTTTGACTGAGGCTACCGTGTGCAAGACGGATCCAGGATCAAGGAGGCCTGGGGCGAGGCAAACCATGTCCCCCACGGTGGACAGGTTTAATGTTTGATAGGGATGTCCAGATGGCACAGAGGACCTTAAAGATAATCCAAGAGGGACGCCCGGGTGGCTCAGTGGTTGAGCATCTGCCCTCGGCTCAGGGCGTGACCCCAGGGTCCTGGGATCGAGTCCCGCGTGGGGCTCCCCGCAGGGAGTCTGCTTCTCCCTCTGCTTGTGTCTCTGCCCCAATCTCTGTGTCTCTCATGAATGAATGAATGAATGAATAGTAATCTAACCAGCACTCACGTTGCTGGCAGCTGGAAGGTCCTTGCTGGGAAGGGCCACCATCTCTTACAGGCCTAAGACCAACACAAGGACCCCTCCGGGGCAAACCTCAGCCTATTCCCCACAGCCACTCTTACTCCTCCTGACATAGCTCTCTGTCCACCACCACCAACCTGCCTGACTGCTTATGGTTACAACTGTGGGAACTTACAAAAAGAGAGACAGAGACAGAGACAGAGACAGAGACAGAGACAGACTGTGGGAACAAAATCAGCACTGACTGTCTGAAAGCTACTTCACCAGTTTCGCTGGAACTCTTAATGATAGTCTGAATTCTCTTTTCACTTTTGGCCATTCATTTTCAAGCTTTCCTTTGGGATAAAAATATACTTAAGTATATTTCTTTATACCTCCTGCTACAGAAAATGAATATTTTCCTAGCGGTCTCAGAAGAACACATGTGACTCCAAACAGGAATATCTTCTGCACGGAGATGTCGGGCACCACCAGATGCGGCAGGGGGTGACAGCTTAGTCACTGATCCCTGCACCCGATGTAAGAAGAGTCCTTCAGCCACTAGGCTGGCCTCACTGGGTGAGACCCTCAATTTCAGATGAAGGTGTTATCCCTTCTTCATCCTTTAGGAAAGGGCATGGTGCTTACGAGGAGCTGTGGACTCGAGGGGGGCAGTGAGAGATTTCTGACGACCATACGATGCAAGAAGGATACAGAGGGTTTTGCGGGGGCATATTCTGGTGAGTAGCCCTTGCGATACTTCCATTACGCTGGTCTGGGTCCTGTAAGGAAGGTCATGGGTCACATGACACCCAACCCTCAAGATCAGCATCTGCCTTCACCGTGATCCCTGGAGGCCCAAGGCACAGCTCTACCCACAGTCTTCTTATCTTTTTATATACAGACTTGCCACTCCTCCTGCACGTGGATTCCTCCTGAGAAAGTTGGTCTCCTTGCTGTTTGCACACTAGCCTTGGTCTGGTACAAAGTGGGCACCTGCTGAATGTTTATCAAGCGACCGAACTAAGGCAGACAAATGAATGCCAGGATCAAAGGTTGCACGTAATGTTAATAATGTACCCTTCACATCAACTATTCTATAAAATGCATGTACGTAAAGCTTTAATGATTACATGTCAAGGTAGATTTCCAAGAGTCTCATTTTTAGATACTTTAAATTTGATACAGCTGACCTGCACCAAAAGAAGCCTGGGAATTCATTGGCACCCTCTAAAGCTTCTCTATCAAAAGCAGAGATGATATATCTATATTGTTTAAATTAACAAAGTACACGGGGACTTTTGAAAACACAGAAAAATCAATAAATAGTCCTGATCTGTAGAAAGGAGCATGACTGGATGCTGAAAGAAAAAAAAGAAAAAGAAAAGAAAAGAAAAGAAAAAATCTTTTCAAACTCATTCCATAGTTTGAATTCAGATTAAATCCATTGAAAATAACTTAAATAGGACTGAGATGAATTCTCCTGAAAGAAAAAAGCAAGCAAGAAAAAAGAGACAGGCTGACAAATGGAATCAGATGGAGACAAGAGATAGTTTTAAAAGGATTTTTCAAATAATTTAGGGAAAATAACAGTAGCCTGAGCCAAGTTTCCTGAGTTCCATGCTGCCTGACACTAACCAGTTCTGTGCTCACGATCGAGATACTTCACCTAAGTCTGTTTCTTCAGCAATAAAATGTAGTTGGACAGTTGAGTGGTTATTGCTAAAATTCTAACCATGCATATCTGCAGTAATTACTAGGAGAAGAGTGGGGACATTGACAGTACATAAATCATTTCAAATTGGTATTGTGTATTTTCAATATATGATATTTAAGAATGAAAGGACCCAGAGTTTAGCAGAATGCTGAGAAAGGCTCTGATTTTTTTTTTAAGATTTATTTATTTATGATAGACAGAGAGAGAGAGAGAGAGAGAGGCAGAGACACAGGCAGAGGGAGAAGCAGGCTCCATGCCAGGAGCCCGACGCGGGACTTGATCCCAGGACTCCAGGATTGCGCCCTGGGCCAAAGGCAGGCACCAAACCACTGAACCACCCAGGGATCCCCTGATTTTTTTTTTTTTTTAAGGAAAAAGCTTTTGACAGAAGGATATTATTTCAGATTTATCTCCCATGATTTTCAAAAGTTGAAAACTTTCATACAAGCTAAGACCCTTTGCCATCCTTAAGGTTGTCCTATAGTGGGGTTCTCCTTTTCTATAGGTTTGGCTCTGAGAAATACAACACGTTAACCTTTTTTGACACTGAATGAGTAATAAAAGCAGCAAAGTACATAAAATATAACTGCTACCCTAATCGCAAATGGATCTGTGAAGTGTGCTTGCTCAGTTTTCCTCTGCCTAACATATGTTTCAATTTGCTCTCCCCATACCAACTTTATAAATTCCCATAATTCTTATACACATTGGGACATAATCAGGCATATCTGGTGGACAGCCTGGACACAGAGATGAGAGATGCAAGTGCTAGGTGTTCCTTTGGAGGAAGCAGATTTCTGCTCATGCCTACTTGCATGTATCTGCAGGCAACATGTGATGGTAGAAGGGGCCAAAGGCTAGACGTCCAGAGATTTGGGCTTAATTTTTAATCTGATAAGTATTTATTTAATGCCATATATTTTATCATTTGTAAAGTGAGAGGGCTTACCAACTGATTACTAAAAGCCTCTCCTACATCTAAAATTCTGATGCTCTGATGTGGTTTAGCAGGCAAGGGCACAGAATCAGAACTGTGGCATGACCTGGATAAATGTTTAAGATCTTAGAGCATAATGGTGATGTACAGAAAGCATGCTGGCCTGACTACAACACAGGGACCCAGCAGGGCAATAAAGGGAGATGAGAAGGGGTAACACCTTTTTGGCTGAAGGGCTTAAGGCCCTTTTCTCTTGCAAAGTATCTGAAAATGATTAAAATTATTTTGACAGCTGCAAGTAATTGGGAGGTAGGTGAAAACAGGAAGTTCAGGCATAGAATAACCCCACTAGTTCCAGATTCAACCAATTCAATATTTATAGTAATTTGGACCTAAGTAACTGACATTTATTATTATACTGCATAGTTTTTTCACGCAGCAGAGAACAAAACTAATTATAACCATAGCCTTTAAAATAAGATCCATTAGCATATGAGACACATCGCCTCTGATTTTTATGTTATTTCTCCATTGACAAAGTGTAAATCAGAATTTCTCAGGAAGAGCAAAGTTATTTCACTAAAGATCTCAGTTCTATTCTTTATAATCTTGTAAATAAACCTGTCTCTAAGAGGTTAAAAATATTTGTAGGTGAGTGTCCATTTAATCAAGGATTCATTCGAAACCTACTTTCATAGCAATCATAATAAATTATGTTTTTATAGTCTTTACAGCTTATATACAAAGAGCTTTTACAACCAATTCATGTGTAATTTGTGAGGGAACAAGGTGCTAATTAGAAATTACTTCCATCTATTCATTAGAAGATACAGTGACCTTTCTTTAGCCATTGGTTCATCTTACATTTTGTAGCATTTAAAAGTGCATTTACTTAAAAGGCATTGAACTTTTTGGTGATTTAGTATGGTCTTGTTCCATTATTCAGGATTCCTTAAGAGTTACTTCATTAGAAAAGGAATCCACTTACTATGGCAATTTTGTGAGCGTCATTCAAGAGGCCGGGAGAAAGAAAAGAGACTATTTAAATTTACCTTAAAATTGTTGATACAACATAGCCCCCCCCCCCCATAAAGCTGTGTGAATAGAAGTATACAGATAAAAGAAAAAAAATTGTAATTACCACTGAGTACGAATTACCATAGAAAAATTAGGACAATTTTTAGTTAATATTCATGCTTGGTTCTCTCGTCTCTGCTTTAGAATCTTGAGAACACACTCGGTAAATTTTTTGTTTGACATTTTAAAGAATCCACTTCTGAGCACTACTTTCAATGAAGATAATTGTGTGCCTACTTTATTACCTACTCAGTGGTGGTATAAAAACTACAGTACTTACAAGTAGCCAATCCCTTCGGCACCACAAATTTACCAATTAAGAATTCTAGTCCTTGATCCAACGCAATGAACCTAGGAATACACATATTGAGCTGTTATCTAAGCAAATACATAATTAGTAGTATGTGCAGGCAAACAAAAAAAAATAGAATTAAATAGTTATCAGCTTTTCCTCCAAGGCTACCAAACGCACAGACACACACGTGACACAGCAAAATCAAAACCAAAACAAAACCACCTCTGATCTTAAATGGAGTGGCCAGTGTACTGACCATATTCAGTAAATCATCCCCGGACTAACTACACTAGAGATATAATGCAGCCATTCAAGAAATAAGAAAAAGGCCAGGGCTCACAAAAAAAAAAAAAAAAAGGCCTTTTAAGGCAGAAAGGACAATTTACATTATCAATATGGAAATGTACATGAATTTACATTATCAATATGGAAATGTACATGATATTTATATGAGGTGCAGAAAATGAGTATTTTCATCATCTTGTCTCTAGAGTTCCATGAATCTGAAAAAAAAACAGAGATGAAATCTTGACGGGCATGTCAATATTTTCTGGCCTGCTATTTCACCAGGGATATATAAAAATAATTTTGTAATTCCTTAACTATAGAGCTAAGAAATAAAGGATGCTATGAGCTAAATTTCTACTCCAAATTTTCCTCACAAAGTCAATGATCAGGAATTAATCTATGTTAAGATATATTGATAACTTATGGATGCATTTTTCTGGTGAGGCTTAAATTCCCTGCTGTCATACAAAACACTTGAAAGTAAACCAACAAAAAATTACTGTAATGAAATTGCTCATTCAACATTGAGTAAAAAAATAAGGCAGAAAAAAAAAATCTCTTAAAATCTGGCTTCTGAATGGTCCTATTTGTTAGAGCATTTTTCCCCCTGAATTTCCCCCTGAATTCTGAAAGGGATATGTGATTTACTATTTACATATCAACTTCTTGTAGAACAAAAACATGGGGGAGGGGGGTTAGATTTTTTTATTTATTTGAGAAAGAGAGAGAGCAGAGCAGGAGGGGCAGAGGGAGAGAGAATCCGAAGCAGCCTTGCGCTGAGGGCGGAGCCCACGTGGGACTTGATCTCAGGACCCTGAGCTGAAACCAAGAGGTGGGCACTTAACCAACTGCATCATCTAGGCATCCCAGAACAAAAAACTTTTAAAAATAATTTATCTTTTTCTGTATGCCAATTAAGATACAGCAATGTTAAGGACATATTTTTTTAAAAGCATAAAGGAAAGCTTTATTTCTGCTCCTTTTGTCCATTTTTTCTTATTTCTCTAAAACTTAAAATAGAAATAAGAATACATAAAGCAAAACACGAACTTAAGCATTTAAAAAAAAGAAAATAAATAAAAAATAAAAATACAAAAAAGAATTGCACATCCATTTGCTTTTGATTCTGTAAATAAAGACTAAACACTGAAGTTTTATGAGATTGCTCTGGTTATTGAGATTATCAATTACTTTTTCCTTTTGCCTCTTAAAAATTTTCTTTACTTTCCAAATTTCCACACAAACATAAACTACTCTTTCAAGTCCATATTCTATCAATTCTGTTGATGCTCATTTCACCATAACTGAGTGGATTTTTTTTTTTTTCTGGACTCAAGTTCTAGAAAAAAGGGAAAGATCAAAATCCATTGATTAAGTCAGTTCATGGCTACGCTCATTTAAATTGAATCTTCTTTATATCTAATCTACGTTGGAAATTGATGTTTCCAATGATGATCATTTGTACCAATTAAGTAAAGCAATCAGGATAGTTTGGAATGCTTTTCTATAATGTAACTTGAAACAAAAAGGCTCTCCTTTCATTGATTTCCCTTCTTTTTTCTAGAAAAACAAACAAACTTGGCATAGACCTTTCAATATGAACTCAAATTGAACAGAATGCTTCAAATACAGAGACCAGAAACCATATGGGTGGAGAATGTAAGAAGTTTTCTATTTAACATTGACAACGAAATTCACCAGAATATTCCATTTCCTGACTATTTCACTTAATTGAGTTTTGCTGCTTTGATGTTCAAAGTCTCTGAGTAAAATGAATTAACGATTGAAACAGCAGCCTTTCAAAATCATTCCAAAATATGCTTCCTGAGAAAACTAAAAATGCCTGTTAAAAGCATCATGTCTTAATGGGAATCTTAAAAGGGTGTCATTACAGCTTTAGGCCATCTCTGTTTTCACTTTTCAAGTTGGTGCTACATAAAACCTTTGATATAATGTAGCAAATTTTGAACTATGAAGCCTCTGCCACTACCAACTCATCATGGGTAAGGCAAATACTTTGTTTTGCTAGTAATTATAATTTATCAACTAATCAAAATGCTGGACTTTTGCAGTATGTCTACCACGTACTAGGCACAAGACAGATGCTTTCATCAGACTGCTAGCTCCAGAAAAAAAGCAGTGTAGTCCCTATTACTGAATAGGCAATGAAACAGGCCAAGTGCTAGGTAACCTGCCAAAGGTCATCCAAGTCTTTAGTTACAGAGTCCAAATTGGAACCCAGGTCTATATTCACTCCAAATTTTGGGAAAGTGCATAGTTTCCTCAACTTCCTGAGTTGGGTGTTCAATACTGTGGCTTCATTAAAGTCTCTGATGTGGTCTTCAAATGTCATCAAATGCAGATTCTAATGTAAACTCTAAAATCACAATATGAAATGCAAAATGAGTTATTTTTAATATTATCCTCCAATAATACAATTAATCCATACTATCTATTTTTCAACTCACAGAAACCACCTTCATTTTCATTAAGGTTATTTAAGAAATATATAAAAAAAAAAAAAAGAATGAGAAGGCATATAGCTTTAAAACCTGAAAGCGAATGCTTCCTCAATGTAATAAGGTAGTACCTTTCTACTTTTCTGATTAAAGATTAAATCCATATCCTGAATAAACTGAAATCAAGGAGTTCCCTCAACCTCTTTACATTTAGAAAATTTACTCTTCTTAGTGAGTGGAGGTTTTCTATCCTGAATTGCTAAACCTAAGCAATTTTTTTTTTGTTTTTTGTTTTTGGTTTTTTTTTTTTTCTAAGCAATTTTTTAAGACCAATCTTTTTTTTAAGATTTTATCTATTTATTCGTGAGAGACACAGAGTGAGAGGCAGAGACAGGCAGAGGGAGAAGCAGACTCCCTGAGGTAGCCCGATGTGGGGCTCAATCCCAGGACCCCAGAACCCATGACCAGATGCTCAACTACTGAGCCACCGAGGCACCCCTTTTTCTATTTTTTTTTTTTAATCGATGGTGAGTCTATCTTTCCTTCCATCCTATAGGCCTGGCCCCTGCACATCTGCCACATGCTGCTTGCAGCAGACACCCGAGCTAGAGAAGAGGTGATGGCCAGTGGCACAGACCCAAGCATGACCTAATGAAACTTTAGAGCTCACATCATCAGTGTTTCTCAGCATTGGTCTGGAGGAAAGGGGGGTTGTGCTAAGTCAGAAGTAAAACTGCATTTGGAATCAGCAGATTTGCATTCAAATTCCCACCACTGATTACTTTTGTCATTCTGGACACATAACCTTTTTGAACCTCATTCCTCTAATCCATAATGTAGGTACAGGGACCTAATTCAGTGTGTGGCACATAAGAGGTCCTTTGAAACAAGAAAAAGGGTGAATCTCAGCAGTTTTCTCAGGGCTTGGAGGTAAATGAATACAAAAAGTGCAACACTAGGCAAGAACACCCTGAAGTGAAGAAGCTGGCCATGGTGAGAAGTTCTTGATGGTCGGTGGAAGCCAGTCTAAGGAGAAAGCAAGGAAACATGGAAGCAAGAGGCGGCCCAGTTGAAATGAGATTCTCTGGGACACACCAGACGATCCAGTAGGCCAAGGAGATGACCCACTTTTGCTCGACGACTAGAAGAGAATGCTGATTTCACTGATTTTGCTCCTGAATGAGTCACAAGGGTGGGTAAACTGAGAAAACATGTGAGGGAGTAGAAAAATGTAAGTAATTACAAGGATGCCCCAGAACTTACTCTAATTAAAAAATTCCTTGCTCTGGAAGTGCCGTTAACTTTGAGTGTGTGTACAGTGAGTGATTCATCCTCCCATGAAACCCCCACGTCCTTAATTCTTCTCAAAAGCTGTGATGCCTCCGAGTTCCACTGCTGTAAATCCCAGGGAGGGAGTGAAATACCACATAGCAGGTAACAAATCTCTGGTGGATACCTAAAGAGCATGTTCACTTTTATGGCCAGTCTTGGGGACTGGGTTTTCTCTAGAGTCATGTCCTAGGTACCACTCTGCAGTGAAACTCAACGTTGGATCACTCCCTGAGTTACGCTGCCAACCTCAGGGAACAGAGGTGAGCTGCAGGACTGGGCTTCCTTCCTGGCCCAGCCTCCACTGCCAGAGATACACTGGGACATCCCTGTCAAAGTGCTCACGCCTTATGGGTGATGCTGGCACTAAGCACTAGGTGATGTCGTGTGAAGCCCCTTCAACCTGGTGGGGAATAACCAGCAAAGGAGGAAAGCAGGGAGCAGATGGCCAGGTAACATTCTAGGGCCTTGCTGTATTCATTTACTCTTCAAACTCCCACCGTGAGGAAGAACTGACTTTTCTTCTTTTTCTTACATGACTCAGAAGGATCCAGGCACTTATTTAAGGATGTAAAACTAAAATGTGGTGGACCTATGTGTCGGTCTGACTTTAAAGCCAACTTTGATGATGCTGCGTGAGACAGAAAGTTTAATGGGAAACCCAAGGTAAAATAACCCCCTGTCTATCAAAGGGGGGTACTCAAATAGGTGAGAACTAGAAAGATGTAAAAATGGGCCACAAACGGTTAAACTAAAAACAAAACCTCCCCGAAAACTTCATTACTTGAAAAGCAAATTTTTAAGAGCCTTCTTTATTCTTCTTACATATAATTCTTTCAAGCTTGGGTATTGGGCTTTCAAGTCCACAGCAATTAGGTGAAGCAACCTGAAGATGAGGGAGGCAGAGGGGCTACAGTGAATAAGCTAAGAAGAAAGAAGAAACCTATAAAAAAATCATCACTACTCCGAGAACTAATTCCGACAGTACATTGGCCTGGAGCTATTTGATGGACTGGTACACTGCTCCACATATGACCACATATAATAATAAAACACAATTCCATACGTTTTCAGTCATTTCAGCAAAGCGATTTTTTAAAAAATATATAACTAATCCACCATTTCTATTTAATTCTATTTCCTGATTTTGTTGTTTAGAACATACGGTTTCTTTCCTTCTTACATTCTGAGCGTGCTAAGAGGAACACAGTATTACAGCACAAAATCACTGTACTGACCCTAAGACATCTAGAGGGCACCCCGCTGTGCAGCCTCCTCCAAGGGCCATCGTCCCCCTGGCCCTGTACTCCCCTCTCTTCTGGTTTACCTGTTGCCATGTGACCCACACTGCATCTGCCCTTCTCTTGTGGGGGCAGGGACTGTGTCTTACCTGTGTGTGTAACTTCAGACTATCTAGCAGAGTGCCTCCTACATAAGGTAAACTCAGCGAATATTAAACTAATGAAATTTATGCACAATATACTCAATTTTAGAATATAGAGAGGCACATAGAAAGTTTCTTACAGAATGGTCACCATAAAACTTCTAGGCCTTCGGGGGCAACCAGGTGGCTCAGTAGGTTAAGCACCTGCCTTGGGCTCAGGTCATGATCTCAGGGTCCTAGGATAGAGCCCCGTATCAGGCTCCCTGCTCAGCAGAGAATCTGCTTGTCCCTCGGCCCCACCCCTGACTGGGGTGGCCCTTGCTCTCTAATAAATGAATAAATCTTAAAAAAAAAAAAAAAAAAAAAAAACTTCTAGGGCTTGAAAAGGCAAACCCACTTTTCATTTATCAAATAACTATTACATTTCAGGCATTGTTGTAAGCTCAAGGATTAAAACAGTGGACATGAAATACCAGTTTCCTGAACTCAAGGTCCTATATAATCTCACAGAGGAAGACAGATAACTTCGAGATACAACATTTCAGCGAGTCATCGGTACAAATAAGAAAATCATGGAGTGAGGCACCTGGGTGGCTCAGTCGGTTAAGTGTCCGCCTTCAGCTCAGGTCATGATTCTGAAGTCCTAGGACTGAAGCCTGTGTCAGGCTCCCTGCTCAGTGGAGAGTCAGCTTCTCCCTCTCCCTCTGTGTCCCCTACCCTAGCTCATGTTCATGTTATCTTTCTCTCTCAAATAAAACCAAGAAAAGAAAAAAGAAAGAAAGAAAGAAAGAAAGAAAGGAAGGAAGGAAAGGAAGGAAGGAAGGAAGGAAGGAAGGAAGGAAGGAAAAAGAAAAGAAAGAAAAGAAAAAAAAGAAAAGAAAAGAAGAAAATAAGAAAGAAAGAAAGAAAGAAAGAAAGAAAGAAAGAAAGAAAGAAAGAAAGAAAGAAAGGAAGGAAAAGAAAATATCATAGAGGATAATGGGATACAGTACTTAGAAGAACTATTACCATTTTTCTGCTTATATGGGGTATGACCCTATATCAAGGAATAGATGTAGTTACAAAGTCTAGAGATTGTTCAGAGGTTAAATATATATATATATGAAAGGTACAGGCTTCTTGAAAGTAACCAGTGAAATCTCAATGGGAGGCAGGGCTACAGTAGTTGCCAGCCTTTCAGATTGTTCCCTGTGATCCCACCTCCTGGTGCTCTAACCCTGTGTACTCCCTTCTAACACTGTAGTAGGTTGGTCTGTGTGACCAATCGCATCCAGCACAAGAGATGTTATTTCACTTCCAAGATTAGTTTATGAAAGCCTCCGCCTTCCATGTTGGACTCTTCCTCTCTTAGATCCCTCACCCTGTGGGATGCCAGCTGCCAGGTCACGAGGTCATTCAGGCAATCTATGGACTCCCGTATGGAAGGGTATTCCACAGTGAGGAACTGAAGCCTACCAACAACCATGTAAATGAACTTGGAAGCAGACCCTCCCCTCGATGAATTTTAGATGACTGAAGCCCAGCCAGCACTTGGTTACAGGCTCATGAGAGACGCGGAGCCAGAACCATCCAGCAAAACTGCTCCCAGATTCATGAACAGTGTGAAATGGTTAATGTGTATAGACTTGTCGCTTGAAGATGCTAAATTTGCAGGTAATTTGTTATACAGCAATAGGTAACACAGCTACCCTTCTAGTAGTACAAATTGAGCCGAGGCCTGAATAAAGAGGAGCTAGTGAAGGCTAGATCTCAGAGACGAATATTCCAGACAGAAAGCAGCAAGTATAAAGACTCTTAAGAATTAGAATGTGTGCTTGCAGTGTCACTTAAAATAGCTAGAAGGCCCATGTGGCTGGAATCTTGTTAGTAAAGTAAAATAAAGTAGTAAAAGAGGAGGTGAATTTTCCTTCAGAGAGAAATAGAAGATAACATTACCCAATTTATATTTCACAAAGAATAACCTTTATAAACTACTGGACCACCATGTGGGAGGTAAGGGTGGAGGCAAGAAAACCAGGTGGAGGCCTACTACAATTAGTCCAGTCAAGAGATGATGGTCAGCCTAGGATGTTAGTCTACTTGAAATATAACTCAAAATTCAAGAAATAGTTTTATATATAAAGAGAGAGAAAGATTTTATTTATCCATTTAAAAGATTTTATTCATTTTATTTATTCATTTTTTTCATTCAAAAAAAAGGGGGGGAGGAGAAAATTTTAACTTAAAAGAAACAGATGTTTTGGGTCACCTGGGTGGCCCAGTTGATTGTGTCTGACTCTTGGTTTTGGCTCAGGTAGTGATCTCAGGGTCACAGGATCGAGTCCTGCCAGGGCTCTGTGCTTAGTGGGGACTCTGCTTGACATTCTTTCCCTCTCCCTCTGCCCCTCCCCCCTCCTTTATATGAATAAGCTTCTAAATTATTTGAGAGAGAGCAAGAGCAGGGAGGGGCAAACAGAGAGGGAGAAAGAATCTGCAGCAGACTCCGCACTGTGCACAGAGCCCAACTCGGGGATGGATCCCACCATCACCGAGATCATGACCTGAGCTGAAACCAAGAGTCGGATGTTCAACTGACTGAGCCACCCAGACACCCCAAAATTTGGAATATGTATTGTGAAACGCACAATCAACACAACTATATGAAAAACGTATCCATGTAGATAACACCACGCAGTAGGTTTCTGAGGCACCTGGGTAAAACCAGAACAGCCCTAGAAAGAAGGGAAATGAGATATGACCTACTTGAATATAACTTAAAATTCAAGAAATAGTTTTAGGTGAGGTAGTTAAAAACTAATCTTTTGTAGTTAAAATTCAATGAGGAATGGAAATAAAGATTTTTCCCTTATAAAAGAATTAATAAGCAGGGAAGCCCGGGTGGCTCAGAGGTTTAGCGCAGCCTTGGGCCCAGGGCCTGAACCTGGAGTCCCGGGATCGAGTCCCACATCGGGCTCCCTGCATGGAGCCTGCTTCTCCCTCTGCCTGTGTCTCTGCCTCTCTCTCTCTCTCTCTCTCTCTCTCTGTCTCTCATGAATAAATACATAAAATCTTAAAAAAAAAAAAAGAATTAAGCAGACAATAAAAATGTTCTTTTCAGCATCTATTCTGATTTGTGCCATTAGACTGTTAAAAAAAAAAAAAAAAGGTTGTTTAGACTTAGGCAATCAACTAGTGAGGTTAAAAAAAATAAAATAAAATAAAATAAAACAGAGACGAGGAAGACCAAAAATAAAGCCAGATTTTCCTTCCACATCAACGTATTTCCAAAGTATTTCCAACGTATTTCCTTTAGGTTAGAGAATACTTACACTAGGAACATGCAGACTTCTCACTGGTTTCACAGAGCTTTAGAGCTTCACTTATTAAAGCTTAACAAGAATCTACATGTTCCTACTCTGCAAATTTTCTGAGCAGGCAATGTTCACAAAAAGTACATTAATGAACTTGTCGGAAAAAAAACCTTGCCTCTCTTACTGCTGCCTGCTGCTTCTATGTGCACAAAAAGCATGTCAGGACATCTCACAGGAAATATCCATTTCCAAATCAAGACCATATTTGTATACCTAGGGACCAGCTTTCAGCTTCCCATTTTTACTACAGAATTCTGATGTTCTTAAAGCTGAAATAAATTTAAAAAAAATCAAGCTTGAAAAATAAAAAATCTAAAGACATTGCTATTTAAAGAAATAGCTCTTGGGATTAGCTTACTGAAGAATGTCAATATAATAAGTAATTACACACACATATATACGATCTTATACACACACAATCTCACATTAAATGGAAATAATGAGCAACTTTTTTTTTTTTTTAAGAGAAATTGAGAGAGCCAGCAGAGTGGGGAGGGGCAGGGAGGGGAAGAGCAGAGGGAGAAAGAGAATCTTAAGCAGCATAGAGCCTGACACAGGGCTCCTCAGGGGGCTCCACACAAGGCTCCAGGCTTCATCTCATGACCCTGAGATATGATCTGAGTCAAAATCAAGAGTCGCATACTTAACCTACTTGAGCCACCTGGGTGCCCCATAAATGTGAAACTTTTTAAAAGAAATGTTTAAAATCAGGTAAGTTCTTTAAAAAAACAGAAAGACAAACTGACCAAAAGAACATCTGTATGTATGAATTTTCCATAGTTTTCCCCCCAAGGCTTTGGGTATAAACATATGTAGTTACCATAGTAGGTGCTAGACCTTTTAAATAAATACTAATTGCATATTTTTTTCATTTAATTTTGTTTTCACAAAAGAAACTCAGTAAATATGCAAAAAAAAAATTTAAGTACTATATATGTTCATAAGAAGTGCACAAAAACTTAAAATCCTAAATTCTATTCACGGGTGCATGTTCTAAATTGCTTTAGTTTTTTTTTTCTTTTTAATCCACATAAATTAACATATAAAAATAATTCTATGTTTTATTACATCTGCTTTTGCTGCTAAAATCATTATATTAAGTGTTGAAATGCTTTGGTAGAGAAGTTCTACTTTGTCAGTGAAAGAGCAGAGTGATAAAAAAAATCCAACAGAAAAGGCTTTAGCTTTACTGGATACTTCATTTACATTCTCTCTCTTGATGGCAGCACCTGTATAATCAAATTTATGTCCCCCAAGAAAGCCTGTGGCCAGTAAGTGCTTCAGGAAAAGTCTGCTGCTTAAAAGAACATACTTACTTATTGCATTTTTAGAATTGATGGGAAGTGCTTGTTCGTTATTAACTTAAGAAACCTGTCCAAGAGACACACAAAAATAACTAACAATATGTTATTTAATGTTACTCTTCTGAAAAGTTTGTATCAAATCACTGCAAAATGATTCTTCAAATAAAAGCAGCTTTCTTCCTTTATCTCACATTGTACCAATTTTGAAACTGACTTATGGTGTAGATGGAACCATTATGCTACATCCTTCATCCCTTATTACTGCACTATAACCACACCCCACTGCTCACTGCT
This sequence comes from Canis lupus familiaris, assembly GCF_011100685.1. NCBI lineage: Eukaryota > Metazoa > Chordata > Mammalia > Carnivora > Canidae > Canis > Canis lupus. The sequence continues at coordinate 33,115,308 of NC_049255.1, forward strand.
ACAGGGAGAGGATGTCCTGCACCCCAACCCACTAATGTTGGGATTGACCATGTAACTTGTTTGGCCAATGGGAATTGCACAAAAATAACAGCGCACCAGCTCCAAGCCCGGGCTTTGAGAGGCATTGTGGGTTAACACTCACTCTCTTGTGCTCTTGTAATCCACTGAGAAGGGAACCCCCAGGTAGATGGAATCTTTTCAGCACAGGTTGTAGAAAGGAGGCATTCAGAGTCTACTTGAAACAAACCAAAAACCTGTTGCCCAGGCCTAGGTTCAGGCATGTCGGGCCCAGCCAAGCCCAGTCCCCAATGGCCAAACCACAGCCAAATTGCAGAACTTGAACATGAATATGTTTGTTATTGTAAGTCACTGAGATTTTGAAATCCACACAAAACAAAAACTAGTGTACTGACTCTCGGTATCGTTATATGGTGACTCGTGTAACATTAGTTGCATGGAACCACACCTCCTTGATCTACCTATCCTAAACTAATAGTCATTTTCTTCAGCTACCTTCCATTTCAGAAAGTCAGATATTTTTCAAATAAAGGAATTTTTAAAAATTGTCATACAAAGACATCTGTTCTAGAACTAAAGTATAATTTCCAGAAATAAACTATAATATACTGAAGAAACAATATTTTAACACATCCAAGTTATAATTTTGTGATCTCAGAGGTTTCTATAATTTACCAGTCTTCCAAGTGAACTGAACATAAAGGGCTTCCCTGAATGTCTGATATACTCTAGAACTTTTTGTCTGTTTTTGCTTTGTTTTGCTTCGTTTGAGCAATTTCTGAAAAGCTTCCCATCAAAACCTCACAAGAAAAAAAAATAAATAAAAAAAAAATAAAAAATAAAAATAAAAAATAAAATAAAAAAAAAAAACCTCACAAGTGTGAACTAACTTGTGTTGGGAGGAGAAGCCAGGACGAATTAGCAAAAGTTTCCAAGAAAGTTTTAATATGCGCAATTTTATTACTTATGAGTACTAATAGTATCAGGGCCTGCCTGAAACTAGAAGGGAATCATTTGTTAATTCTTGAGTTAGGAGGATATCTTTTCATGTTCCTACATGATTTAGAAATCTATTGTTTTAGAAAGTGGGGTAGATTTTTCTTTACACAGATATTTTATTAATTTTTTCTGTCATAATTTGAATGAAGATAAAGTATAATCTAACAGAAGTTCAGTTATGTTATAAAAGTAACATTAATGAGATTTTCATGGATCAATTCCAAGAATGTTATTGCCCTTTCTGTCATTTATATTTAGTAAGGCAAGGCTATACTGTGAAAACTATGTACTAAAAGATGGTAAGTAGGAGTCACTATAGGTAATTCTTATTTTCATTATTATTCACTTAACCTATCATCTTAGAATTTAAAAATTACAAAATTTTAGCTTAGAGGAATCCTAAGGCTAGTTCAACTACCCACCAGGTCTCTGAGCTAACTCCATACCATTCCTCCAGAGTGCTCAGTTATACCTTGGCCCATTGCAGTGAGAGGCAGTGTTTCCAAACTAGTGGGACTGCCAATATGTTTCAGGAAATTAATTTAGCAAAAGGCAGTAATTGGGCGTGCTGTAATTTCTACTTTTTAAATAAATTACTTCTAAATGACCCCTTTACACAACACAAATGGGAAAAAAAAAATGTACCAAAATGAGCATGAATGATGGTTTACATGAGAATAGATAACGCCAATTCACATCCAGGCAGTCCTATGGTCAGCTTATACTTGGCTGAACAATGATACCACTGCTTGTGTCTCGAACATTAAATTATAGTTGCTCTTACTTGGGTCATATTTTAAAGTCTGTACCGATAATAGGCCAGCCCTTGTAGACAGGATCCTAAGAATATTAAATTAGCACTAGTAGAGGGGCAATAATCATGATTTTGCAAATGCACTCAAAATTGTCCTTAAGTGGCATTATCTAACTCAAAATAGTCATCAAGCACATCAAGAAGCTGCTAGTCCTAAAAAGGCAAAAGAACCAGAGCCTTCACAGCAGCAGGAATTGGTATTACCCAACTGTCCATCAACAGAAGAATGAATAAATTCTAATGGCATAGTAACAGAAATGAGCAATCTGTAACTACAAGTAACTGCTTGGATGAAGCTCACAAATAACATTAAACAAAAGAAGCCAGACACAAGAGAACATATTGTTTGGTTTCACTTATGGTACAAGAACAGGCAAATTAATCCATGGGGATTATCCACAGAGGGAGGGGCAGTTAGTGACTTGAAAGGGGCTCAACAAAACTAGGGGCTGCTGATATTGTCATGTGTCTTGATCTGGTTGCTGGTTACACAAGCATGCTTGTGAATGTTCCTGAAGCTGTATGCTTACAATATGCGCACTTTTATGTATATAAGTGACACTTCATAATTCAATAACTAAAATGTCAAAAAAAAAAAAGTGTTAGGTTTGATTAAGCAATCCACAAGCCCAATGTTCTATGTGCAGAGTATTTGATTCTTTCTTACCATGCTGAATATAAGAACTCAATATAATAGGTCTACAAGTAATTTTGGCTAATTTTAATGTTACAATAGGTAACTAATTTTAGACTACATTTTAATATACATCTGTGCCAAAATCAAATACAATGTTATTTTGAATGCATTAAACATTGTTCTCATTAAAAAAAAAAAAAAAAAAAAAAAAAACCTTTTCTAACACAATAATTCAGAAAAAGTTGAATGGTCAGTGTCACTAACAATAGAAAATAATTAAAAATAGTCTTTATGTGTCATGAATATTAATTTTATTATCTTTTGGATTAGCTTTATTATAAAATTGTTGATGATATACAGAGCTGAATTTTCCTTCACATAAAATAACTTCTGTATCACGTACCATGTAAAAATGATGAAAAACACATTTCTGTAGGAAATGAAAAAGATTTTGAGAATTAGAAGGAAAAAAAAAGGATACTACTTTAGTAAAGGAGAAAAAATAGGACTAGAACGGTGGATATCTACTGACAAATTCCAGACCTGCCACGAGCAATCTATGTGAACTCAGTCAAATCAGCACTGTCCAACAGAAACACACTGTGAGTCACATCTGTAATTTTTAAATTTCTAGTCACCATATTTTAAAAAGAAGTATTTATGTGCACTGTAATATACCATAATATTTAATGCAACATAGCACTTCACTGAAATGTAGTGCCACCAAAATAATAAAGTCATTTTCCAGAAAAATATTTCACAACGCTTCTGTTTTATGACTTTTTTTTAAATCTTACTTACTAATTTAGAAAAAGAAAGTAAGTGAGCATGAGCACGGGAAGGGGCAGAGGCAAGAGAATCTCAAGCACACTCCCTGCTGAGCACAGAGCCTGACTCAGGGCTCCATTCACCACCCTGAGATCATGACCTGAGCAGAAATCAGGAGCCCAGTGCTTAACCGACTGAGCCACCCCACACCCCCCCCTCCACCGGCTCCCCAACAATGCTTTGGTTTTAACTTTTAAATTTAAATTAGTTAAAATGTGGAATTCAGTTCCTTAGTCACACCAGCTGCATTTTATTTTATTTATTTACTTTTATTTATTATTTATTTTTTTTTTTACCAGCTGCATTTTAATGCTTCTGCCACACATGACCAGGGGCTACCATATCGGAAGGTACAGTTGTCAGGTCATTCCATCTCTTGAAGTTTCACTTTTTTCATCGATAAACTAAAGAAGTTATTATTCGAGATACAGAATTCCCAGTGAGAATCTCTGCCAACTGAAGCCCACATGCTCCAATCAATATGTGGGCCAATCCCCAAATCGAACTTCAATAGAAACAAATGAAAAAAAAAAAAAATGTGGGTCATTCACCATGCAGGAATGTAGACCAGTGTCAAGGAATCTTTGGACTTTTCAAATAAAGTCAGAAATCTGGATGTTTACATGAAATATCTTTCTTTTTCCATGTAGACAACTACCGTGAAATTTTTCAGAGCACGGTGTGGGCCAAACCAAAACATATCCATATGCTACTCTTTGCAACCTGGGTTCTATAAACATTCTTCCCTGCTCTACCAATCTATGATTTATTTAGGAGTGACTTGACATCTACATCTGGAAGCTAAAAAGCACAGCTGGAGAATCAGTTGAATGGTGAGATTCAAAGCCCTCCTGTGAAGTCAAGGTGAAGCTACAGATGCTTTCAGGAGGTGACAGCCTCTGGTCAAAGTCAGCAGGATCCCAGTGTAAGCTTAAGCTCTGTCTATATCCCAGAATGTAGAGGAGTCTTAAAAAAAAAAAAGATTTATGATGATGATGATGATGATGATGACGATGATAAGGGACAGCCTAAGACTCCAAATTTAAATCATTGGCAATGTGCCAGGGACAGATGGAAAGGATAATGAAGCCAAGTTCATCACTCTTCTTGCCCTGGGACCCAGTACCTGTGATGCCTGCTTAGATCCTCCAGGACATGTAAGGTCTCAAAACAGAAAAAGGTAAACTTGCCTCTGACCATGAGAAGCTGCAGAGGTGAAGCAGGGAAGTAGCAGTTTGAGCAGCTATTGCTCAACACAAGTTGAGCTACACAAGCTATTGGTACCTTGTGTGGACAAAAAGATGGGGGTGGGGGGTGAGGCTGGACCTTAAGAGTTCAGATGTAAGAATGAACCCTGGGAAGAACCTGACAACCAAGGAACACACAGGCCTAGGCTCAAGGCATAGGAATGCTTGCTTATCATTCAAAGGAACCTGTAGGACAAGAAATTAATCAGCACTACTGAAAACTCTCACATCTAGAACAAAGATAATTCTCAACTTTCAAGTCTCTTGAGATGGAACAGACATTGGGGGGACCAGATGAAGTGGTGCCGTAAGTTATTAAGTCACATCTCCTAGCATGACCTCATGGGCCTCCAATCAATAGCATCCACCTCCCAGAAGACCTCTGTCCCCAATTTTGTCCTTAAAATCCCTCACATGCAAACAATCAGGGAGTTCCAGGCTTTTGAGCATTAGCTCCCGAATGCCCTGGGTGTTGCCACCCCAATAAACAGCCTATCTTTCTTCACTGCAAAAACCCCCATGTCAGTTCATAGCAGTTTGCTCTGTAGCAGGTGGACAAATGCTCATTGGTTTGGTTACAGTGGCAGGTAGACACCTCAAGTCCAGGTGAGTCACCATCTGGGGATATTCTTAATTTCTTAGAATCTAAAAGGGACAGAGTTCCCTCTGAAGAGAGAAAGTCAAAAACTCTGTTCTGTGAATATTGTTAAGGCCTCGTTTTGGTTTCCAGGGTGAGGGGACCTTGGAAACCTTGGATAACTAAGAGCCCTGAGTTAAGAGTCAAGCAATCTGAACATTAATCCCAAGTGTGTCGCCGTCTTGCTGTGTGACTTCTGCTTCCTCAAATTCAAAATGGTAATAATTTAGCATATTGCTTTTCTCTATATCCTGCTTCCAGGACCAAATGATATCATGAATGTAAATTTGGAAGGTATAAATTCCTCATGTAATTACAAGGCATTTTTTATTATTTACTAAGCAATTACTAGTGGATTCTAGGAATGTAGTTTATGAAGTGCCTTTTAAGTCTCTATTCAGGAATCTCAAATTTGAGAAAGGTGGGGTAGGTTAGGGCTTTTGGGAAATAGCAGTGAGCACAGACTACCCCATTACAAATTCAGCCACTTTCTAGAGGATTCATGGGGTAGGACCAAAGGAGGTCAAATTCCAAGATGGACTTAAAAAGACCTCAGAGGAAGGAATGTGCCCTAAAGCATAACCTTTTTTAGGTCACTGCTGCTTTGAGGATCTGATAAAAGCTAAGGCTTCTGTCTTGGAAAAAGGCACCTATAAGGAACTGACATATATCTTCAGGAAGTTCATGGACCCCCATGGACCCCAAATTGAAAATGCCACCCTTAAAGAAGAGAAGGTCACAGATGAGACGCACAATGTGGCCTTAGGAATGAGTTGTTGCTGCGTAGGAGGCAGTTTTGAGAACAGCTGGAGGCCAACAATAAAACAAAGTAGTATTTCTTTAAAGGCTCAGCCTCTACTCAAAGTATTGCTACCATGGGACCCTCTGATGAAGACTTCTTGGGGTATGCACTCCCAGAAGGATCATTCTAGCTAAATAGGTTAGTAGCTACTGCTTCCTTGGACAGTTTAACAACGGAGTGCATCCCCTACCTTAATCCAAATGGATACTAATCAACCAATGGAGCAAAAGATAATCAGAGGAAAAAAACCAGTATGCAACCTCTAAGTCTCCCTCAGAACCACACTGCACATGTTAATAGTACATCGTAGAACATGTAGAGAATAGGTCACATTTTGGTTTGGGGGACTATGAACAAAGACTGATGAAGGTTAGTTGGAAGAAAGGCAGGGAGGGACAAGCTCCTCCCCCCCAACTCCCTCTCTAAGAGGAAACCACCCTTAAAAGGATTTTATCCTACCCTGGAAGGAGCCCTCCATCCTTTCGCATGTGATAGATGGATGACAAAAACCCGATTGGGTGACAGGTTCATGGAGACTTAATCAGATTAAAACAGTCCATCAACAACCCCATAAAAGCCCCTAGACTTAGAAACTCCGATGGCAACCCTCTTTGGTCCCCACCCTCTTCAGGAGCTTTGTACTATCACTCAGTAAACTCAATAAACGTGGCTTTGGTGTCCATCACTCTCTCTGGTCTACCTCTTCATTATTCACAGTGGCATGACCAGGCACTTCGGGCACTAAAGGAACAGAAATCCTGTAACAATGACCACATATCACAAGGGACTTAACTGGATGAATGCGAATATCACAAAGGAAGAGATGGCCACAGCGACCCAGAGTATGGGCGAGTACCACGGCAGCAATCTGGCACCCACATAGGTAGCAGTGGGGCAGGAAGAGAATCACCGATACTGCAGAAATTCAACAGCAACGTTTCATTGACAAAGAAGAGACCTCTTCTTCATTCTTGAATGGAATATGGTCTCAAACACATTTTGACAAGATATTCCCTATCCACGTCCCAATTCTATCTCTTATGGCACTACATTTAGGAAGGTATAACAAAGTTAAATGGAAAACAGAAATATTTGAGGTGCTTGGGTGGCTCCGTTGGTTAAGCAACCGACCCTTGATCACAGCTCAGGTATTGATCTCAGGGTCCTAGGAAATATTTATCTCGTATTTCTAATTACTACAGTATATTAAGAAGGGGGAGGTCAAACCATGAATTTGGAATAATAATTGTTTAGAAAATATTTAGTGATTTGTTCGTAATATATGCTCTTATGATCTATTTTAATTAATAGTATGAAAGAATCCTCTTACATTGCAAACTTTTAAACTTGATTTTCAAAGTAGAGACCAAAGAACAAGTTGAAATCACCAGTCACGTAATTAAATATCCTCGATACAAAGAAAGAATATTATCTTTCTAAAACCAGCAAAACCCATCCTCCCGAAATTTATCTTCTAACAAGATCTTCATCAAGGACAGCAGTCTATAAAATCAGAAGGAATAATCAGAAGTAAAAATATTATATGGGATCCCTGGGTGGTGCAGCGGTTTGGCGCTTGCCTTTGGCCCAGGGCACGATCCTGGAGACCCAGGATCGAATCCCACGTTGGGCTCCCGGTGCATGGAGCCTGCTTCTCCCTCTGCCTAGGTCTCTGCCTCTCTCTCTCTCTCTGTGTGACTATCATAAATAAATAAAAATTTAAAAAAAATATATATATATATGAACAAATACGTTACACTGCCTTCCTATGGACTTGCCAAAGAAATACAGTCAATTGTATGAATGAGAGCTCTTCACATATTGTCAACGGATTCTGAAACTCCTCAAGGACATGATACTTTCCGCTGTGGGAATTCCCTTGTTGGTGTGGTGGTTGGGTTTATATTTCAGAGAGTTACCTGGAACTCTTTTCATTTCAATCTTCACAGGTCAAATGGTTTAAATACCAGATAATTTCTCTCTCAACTGCCATGATTTCAAATGGCACTTCTTGCTAATTTGCTTTAAATTAAATAATAAATCACATTAAAATATGTAGTAATGCAGTTTTACAAAAGTATTATGTTGGATTACCCAAGAAAATCATTTAGAACAGTACCTGCTATAGAGCTAGTGCTCAACGTCAGTGTGTGATGACCTTAGTAATGATACTGCCAACAATGACAATAATGACATTATTACCTCCACTTGGTGGCAGGCAGCTACCAAGATGACCCCAATGACCCCCACCTTCTGTTACTCACATACTCACAAACCCTTTCCCTTGAGCATGGACTGAACGTGGTGATTCAATTCTTTTTTTTTTTTTTTTTTTTTTTTAATGATAGTCACACACAGAGAGAGAGAGAGAGAGAGGCAGAGACACAGGCAGAGGGAGAAGCAGGCTCCATGCACCGGGAGGCCGACGTGGGATTCGATCCCGGGTCTCCAGGACCGCGCCCTGGGCCAAAGGCAGGCGCCAAACCGCTGCGCCACCCAGGGATCCCCTGGTGATTCAATTCTAATGAACAGAACATGGCAGATGTGATGGGTTATCACTTTCAAGACTGAGGTTATTAAAATACTTTCACTTTCATCTTAGGTTCTTGCACACTCTCTCTTTAGGTGTGCCTTGGATCTCTTGCCCTGAGAGATACCAGCTATCTTTTTTTTTTTTTTAAGTCCCAGGGTGGAACTGTAGGAAGTCCTAGGGAAAGGCCCAGATGAATGAGATTAAAAGCAGATCTTCTGAGGCCTGCCAACAACCACATTAGTGAATTCTGAAGCAGATCATCCAATCCCAGGCAAGTTTTGAGATCACTACAATCCTGGACAGTAGCTTGATTGCAACACCATGAGAGATCTTGGGGGGAAAAAAAATCACCCAGCTAAAACCAGAATCCTTTCCCACAGTAACTGTGAAATCACGTCTGTGTTCTACACCAATTCAGCTTGGGGATAATTTGCTATGCAACAGGATAACCAATAGAGATTTTGGAGTAGGGTGTAGCCATCACCAAAATGTGAAAGGTGAACAGCTTTCGAACTGTGTAAGTAATGGACCCTAAGAAGAGTGTGAGTCGGGATCCCTGGGTGGCGCAGCAGTTTAGCACCTGACTTTGGCCCAGGGCGCGATCCTGGAGACCCGGGATCGAATCCCACGTCAGGCTCCCTGCATGGAGCCTGCTTCTCCCTCTGCCTGTGTCTCTGTCTCTCTCTCTCTCTCTCTCTTTCTCTGTGTGACTATCATGAATCAATAAATAAAATCTTAAAAAAAAAAAAAAAGAAGAAGAGTGTGAGTCAACATGCAAAGTGCTTCAAACAAATATGTATATTGTTGACAGAATTTTGGACTTTGAAGAGATTGCTAGGAAGGGCATGCATGAAAATGAGGAAAATTTTATTGGAAACTGGAAATTACATAGTGGCAGGGGTTTAACAATACCCACGCTTTCATGGAGTTACATGACCTGCACTCACTTGGAGTTCTATGAGAAGTAAAAAATGTGCTGAATGAACTGGGTAATTTAGCTGAGAAGATTTCCCAGCAAAGTGCTGAAGATGCTATCCAGTTTCTTCTTGCTGATTATAGTAAACTCTGAGAAGGTAAATTGAGGGAAGGACTATTAAACAAAAAGGAGCCAGGACTTGACGGTTTTGAAAGTTCTCAGAGTTTCTGGATAGCAAACGATGCTGAAATTAAGAAACAGTTTCTTAATTTCAATTAAGAAACATCAATTTCAGGGAACTGTCAAAGAAAACATGGCCTAAAGATGAGACAGAGGATGTGGCTCCTTGCTAAGACCTTGGAAATGTGGCTCTTTTTTTCTTTTTTGGGAGAGAGAGCATGCATGCATGGGCACATGTGCAAGCAGGGGGAGGGGCAGAGGGAGAAGGAGAAAGAGAATCCCAAGCAGGCTGCATGCCCAACATGGAGCCTGACGTGGGGCTCAATATCAGGACCCTGAGATCATGACCTGAGCTGAAATCAAGAGTTGGAGGCTTAACCGACTGAGCCATCTAGGTGCCCCAGAAATGTGCCTCTTAAAGAGCTGTGGGACCAACGTGTCTCCTAAAAGTTTAAGGGTATGACACAGAGATCCTGTCAACAGGCCTTTGGAAAGTGAAAGAGCACTGCATATCCCTTGTCTCAGCAGAAGCCCCAGGAAGAGATGGATTTCGCTCCAAGAAATATGTGGGTGTGGTTTTTGTCTAATAGATAAACCCCAACATGTTTCACAGGAGACTGACAAAAGTTTTGAGATTTTATCAGCAGAAACTCTGCCAGTTTAGAAAGAAAGGAACAGAGATTGTATAAGTGAAAAGCCATTCATCCCCCAAATTCTACTGGCAGGAAGCAGGCTGAGAAAACCCAGCTGCAAAACACATGCTACCTTTCATGAAAAAGGAAAGATGAGTCAGAGGGTAGAGCCAATCACCCAAGGAGCACAATCAAGAGCCAGGGAGAATTATCTCCAGCTCTGAAATCCTAGTCAAAGAATGTCTGCCTTGTTGGATTTCAGAATTGCTATGGACCAGTGGCCCCTACATACCATGCATCTTACCCTTTTTTGAACAAGAAGACGTAGGTATCTTAGGCCTGTCTCATTGCTGTATGTTAGCTGTACTGAGGTCAGATATCTTGCCTTTTTAGTTTCACAGATATACGGATGATGAGGAACTGTACTCAAGGAGTCTCACCCACAGCCAGATGAAACCTGATGACCTCTGGATTTAGAGCTGATGCTCACCTACATAGTAAAGACATGTTATTTTTCATCTTCTAATGAGAGTGATGCTTGACATCAGTGCAAATTAACAGGTTTTATAGCATCAAACCTTTAAAAAAGGATAAAAAATCCTTTTAAGAATCAACATGTGTTAATAGGTGGAAAGATTACAGATTTAATCTCACTAATGTAAAACTTAATGAACTATTCTACACTAACCAAGTTAAGTGAAAAAGTAATTAGCAGCTGCCCAACTTTAATGTTTAGAATATCCATTATAAAGCATCAGAGCTATTGTTGAGATCATACAAGGCATGCAAAAGCTCTCTTAAACATCTTGATTTGCATTTTTTGTTGCTGTTTATAACAAAAATTCCCCTTAAAGAAGGGGTTTAAATGATATGTGAAATAGGAAATAAAATGTTCCACTCTCCTGAAATGATTATATATTTTTCTTAAACTCGCTCTCAACGAAAAGGAAATAGTGTCATTCAAATGTGCTATGATGCCTTATCTTTCAGAATGACAGCCCATCTTTTACTTTTCCATTCACAATCTATCATATTTGTGACATTTTATATATGAAAAATAGTTAAGGCAATATTTTTTAAAATGTCATACTGTTTTAAAGGGCAATTTATTTCATGCCCACATCCCTCCAGGCCATGAGCCTATTTAGTGAGGTTTATTAGTGAAGGGTGATGACTGGCATGTCCTCTGAATAAGCACTCGCTGGCCAATAAAAACAAAGAACACAAATATGCCATTCAGAAATACACAGCATTGTTTAAAAATAGCAACACCCATTGCTGCTGGAATTAAGAAGAGGGTGCTGGTCTCAAGGGACAGCAGAGCACAGCAGAGGAACGCTATGTTGTACTGGAAGTCAGGATATGTGGGCTTGAGATACACAATACATGATTCACCTGCTTCAGGATTGTTTCTTTGGCTGTCAAATTCAACATCTGTATCGGATTCAATCAGTTAATGCATTCCTGCACCCAGACATGCAGGTACTCAAACACCAGTTCTTACTTTATGCATGCAAAACCTACACAGGTTGCCAGATTTCACTTTTTCCCCTAACATAGACTTCTAAAAAAAAAAATCAAAACTACCTGTACACCACTATCTTGTAAATGAAAAACATGACTGACATGGCATTAATGGATAGTGACCGTAAATTTTAAATGCAATAAAACAACAATCAATTATTAAATTCTAGCAATCAAACTGTTGGCTGCCCTTATTCATCTCTGAGAAAAACAAATGAGTAACTAAATCTAGAAGAGAGATTCGAGCAACAAACTGAGAGTTTCGCCTTGACTTGTCAAGAAAACACCAAAAGAGAATTCAAAAGGGCTTAAGGTTTTTATTATGTGATTCAGCATTATTTAATACAGCATCTGACACCACCTAAAATCAACTCCGTATCAACCAAAATTACCTTTTGTAATAGCAGTAAATGTCCTACACTCTGGAAATGCTGCATCAAATAATCACTACTATTACTTCTGATTCTGAATTTTATCTTGACTCTTCATACAACCCACCTAACCTACTTTCTCAAAACCATCAATATTCTCCTGAGACACTCTAAAATAATTTTGAGGGCAATGGAGCACTGTGGAAAGAACAGGGCCGGGAAGTTGCATTACGGTTCTAGGCTCAGTTTCATTAGATTTGACCTTGACACTAGCAAGTTAATTAACCCCTCTGAGCCTCAGATAGCTCACTCACATTAGCATGCTCTTGTCACTGTTAAAAAGAGAAAATGCATTAATGCGCTTAGCACAGCACCTGAACTTGGTAGACTCAACAAATGTTACGTATTTAAAATCATTTAATTTCTTCAAATAAATTTTCAAAAGTCTATCAAAACACATTCACTTTAAATAACAGTGGCTTGAAAGGAAAACACAGTTTGCCACTTTTCTTTTATAATAAAGTTATATTTTATACAACTTTTACTTCCAAAGCTACAAAATCCACAAAGCACTGACTGGCAAAAGTAGCAAAAACATTTTGTCCTCAATGATAAATAAAAACACTTACTGGTCAAAATGGAAAAGCAGCAACTCTAAGTCGCTACCATGTAAAGTGTACTCAGGCCTTTTCTTTCCCCCCAAGGAAGCGTTAATACAATAGAAAAGAGTGAGGGTGTCTTAAATCAAATAAAAGTTTCAGCCAAGTTGGGCGCTTAGCTCTGAAAAGAGCCACAATTAGGCCACAACTAATAACACCAATCCCTGCTTTGATGCAGTAAACAGTGAGCAAAATAAAAAGCAGCCCAATGCCCATGCAGCAAACAGAGGTCATGGCCACCTAATAAGTGCAGTAGTGGTGCGCTCCAGGATCCGTGCTAGTCATTTTGGGGTATTATTTATAATCTACACAAGTGTGCAAAACAGACAGTGTTGTCCCCAATTCGACCTGAAGAAACCCAAGTCCAGAGGTGTTACATGCCTGTTCAAGGTCTCTGCCTGTGAGCACCAGAGCTGTGTTCAAACAGTACTTGATGCCAAAGCCAATCGCCCTTCACTAGTCCCTGTTTCTCTTTCAACACAAACGTGTGAGCAAAGAATATTCCTTGATGCTTTTGAAAAGTCAGCAACTAGTAGCAGTCCCCCGTTCTCTCTCCCTCCCTTCTAGTTTCTCTCAAATCTGTTGCATATCAGTTCCCCAACTCCAAGTCACTCGCCCCTTAGGTGGCTGAAACCTGTCTTGTGCCCCAGCCCTATAAGACACTGTCCTTGGAAAAAAAAAAAAAAAAAAAGACACTGTCCTTGGAGAGGCAGAAGAGGATGAAGTCAAGGTAAGGCTTCCAATTTGCCTGGGACTTAAACCAAAGGCTCACAAATAATGAAATTCTCTTACATGGTCAACCGATATGGGCCTGTTCCAATTTACAGGGATGACTAAGGCAGACACAGTGTGTGGAACCATATAAATACGTGCAAGTCATATATATTTAACAGAAGGCTTAATGGAGTCAGATTTTCACTAAGTACCTAGAAGCTTCCGTTACTATACTATAGGCAGGGAATGCCTTTTAAGGTAGGGTTTTACATATAAATAAAAACTACTGAACTTAAAGAGCATTTACTTCTGTTCTATTTTTTAAATGAAAGTGTTCATCCAATGGACAGTATCTAGTCGATGTGTATAAAGCCTAACTTTGGGATCCCTGGGTGGTGCAGTGGTTTGGCTCCTGCCTTTGGCCCAGGGCGCGATCCTGGAGACCCGGGATCGAATCCCATATCAGGCTCCTGGTGCATGGAGCCTGCTTCTCCCTCTGCCTGTGTCTCTGCCTCTCTCTCCTTCTCTCTCTCTCTCTGTGACTATCATAAATAAATAAATTTTAAAAATAAAATAAAATAAAGCCTAACTTTGCGCTTGAAAGTGAGTGTACCTACCCTCGGACAGCCCACACTCGTGGGTCTTAAAACCACTGTGTCCGGGGAGCCACCCAGTTGTACATCAAGTCCAAACAGTCCAAAATGTAAGCTTATACCCCTAAGCATTGTACGCCAGCTAATGCGATGGATCCTCATGACAACCTATTAGAAGCATTATTATTCTGATTGTTACACATGATGAAAGTGGATCACAGGGAAGTAACGTGTCCAAGATCACACAGCTGATAAAAAATAAGACAGCGAGACTCGAAACCCAAGTGCTCTGACTCCTCAGCCTGTATCCACTACACTTCACTGCCCACCGTATGTGTGTAAGCACATTCCTACGCAGATGGAAATACCACACGGGTATAGACCTACACTCTCCGGAGGGCCTACTCGATGCCAGGCGCCAGGCACTGGAGATGAAGGAATAAAGAAAGCCGGGCCCTGAGCTGAAGGGGACCTTTATTCTTTTTAAAGCAGATTCAGGGTAGGCTGAAAACAAAGAAGTCACCAGTTCCAATGTGTATGGTCATGCTCAGGCCAGCGTGCCATCCTGTGTTAGGGGAACACAATGCAAGGGACAACTAACTTAAGTCACAGTAGGAACCTCAGAAGCACCAAACAGTTTTTACTTTTTTTTTTAAAGATCTTATTTATTTGACAAAACACATGCACGCTCAAGGGCAAGGGGAGGAGCAGAGAGAGCAGCAGACTCTCCACTGAGCAGGGAGCTCTGTATGGGGCTCGATCCCAGGATCACGAGCTGAAGGCAGATGCTTAACCGACTGAGCCACCCCACCGCCCACTTTTTTTTTTTTTTTTTTTTTACTTCGAATACCTGTAATACCCTTCTCTGGAACAGGAGCATAGGAAACATAATATAAACCTTTTCTTAATGGTTTCTGGCCATCACTGGGAAGACCAACAGCACTGCAATACTGTGATACAGTGCTTCCGGAATGAGGGGTTATTTGCCCCTAGTTTTAAAAAATATAAACAGTTCTATCTCGATTCCAGATCCTATTACACAAGGTTATTGCCTACCACTAGGGGTTACACCCTTCTCTTATCTGATCTGATACAGATCAGAGTTAATCGGTAACCCTACTTTAATTTTTTAAGTTTAAATTGTCAGTGAAGGTCCCTTCTCCAGAGGAAAGTACTCGGGTCTGTGTCGTCCACCTGTTTCCTTTGATGTTCAATCAGGTACAACCAAAGGAGGTAGCTGATTAGGAAAACAAATCTTGTGAAGTTCAAAACTTACACCCATGACAAACCTGGGAAGAGAAAGTCATGAAATATTATCTCACCTCAAACTGGGACCCTGATGATAACAACAGGTCACCTTTCATGAGAGGTATCTACTATGTGCCAGGTATGCGCTGGGAGCTTATTAGGAATTCATCGTTTTATCTTCACGTTAACCCTATGAAATAGGTCATTCTAATCTCCGTTGTATAAATTAAGAAAAATGAGGGCCAAGTTCACGCAGAAAGTTGCAGGACTAGAATTTGAATCACATGCTCAGGGTAAAAGCAACAACAACAAACCCCTCAGATGTCTTTGCAGCCAAGCAAGTAAATGTGTGAAACGGCTTCGTTTTTAGGGTGACAGGGCTGTAGTTCTCAACCTTGGCCACATATTGCAGTCACCTGGGGAGGACACCATCACCCACAGGTTGTGACTTCACTGGTTTGGGAGCTGCCGGTGGGATTCCAATGGGCAGTCAGCGCTAAGAACCACCGCGTATGGACACAGAGACTGGGGCATGGCCCACCTGAAAGCAGTTTTTAAAAAATTTAAGAGGTTACGTAAACATTGTGCCGGTCAAAGGTTGTTAACTACTGCCTCTGCCACCAAGATGTAACCTCTGCCCCCACTGGCTCAGGATAATTAATGTGCAGTAGAAGTGGGAGCTGGATAAGTAAATAGATATCCTGGCTGGCAGACACAGACGTTTGTTTTTACTGGAGAAAAGGTTGCCTAGCCTTGGAGCTTTCCCCAGGTTACCCCTCACCGTCTCCTATTTATGGATCGGGTCTTTACTGCAAAATGCATTTGGAGTCAGACATAACCTACTTTCAAAATAATTTCTGGAGTACAACCCATTCTTAAACTGAAGATGACCTAAATATGCTCACTTAACAAATGTATACCTTCAGATGAAAGGGCTAAACCACTTAAAACATTTCAAGAGTCATAGATATACACACACACACATATATATTTTGAAGAGGGCCACTCATAATTAACTCTGATCTTAATCCAAGCCAGGTCAAGAGATCTCACTTAACTAAACAAGTCCTAAGAATGGAGAGCCTAATGCCCTCAAAACAAATCTATGCAGGTGGTACAACACAGCACTGCTGAGGCAAATGTCATTTGTCATTGGAAGAGGGAAGCAAAGGCTGCATGCCATCAGAAAATCTTCATTAAATGGCCTGCAGATGTAAAATCCAAAATAAAAGCTAAAGGAGTCAATCGTGAATCCATGAAAGAAAGAAGAAAGAAAGAAAAGAAAAAGAAAGAAAGAAAGAGAGAGAGAGAGAGAGAGAAAGAAAGAAAGAAAGAAAGAAAGAAAGAAAGAAAGAAAGAAAGAAAGAAAGAAAGAAAGAAAGAAAGAAGAAACTGTAGCCTGCTTAGGGAACCACTCTTCATGCATGACCATATTGTTGCAGCACCAAAATTCAAGAGGAAATGGCAAAATACATTAAGAAACAGACTTTAAGGCCACTCAAACTAGCTACATTTTCTTTTCCTCTCCTGCTACAAAACAAATGTTGTGTATTTTAATGGCCTCGTATTACCACTTAGCACCACCAAAAAGAAGGCAAATAAAAGGAGAAAAGAAATTGAGATTGATTTTCAAAATGACATACTGCAAATACAGGCCATGACTCAGAAATCAGGGCCTCATCAATCAGTTCCAGCATTGTCTGCTGAGGAAATGCTCTACTCGGGCCGAATATTTTGTTGTTATTTTGTTTTTGTTTTTTCAAAAAGCAGAGACGGGGAAAAAGCCTGAGGAAGCAGACAAAAGTGCGTAAGATTAATTTTCACATCAATTAATTTTCACTGTTCAGGTAACCGTTTGTTGACTGAACAAATACATATTGATGCCCTCCTGAGTGTCAGGCACTGTGCAGTGCTGAGGATGTATGAACTTGACGGTGAACTTGACGGTGTCTATTTGCATGGGTCACCTAAACCAAGAGACCAAAGCACCAACCTCCTATAATCCACCACACACACCCCTTCCAGCCACAGGGTAAAAATCCAGTCTTGCCCTTGTAGTAGCGGAAGGCAAATTTTCCCCTTTGTCTAACTGCACTGAACTTCACAGGGAAACCACTCATGTCTTCTAAGTAAATAATACATAAATATCCAGATTCCGCATCCCAACAAGAAGTCATGGGTAAATTTCGACAAGTTTAAAGAAAAAAAAATTTTTCCCCCTAAGTCTGTATCAAAACAGGTTTTCCTTTTGAACCAAACCCAGCTCCACATATTTTCACTGCCTGTGGCTGTGCAGCTTCAGTAAGCTAAAAATACTTCCCTTTCTTCTAAGTTGGGAAGAGAAAATAAGACCAAGCAAATCAGCCGCATGTCATTTTCTCTCATTTTAATTTTTTTTTTTTTTTTACTAGAAAACACTCAAAATAGCCGAAGCAACGAAAAGGCATCTGTTTTCTATTTGTACACGCATACACGGACACCAACATCCATCCAGCTCGTCTCTTCCCAGTAATAGGAAATACGCTTTATTTGCATTATCAGCAAAGACTGTCAACATTTCACTACTCACAGCTTTCGGTCATTATATTTGTGGTTGCGGGGCGGGGGGGGGGGGGGGGGCGCCTAAGTGTTGAAAACCAGACACAAGTACAAGCTTTCGAAAAATACGTATATAGGATGACTGCGCTCCTAAGACCACATGGTGCTTGCTTTGCAGTCCAAGCGTCATTGAGGTCTCCGAAATGTACATTCAGGGAGATTCTAGAACAGAAGGATGGGAACTTTGCATCTTCTCGAGGGTCTTGCTCAAGTTGTGTTCATTGCATCCCACCAAATGAAAAAACTGTTTCTCCCCTTGGACTTCTGCAGGCTCACTGGAAAACACACACACGCACACGCCCCTACGTCTGTGACAAACGAAAAGTTACTCAAGGAAGAGAAACTCTGCACCCCCACCGCCACCCCCACCAGCCCCCAAAGCAAACTGCAGGACGGTGACCCGGTAGCCGTGGGTGCACTTCTCCAACTCTCCCAACATCCCTAAAGCCACCCTATTAAGTTAACGCAAACTGGCAGCGCCGGGCTCCGTGCGCCTGGGCCGTTAGTCTGGGCAGCCAGGTCCTGGCTAAATCTCACTTCAGAGAAAGAAAAAAGAAAAAAGAAAGCACAGCTGGGGGGGTCCCTGCCGAGCAGCCCCGTTTCTCGAGCTCCGGGCCGAGCCGGGTGCAGAGCGCACCGCCCGCGCCGGGACCGCGCGCCCCCGGGCCGCGCAGGCGGACGCGGCAGGACGGGCGCCCGCGGCGGGACCGACCTCGGAGGCCGCGGCCGGGGGAGCTGGGAGGCGCGGGTGTCACGTCCCCGGACCCCGGGGCCCCGCCGGCCGTACCTTGCAGCTGGGCGGACAGGGACTCCTGGTGCTGCTGGTACTTGAGCGCCACCGCCTCGGCTTTGCGCAGCTGCGTCTGCAGCTCGTAGTAGAGCATCGCGCCGTAGAGGAAGCCGAACACCACGGTGAGCAGCAGCAGCGTCTGGAAGATCCGCTTCTGCTTGCGGGAGCACATCCCGTTCCCCATAGTCCCGCCGCCGCCCCGCGGCCGCCCGCCGCCGCCCCTTCCCCCGCTGCGCCCCGAGCGAGCGTCTCAGCAGCCGCCGCCGCCGCCGCCGGAGGAGGAGGAGGGGGAGGGGGAGGGGGAGGAGGGGGGGGGAGGAGGCGGCCGGACGCGGCATGGGGAGGGGACGCGACACACAAAGCGGGGCCCGGGGGGAGCGCACACCCGTCCACGCCGCCCGGGCCGCGGCCGCCAAACTTCCGCGGGGCAGGCTGCGGGCGGGGGCGCGGGCCGAGGCGCGGGCGGGGGCGCGGGGGGCGCGGGCGGGGGCGCGGGGGGCCGCCCTGCGCATACTTCCGAGCGGGCCGCGGCCGCGCCGGTCCCCAGGCGCCGCCTGCCTTGTGTGCTTGGGTATTTTTTTTTTTTTCCCCTTTTCCTCCTCCTCCTCCCCACTTTTCGGCTCGGCTGCCCCCGGCGGCGCTCGGAGTCCCGCCCCGGCCGCTCCCGCCGCGCGGCTCTGCCGCCACCCAGAGGAGGGGGCGCGCCCAACAAAGGCCCCGGCCCGGGCGGCGGGGGAGGGGCGGGGCGGGGCGGGGCGGGGCGGGGGCCGGGGCCACGGCGGCCGCCGCCTCCCGCCCAACTTACGTGTCACCCGCGGCCCCGCCAGCCCGGCCGCCGGGACTCCGGGAGGAAGTCCCCCTCGGGCTCCCCGCTCATTGGGCCCGCCCGAGCCGCCGCGCCCTCCCTTCGGGCCCCATTGGACGCCCGCCTTGTCCGTCCGACCCGGCGCCGCGCCTCCCCTCCGTCCGCGGGGGCCCGCGAGGGGCGCGGGGGGGACACGCGGGGAGGTCGGGGCGCCCGGGGCCGGCCTGCGGCTGGGAGAGGTGCGGGGAGCGCACTGCGCGGGGTGCAGGACCCCCCGGGACGCCCGTGGGGACGGGGCAGGGGGGCCACGGGGGGAGGTCGAGGCGCCCGGGGCCGGCCTGCTGCTGGGAGAGGTGCGGGGAGCGCACTGCGCGGGGTGCAGGACCCCCCGGGACGCCCGTGGGGACGGGGCAGGGGGGGAAGGGGGCCACGCGGGGAGGTCGGGGCGCCCGGGCCGGCCTGCGTCTGGGAGAGGTGCGGGGAGCGCACTGCGTGGGCTGCAGGACCCCCCCGGGACGCCCGTGGGGACGGGGCAGGGGGGCCACGCGGGGAGGTCGGGGCGCCCGGGCCGGCCTGCGGCTGGGAGAGGTGCGGGGAGCGCACTGCGCGGGGTGCAGGACCCCCCGGGACGCCCGTGGGGACGGGGCAGGGGGGCCACGCGGGGAGGTCGGGGCGCCCGGGGCCGGCCTACGGCTGGGAGAGGTGCGGGGAGCGCACGTGCGCGGGTGCAAGCGCGGGCGGGTCCGGGACCCGGGACGCCCGTGGGGACCCGGCAGTGGGTGCAGGTGGGAGGGGAAGGGGGGCGGTGGGAGCAGCCGCCCGCGCCCTCCCGGGCTCCCCGGGGTCCTTGCCCGCGGCGGGCGCGGGTCGGGAGACTGAGGCACGCTGACACGCTGCGCTGCCGCTCGGCTGCCCGCGGGGCTGGGGAGACCGTGGGGACACCAGCTTCCTTTGGCCGAGGGGAACGGAGTGATCTCATGTGCCCCCACACACACCCATTCCCCCGGGGGCGGGGGGGGGCTCCTAACCGAAGAACTTAGAAAACTAATCTCCAAAATCAGTATTGCCTACGTTTTGTCTCATGCATCTGGCAGCTTGGTGCAAAAATACATGAGTAACGTTGCTAGATCACACAGGGAGGGGTTCCCTACGTGAGGCAAAGTAAGACGCGAGAACCACAAACCTCTTCAAAGAAAATCAAAGTCTAAGAAAACCGTGCTTTTGTTCTTGCACGCGTCCCTGGGGGGGGGGGGGGGGGGGGGGGAGGCCGGCGTGGATGATGAGATTCTGTTTCTGCTCTTGAGCTGACTTCGAAGAAGGTAAATTGTTTTCTCAAATGGCTCGGTGGCGCCTTGGGATTTGTTTCGCACTGCGTGGTTTTTAGGAGGCTCTAACCAGGTTTCAGTTATCACCGTCAATAATGGACAGTGAGGGTGGACCTGCGTGGCCAAGTTAGACTTAAAGATGGTCCCTGGTGTAGAACTTTTTTAGGGAGACTCTGAAATTAGAGAATGCCCCAACCGTAAAATAAACCCCATTACCTTGGCCCAGCTAGCCTATGACATTTATACTGCCATGAAAACTTAAGTTTGCCTGGCGTGTGCTTTTCCCTAATACGTAATAACTCACGATATAACAATGATTATATAACCGTAATCCTGTTGTTCAAGATGCTTTCGTTTATAAATATGCTCTCTCACTTATCACACCCAGGTTAAGTATTAGCTTTACGTTTTGGTAAAGAAATGAAGGTTTCTTGAAGGGGCTGTGATAGCTCTAGGACCTACAACGTGCAGAAATTTAGGAGTTCAGCAGGATTAGATCCAGGTGACAGTCCTGCTGATTTTATCTCTTCTCCTAATGGAAGCCAAGTTCTTACTCTTTTTAAACAAGTGACATTAACAAACTGTTGTATCTGGCCTGTTAAAATGAGACCCTAGCTTAAAAAGAGAATGATTTAGGGGATCCCTGGGTGGCTCAGCGGTTTAGTGCCTGCCTTCAGCCCAGGGCGTGATCCTGGAGTCCTGGGATCAAGTCCCCTCATTGGGCTCCCTGCAGGGAGCCTGCTTCTCCCTCTGCCTGTGTCTCTGCCTGTGTGTGTGTGTGTGTGTCTGTGTCTTTCATGAATAAATAAATAAAATCTTTAAAAAAAGAATGATTTAAGGAAGTTGTAAGATTTGGTTCTGTCGTATAGATCGTCTATAGCCTTACTTGTGATGCAGTCTACCACTGTTTAAATTTCCCTCTTTCAGTTTTACTCTTAGAAATCCAGACTGGATAATTGCTGCACTCTTGTTAAAATTCCTCATAACTAAAAAAAGTCCCTAACGTCATCAGTGTACAATCTGCTAAATAAACTCTCCAAAAATACTAGCAGAACCACTCTGGAGGAAATGGAAGTTTTATAGCAACCATCCTGGCCCAATACTAGAGGAGAAAATTAACTGAAAAAAGAAGGAAGGAAAGGAAGGGAGGGTGGGGAAAGAAAGACAAAGGGAAAAGAGAAAGGAAGGAAGAAAGAAATTGTACAGAGGATTGGGAAATTATTACTCATGTTACATAGTGTGCAGTATTTAGTTGCAGTTCAGAATCTTTGGAAAATTCTTACGCTTCTGGAATACATGATTACTCTGTTTAAACCTCTGATTCCTTTGCATCTGATTTCAGACTCCAAAAGTATTCTTTGCCTAAAGCTGCTGGCTGACTACAGAATATAATAAATGTAGGCCATAAAACACAACTCAATATTTTAGTCATAAAATTTGAAAGAGAACAAAAATTATTACCTGGACTTATCCATTATTTCAAATTCAGGAAGGGTAAGTAGAAGTACATAAAATCACTAATGGCAGTGTCTTTATAAAATTACTTTCCAAGGTGAAGTATGCTGCTAGTTTCTTAAAAATATCAGTATAAAGCTTTTGAGAGGCCAACATTGGGGAAGCTATCCAGGGCCTATAAATTGAATTTACATAACATTGCCTTTGGGTAGAACTTGTAATAGATGAGCTATTTCTACTGGTCTTGCGAGGTCCACTGTTAGTTCTATTTTATTTTTATTTATCATTTTTAAAATAGTATTATATAATTATATTTCCATATGTCATATATTTAGCAATATATATATATGTAATTTAAGAATAATATATCCTGAGGTATTTCACCAGTTTAATGTTTTATTTCTGAGGCAGGGAGAAATTAACTTAAAGATTCAAAGTCTAACATTTGAGAAGGACTAAGGTAACATTTGGGAACCTTAGCATTCTTTCCAGTTTTATTAAATTTGTCATTTTAATAAAATGTGTTCATTTTCAAAATAGGGGAAGGCGAGAAAAATATAGTCGGGGGATACAGCCTGTATATAATTTGTGAAAATAGATGATCCCTCCTAGAGTTAAGTAGTTTCCGTTGTGAGTGGAATTTTTCAGTTAAATCTCTTTACTATAAATTGAATTCAATAGTTTGCAAGAGATATCAACATCTAAGAAAAAGTGATGAACATTAAATAATTTTTTGAAAAACTTTATAACTGTAGTAATGGGGACGTCTGGGTGGCTCAGTGGTTGAGGTCTCCCTTTGGCATAGGTCATGATCCCCGGGTCCTGGGATCGAGTCCCACGTCAGGCTCCCTGCAGGGAGCCTGCTTCTCCCTCTGCCTCTGTCTCTGCTTCTCTCTCTCTGTCTCTCGTGAATAAATAAAATCTTAAAAATAAAATAAATAATAAAATAATAATAATAAAATCTTTTATTAAACCTGTGTGGTAATGGATGTTACCTAGAATTATTGTGGTGATCATTTTGCAGTAAGTATTTATTTTGAATCATAATGTCATACACTTAAACTAATCCATGAAAAAAAAAACTAATCCAGTGTTATATGTCAATTATATCTCGATAAAAAAATAAAATTGTAAATGGCGTTTCAGTATTAGTAAAGCACAGCTTTGGCCTTTTCATGTAAATATTTCTGGAATCAGGGATCCCTGGGTGGCACAGCGGTTTGGCGCCTGTCTTTGGCCCAGGGCGCGATCCTGGAGACCCGGGATCGAATCCCATGTCGGGCTCCCGGTGCATGGAGCCTGCTTCTCCCTCTGCCTGTGTCTCTGCCTTTCTCTCTCTCTCTCCCTGTGTGACTATCATAAATAAATAAAAATTTAAAAAAATAAAATAAAATAAATAAATAAATAAATATTTCTGGAATCAACTATCCTTTTTCCTCTGTAGGAATCTATGCTCCCCATCTCTGTCTCTTTACCACTTTACCATTTGCTACACCTAATTAACACACAGGCTTCCTGCTTGCCACTTTAGGGCCACTCTGTTTTGAGAGATAAAGGGAGCTACATTCAAGGTTTTCTGCTTTTTTGAGGACTCTGTGAGAGATGTTTTGAAACTCCTTTTCCACAAAATGTTGCTAATGACCTGGTAGTAATTGGTAGCAGATTAACAGAGTTATGAAAATTACTTAGGAGGCCCTAAATGTGCAGGTGTGTAGCTGAACAAGAACTACCTACCATTTCAAGGGTCTTTAACGTCCTTCTTAAGTAGCACAACTTTGCATACCATAAACTTCCAAATTCTAAGGTGGTGGCACAAGAAATTATTTACGTGTGTTGCTTAATACTTATCATTGCTACATGTCACTTTTAGAAAAGAGTTCCCCAGAATGTTAGAATAAATGGAAAAAGACCGTATGTGAGACTCAAGTGAAGTGGATTTCCCACATCTTCCATTGGCTCTTTCAGGCCACTTTTCACCAGTTCACTGTCTTTGGCAACTCAGACTTCAGACAGACAGACTGTGGGAAGATCAATAGCCAAATGAAACATTACATTTTTAATGCCCCCCCCCCCGCACAAATGTATAGGTTGTTGGATTCCTTTGCATAAAAGACATGCTTGGTTTATCCATGACCATTTTATAGAATTGGTTTTAAAATTTAGCATTATGTGGTAGGTACGTGTAGTAATTTCTTAGTTGTCATGAGACATGGCTGATCATATTTATGATGTATCTAATGCTAAATTCTGGGTCAGAAATTCAACATTCAATTCCAGAACTTTTCCGAAGGGAAATCCTATTCTGCTCCATAAATATGTGTTATGCTCTAGTTTCAGGAATATTTTGAGTCAAAACAAAAGGACAATCAATGGTTTTACTTAAAAATTAAGAAGAGCAAACTTAAAAAAAAAAGAAGATTATGAGAGTCAAGTTACCTCAGCATTAAGTTCAGCTCACGTTAAAATTGTGAAATAAAAACACGTTATCTTTCCTCACTCTGCTCCTTCTCATTCTGTTCTGTAGTGCAACTCTTCACATCCTGGCACCCAACATCCTAGTAATCCCCTATTGTTTCCCAGGATCTTTTTTTTTTTTTTTTAAGATTTTATTTATTTATTCATGAGAGACACAGAGAGAGAGGCAGAGACAGGCAGAGAGAGACGCAAGCTTCCCTATAGGGAGCCCGATATGGGACTTGATCCCGGGACTCCAGGATCACTCCCAGAACCAAAGGCAGGTACTCAACCACTGAGCCAACTAGGCGTCCCATTTCCCAGGATCTTTGTCTACTACTGTGTCCTCCACTCCCTACCACCCATCCGCATACATTGTCCTTCCCTTCTTGAAGACAGAGGACGAATCTAAAATAATTTTCCTCAAAACACCTATTCCTGTTCTTCATATAATCACTCAAAGGAAAGCAAGTAGGACAATATTAAAGGGTGGATTACCTTATTGCTCTCAAGAATTTTGTGAGAAAATACATTAAACCAAAGGACTGAGCTCTAATGGCATAATCCTAGACAGGCTGGTGGGCAGATGAGTCATAATTATGGGTTAAAGAGTTTCACTTTTTGCTACTTACTTCCTGATTCTCCTGCCTAGTTGTAAAGGGGCTCAGGAACAAAAGGTGACACAAGATGCCTACTGCCAGGTTACAAATCCCACGTAAGTTACAAACTATCTCTGAAGTCAGAGATATAAGGTCAGTCACTGTTAGGACCTTAATTCTCTCATCTGTAAAATGGGAGGGATGATCATATCTGTGCTGCCTAGCTTCAGAGAGAATAAACCCATCATTTCCAAGAAAGAAGATAAACTTTAGACTTCAATTTAGATAAAATTGAATGTTGTAGTGATACTTGTCAACCTAAATTTGTACACTTGTGGAAAAACTACAGTTGATTAAAAATAAAAACAAAAGACATCAGCTACCCAGTTTAAAATGATAATTTTCCAATCACAATTATTAACTGAGCTTCTTTCATAGTCGAGAAGGAATGAATTATGACCTTAAAACAAAGGTCTTTCCTTGTAATCCACTTATTCAAGCCAGATTTCTAATTCTTGGGTTATAATTTACAGACTAATGTTTTCATTATGCTTTATCTCAACAATTCTCTTAAGTAGTTATTGTGTGCAAGGCACAATGCGGGGAGGGAAGTGGGGGGTGGAGGATATAATGCTGAGTGAACCATAGACCCTTTCTGTGAACAGTTTACGAGTATGGCCCTTGTTGATTTAAAGGGTAAATCAGGGGCACCTGGGTGGCTCAGTCGGTAAAGCATCTGCCTTCGGCTCAGGTCATGATCCCAGGGTCCTGGGATCAAGCACCTATTGGGTTCCCCACTCAGCGGGGTGTCTGCTTCTCCCCCTGTTCTTGCTCTCTCTCTCTCTCACTCTCTCAACTAAATTAATTAATTAAATATTTTTTTAAGAAATGGCTAAATTGAAGTTCTGGTTGGAAATTAAATAACCCAAGGAGAGATCAGAGCAAGAGAGCAAGAGACGTCATGATGTAATCATGATAGTTCTAGAGAAGGAGGCCTGTTGGACAAGACAATGGGATAGGTTAATCAGTAGAGTGAGCTCAAGCTGGGAAAAAGGAAAGCGATGCCCAGACTCCTTAAAACATATAAACGTTACTTCATTTTTATTCTCTTTTGATGAAGGACAAGGCCTTTGCTCTGTGTGCGGGCCTGTTGTTGGTTGGAGCTCTGCTTAGTCTCTTAAGCCAAACAACATCGTTCAGATTCCAGTTTCGGCTTCACTGAGTGGGGCAAGACCTTCAGGATGTTTGTTTGGTAAGGTCATTCAATGTAAATATGTCTAGATTTGAAGGCGGTTTTATCTTGGTTTTGTTTTTCATCTAACCTGACTGCAATTTTTCTTTCAGATACCAGCCACCATGGAGCTTTTCCAAATCACTCATCTTAATTTTCATAGAAACAACTCTTTTATTTTTTCACTCTCATATTTCATTAGTTTACGTAACAGTTGATTAAATTACATAATTAAAATAGCAAGTGGAATTGCATAAACAGCTTTTAGAACAAACCACTAGTCTGTAGGAGGCATTCTGTTCAGTAGACAGACAAGCCAAGCAGAGATTAAGGGATGTGCCAGGAGTCTTCAGCCCAGAAGTGCACAGGGGAGAGACCAACTAACAGAGTGGAAAGCCTCCCATCATCCAGTGAGTTGGCGAAGTGAAGTCTAGGGCTTCTCCCATACATTGAGGTGACTAGTGAGGTAAAAGGAGGAATTGGTGATCAAGAAAAGGTATGTGAGAGAAATAATAGGGCCACCAGTGGTGTTAAGAAGAGAACTTTGAGCATTGTTGGTAGAACTACCAAGAGGATGTTGAGATGAAGCCTACAAGGAGGATGGAACTGTTGTGGGGTGGGTTGGGGTAGAAGATGACAGTGGGTTGGGGATAAATGGGTGACAGATAAATAAGGGAAGAGGAGTGGTAGGGTGCACTCTGCTTTTGATGGTTTGCCCACAAAGGAAGATAGATTGGGTGGAGCTTGAGGAAACAATGCGGTTGAGAGAAAGTTTGCTATGGGGCCTTTTGTTTTGGGGTTAGTACACACAAGAATTTTTTCAAGGAGCTAGTAGAGAGGGATAGGTCAAAGATTTGAAATGCCACATTAAATATATTGGAATGTATGGAACGTTATTTCTTAAGGCAATGCCCTATTATAGTTCATTTTTCATTTTAGAGGCTCAATAAATTATGGAATGAATGGTCTTCAGAGTCACTAAGAGGAAGAAAATTGAAAAGATTGCCTGGCTAATTGAAAAAGAAATTTGTTTGAGGGCCTCAGGTGGTATGTACTTGTGTTAATTTACTCTGATTAAATGTGAATGTCCCCCCAAAATGGGCACAATCGTATGATAATATCCCAAATAGAGAATCTGTTAAACAGTATGTATCTATTTAAGAAGAAAAACAAACTCTGCTTTGAATAACAATAATTGGTCCATTTAAAACCTTTTATGTACAACTGTTATATATGTTTACTAAGCAGTTTATGACATTTACAAATGTTTCATAACATTAAGTGCAAACAGGAGAATGTGAAATTGTATAAATAATATTACTGTAATCCTGTTAAATTACTTACAAAAATAATTTGTTATATATTACTACTTTTAAGGAATTAGATGGAAAGGGAAAAAAAGGTGGATATTTTCAATAACTCATGAAAATCTATTCTCTTCAGGATAATGATGCTTTCCGCTCATTTGCTGGTTTTAACATTGTTGAACATATCCCTGATCATAAGATCTGTTTTTCCATAAGGAGTGAGTTGATATCACACCATGAAAAAGGAGAGTAAAATACCCAGCCCTGAGAGACCATTTTCCACGTCTTCCCTCTCTCTCTCTTCCACCATCAGTAATGAATTAAGTCAGCTGTCACTGCGTGACTTTGGGACAGAGAAACTAAAGTAAAAGCAAAACCATGAAAAACTGGTTTTTTGCTCCTTTTCCTGCTTCTATTCTTGCTGGGACCTACACCCCCACCTTATATAAGCCTTATAAAACAGATAGTGGCCATTGCTGCTAGAAACATCGGGGTGCAGGTGTCCCGGCGTTTCATTGCATTTGTCTCTTTGGGGAAAATCCCCAACAGTGCAATTGCTGGGTCGTAGGGCAGGTATATTTTTAACTGTTTGAGGAACCTCCACACAGTTTTCCAGAGTGGCTGCACCAGTTCACATTCCCACCAACAGTGTAAGAGGGTTCCCTTTTCTCCGCATCCTCTCATTCATTTGGGGAATATAAATAATAGTGAAAGGGAAAATAAGGGAAGGGAGAAGAAATGTGTGGGAAATATCAGAAAGGGAGACAGAACGTAAAGACTGCTAACTCTGGGAAACGAACTAGGGGTGGTAGAAGGGGAGGAGGGCGGGGGGTGGGAGTGAATGGGTGACGGGCACTGGGTGTTATTCTGTATGTTAGTAAATTGAACACCAATAAAAAAAAAAAAAAAAAAAAAAAAAAATAAAAATATATATAAATAAATAAATAAATAAATAAATAAATAAAAAAAAAAAAAAAAAAAAAAAAAAAAAAAAAAAAAAAAAAAACAGATAGTGTATGTCCTCTTTTTAAAGGTCAAGAAGGTAATGATTTTTTGGAGTCTTCCAGCACAATCAATAACACCTAAGTTGTGACTAGGTGGGGTCTTCATGAAAGTTTTCTAAGACCGCTGACTCATCAGGACCCTTGGCTCCGGGGCATAAGTGACTATTATGAAGAGCACCTAAACACTTGGCTTTGTTCCTGGATCCTGAGAAGACACTACACTGGACCACAATTCTCAATAAAAACCCCACGCCCCACACAAAGTCAAAATTCACTCTTTCTTCCTTTCTGAGGTTCCCAGATGCTCTGTCTGTATCTATACTCTCTCTCTGAATCTATGATAAACTCTGTTCTCACTTCCTCTCAGCCCACATTTGATTTCTGTCCTGCACCTGAAGTCAAGGATCCTCTTGGCTTGTCCAGTGGGACCCCTGTAGGTCCTCGGACCTAGCCAGCCTGTATCAACCTCAGATGTGACTTCAGTGTCCCTCTCAACATCAGCCCGTGCCAACAGTGTACAGCACTACGCCTAGTATCTAGTAAACACTGAACACATTTTAATGGAGTGAGCGAATAAACTTAGCATACAATGGAATCTATTTCTATTCTCTGGTGAAAATCAAAAGAAATAACAAGGGAATTTACAAGATAAATGAAAGAGATAGAAAAGAAAAAATTCTGGGGAAAAATATAGAATAAAATTTATCTGATTTTAAAAGTAGTGCAATTTCTAAGTAGGGAAGTGTTACAAGAAATCAGAAATGAAAATAATTAAATACATTGGATTACTTGAAATTCAAAATTGTTGCATCTCAAACAATACTAAAAAGGTTAAAAAGCAGACATTTACAGAATATTATTTGCATAGATTGAATAGATTGCATAAATTACATAGATTCAACTTCATATAATTGTATACATATTGTTAAAACACTAAGATAATTAAAAAATTGCAAAGTTCATAAGCATATAATAGTCCATAAACAGTTCGTAAACAGGTAAACAGACAGTAAATATGTGAGAAAGTATTCAATCTCAGTAATCAAAGAAATGAAAACAATACTAATAATCTCATAACTAAAAAAAAAAAGCAAGATTTTTTTTTAAGTTTAAGATTGGCTTCATGTGATCAAAAATATTTCAAACAAAAATATGCTGCAAAGGAAGCTGTGAATTGATACATTTTCTGGAAGGCAAAACGGCGATTCAGATCAAGGACCATAAAATATTCATACCTTTTTTTCAATAATCTGTCTTCTAGGAATCTAACCATAGAAAGTAGTCTAGAACTCAAGAATACATTTTTACATGCAAAGATAATTATCACAAGGAGTGCCTGGCTGGCTCAGATGGTAGATCATGCAACTCGGACCTCAGGGTTGTGGGTTTAAGCCCCATGTTGGATATAGAGATTACTTAAATAAATAAGCTTAAAACAACAACAAAACAGATAATTATCACAAAATCTGTTATTATAAAAAAAAAAGTAGAAACAACCTAAATGCTGAACTATTGGGAAATAGTTAAATAAACTATAGTATAAATGATATATAAAGAATAGAATATTGTGATATAATAATTTATAAGAAATATACATTTGATCATTCAGATGACCAAAATACATTTCTCAGATATATTTGGTCTCCATCCACATTCCCTGAAAATGCTTCAGAGCCATAAAGGTGAAATAGATGTCTTGTTAAGAATGAAGGTGACTTTTGGACCCCACCCAAGGTCAAGGTCAAGGACTAGGTGCCAGGAGGACCAAACATGTGAATAAAGGACTGAAACTCAGTCCCATCCCCCAGTGTCAGGGAGAGGGGCTGGAGATTAAATCAGGCTATGAGCAATGACTTAGGCGATTATGACTTTGTAAAGGAAGCTGCCAGGAAAAACGTAAGAACGCAGCTTTTTGGTCCTTTATTTCAGAGATCTTCCTGGTTGGTGAACAGGTGAAGCTCTGTGGAGAGTGACGTGCCTAGAATGGGCATGGAAGCTCCCTGCCCTATGGATCTCTTCCTTTAGCTGTTGATTTGTATCTTTTATCATATCCCTTAATAAACTGGTAAACAGGTGTTTTCCTGAGTTCTGTGAGCTGCTCTAGCAAAGTCATCCAATTTAAAGGGGAGGTTGTTGGAACCTCCAATTTGTAATAGGTTGGTCAGAAGCGTAAGTAACAGCCTGGGGCTTGAGACAAGTGTCCGAAGGGGTTAGGAGTGGGGGTGCAGTCTTGTAGAGCTGAGCCCTTCAACCTGTGGAATCTGATGCTCTCTCCAGGTAGATAGGATCAGACTTGAGTTGAATTCTCCAACTGCCTGCTGGTGTGCAAGAATTCATTGGCGTTGTGGGTGAGAGAAACACAACCCCATGTTGGAATTGGGTCCAGATTCTCTAATAGAAATATTAGACATTAAAACCAGCTGTTTAGCTTAGAATCCTCAGAAAAGGACCCCGAATAAAACTTTCATGTAAGGTTTTTAGGTTATTAGGAAGGTTATTAGGAAGAATTCCCATGAAAAATCAGGATAGCAGGAAGGGATGGCAAATGAGAGGTCCCAAAGTAACTTTTGCTCACTCAGAAGAGCTCTGGAAAAAGTGTAGATCATACCTCAGAGTTGATCCCATAAGGAGCAAGAGAGCTGGCATATCTGTATTTCTGCTCCATGGATTCATTAACTAAGGGTTTGGTTTAGGGGTATAAAATCCCAGATATTTCCCCATCCTCTGTGCAAACAGCAAAGTGGCCACAGCAGCCCGAGTCCCAGATACTGGCTACCACAGGAGTGAAATCACACTAGAAGCTTAGATGCAGGAAAATGGCAAAAGTTCCCCCCAGATATGCATGCGGCGCTGACATATCTGCTAAACATATCTGCTAAAAGAGGGGTATTTGTAAAGAGTACCCAAGATATGATGAATGCTAAATTATGAAAAAAAATAAAAACAAGGTAGAAAATACTGCATAAGGGATCCAGATTTGCACCGCAGCCTTGAAATAACTAAAAAATGAACAAAATATATGACACAGTGGTTCAGACAGAAGACATGGGGCAAGAGTGATCCTAGAAAGAGAGGAAACAAAAGAGGTCAACCTAAGAATGACTGCTCTAACTACTGCCTGACGAGAAGGCTGCCATACAGAGAAGGAGGAGCCCAATGGAGCATGGCCATCGCCCCAACAGAAGACAACCCCAGGAGACTAAGAGACGTTTTGTGTTAGGGAAAGTTGGTAGAAGGTACACGACAATTTGTGCAATTTTTCTGTAGGTCTAAAATTACTTCAAAATAAAAAGTCTTAAAAATCCAAAAAAGGGAAAAAACAAACCATGAGAATGCTAATCAAAATAAAGATGGGGTGGCTATATTAATAATAGAGAAAGTAGATTTTATTTTACTTTTTAATTTTTTTAGAGAAAGTAGATTTTCGAGAAAAAATATGATCAAGAAGAAAGTTAAAAAAAAAGAATAAAGTTGATCATTTCAGAATGATAAAGGAGTCCATTTATCAATACGACCTAATAATCCTGAATGATTATGTGCCTAATGGTAGGCCTTCTAAATGCACGAAGCAAAAAGTAATAGAACAAAGAGAAGTAGACCAGTCCACAAGTACAGTTGGAGTCTTCAACTCTTTTCTTCTGGGACTTGATAAAAGGAGTAGCTAGAAAATCTGTAAGGATTTAAAAGACCAGAACAATGTTATTGACTAACAAGACCTAATTGACATTTATAGAACATTCCACTCGACAACAGAATCACATCCTTTTTAAGTGCTTATGGACCATTTACCAATATGGACCACATTCTGAGATATAAATGAGTCTCAGTGCATTTACGCCACCCCACACACATTTCTTTTTGTTGTGGAGTGCTGTTGGTGGGTCAGATAACATCCAGTGCATCATGGGTAGCTTCTTTTTTTTTTTTTTTTTTTTTTTTTTTTTTTTTTTTTTTTATCATGGGTAGCTTCTGCTGGTTTCTGCTAACAGGTGGGGAGAAAAAGCATCTGCCAAATCAATAGCCATATATCTGATATCAGGTGATGTGTTAATTTGCTCAAGCAGTTGGAACCCATAGTTGGTATAGCAGCTACAGTTAGTTACCACCTGGATAAAGCTTACAAAATCTACCACTATGCTCCAATACCTATCCGTCTCTAGCAGAGACCAAGTAGGTGAGTTGAATGGGATTGTCATGGGATTGCCATGCCTGCGTCCTTTAAGTCCTCGGTATTGGCACAAATCTCTGCAGTCCCTTCATGAACGCAATTTTGCTTTGTTTTACTATTTTCCTAGTTAGAGGCAGTTCCAGGGGTTCCCACTTGGCCCTTCCCACCATAATAGTTCTCCCTCCACAGGTCAAGAAGCCAATATGGGGAGTCCACCTGCTATAATTATATCTATTCCAATTATGCATCCCAGAACTGGAAAAATAGCCACAGGATGGGTTCAAGGACCTGCAGGCCCACTGTGAGAGGTTACCTAGGCCAAAATCCCCAGACTACGTGACGTCCATAAGCCCTTCTTCCAATGGTGGATCACAGTGATATTTCGGGGCTTCTAGAATTAGTATGTCAGTTCAGAGCCAGTGTTCAGTAGTGCTAAAAGTTTTCATTATTTTCTTTCCTCATTGCAGAGCTGTATGTCCTTTGGGTGAAGGCTTGGGAAGATTATCAGTTTTTGGCAGTGTACAGGGGCTCTGTCTCAAGGGGACTCAGTGTCTTCTCTCTTCAAGGGGTTCTGGGTCTAAAAGCCAGTCAAGTCCAGGGATTGGCTGAGAAGCCATGACTCTATTTTTTATGATTTAGCTTAGACTTCTGTCCACTTGACCTAAAACATTTCTGTTATGATAGATCAAGTAAGAGTTTAGCAGGCTTCCTATCTATCTCACTTCTTGGAACACCATGATCGACCAGCCAATGCCATGGTTTTGTGCAAGTCAGACCATTCTGATGGCTGCTTAAGTGCTATCCATTATGGTAACCAGGCCCACCTTGCCTTTGGTGGTTGAGTGCTACCACTTGGCCCTTACTACCCAGGATCCAATCACTCTGATTGCATTTCAGTTTCCTGATTCAGTGCCTATAGTCCGCACTGTAAGGACTGGCCTACATAGAAGAGTGTCAAATCCACTAATTTGACAAATCTACATTCCAAATTCCTAAGCATTTAAATCTCTTCCTCTGCATTTAAGCAAAGGAGGTCAAGTGTTTCTAGTTTGCTCATAGTAGGCCACCTTCTGGTCCAGGTTTCATCCCATCAACCAAAACTGTTAGAAACCTTTTCCAACTCCCTGAGCTCCAACGTTAAATCCAGATCTCTGCTTAGTTAACCCCATATTGATAATAATGACCTGATCCAATTTTGCTTCTTCCATCATTACCCCATGCCCTCAGTATCCATTCCCATACATATTTTCCACATTTTAGTCTGTATAAGTTAGAAAAGTCACTTCCTTCTTTGGAAGTGTAGCACACCACCTCATAGGTCACATTTTGAACCTCACCCTTAGGAGCCTTCTGGAATTTGAGTCTAGGTGTAGGCCCAGAAGCAAAGAGGGGTAGTAGAGTTGGGTCCTAAGGAGAATCAGTTTTGTACTGCATAGTGTTAGAGTTTCCTCAGGCAATGCAGAGTTAAATCCCTCCAACGGAGATTAAGGGGGAGTTGAAGAGGCCAATACCACTGGGGGTAAGGAGGCCACTTCCACCAGGAAAGAAAACTAGCCAGAATTTAGAGGTTCAATGTCCCCAGTCTCATCAGGCAATTCCAACAGGTCCCCATTCCAATTGACAAGATTCTATTCTTTGCCAAGCAATGCCATCATTTGGATAGTAGACACCCTGTAGAGCTGGGAGTTCAGCTAGTGTGGTAATTCAGCCACAGCAGGATGAAATTCTGTGTTTGGTTTTCAACAATCTCAGCCCTGAGGCTACAGGAGATAAGGGTCTCCTTTAGGGCACACACAAAAATGTTTAGGTCATTTATGTGACACTTGAACTGAGATTTCATAACCCCGAGCTCATCCTTTCTTTTATCACTTTGTCCACCAACATGAGGAGCAACCAACCAACCTCATTAAATTCTCTAGATTTCCAAAAATGTCTGAAATTATCATATATGCAGTTACGAAGCTCTTTACTTCTTACAAGTTGTTGATTAGAATATCTAATGAAGATATCTTGCATATCTCTGTTGCTAGATCTTGCCAGGGACTATCAGTACTCTCTTCACTACTGGAAATAGGGTCGTTTCCATCTTTCAATCTAATGAGATTAGAGAGCCAATGTTAGAAACCTCTGAACTAATTGAGGAAACTCATCCTTAAAATTGTGGTCCTCTAGATCCACTGTTGGTACCAAAATCTGAACCAGTCAGGGTTCTCCAGAGAAGTGAAACCAAAAGTATATTTGTATATTTTTCTATATTAAGAGATGTACTACAAAGAATTGTCTCATGCGATTAGGGAGACAGAAGTTCAAGATCTGCAGTTGGCAAGCTCAAGACCCAGAAGAACTGATGGTAAATTTCCAGTCTTAGGCCAAAGGCCTGAGAACCAGGAGAGAAGTTGATGAACGTCTCAAGCTGAGTTTGAGTCCAAGGTAGAAGACTGAGGTTTCAGCTTGAAGACATGAAGTGTAAGAATACTTTTTTTATTTTTTTAAGACTTCTTTCTTACTCAGCCTTTTATTCTATTTAGGCCTTTCATGGATTAGATATGGGGACGGCAATCTGTTTTATTAAGTCCACCAAGTTAGATGTTAACCTCATCCAGAAACACCCTCACAGACACAACCAGAAATGTTTAGTCAAATATCTGCATACCCTGTGGCCCAATCATGTTGACACATAAAATTAACTGTCACGTACAGGTTAGAGAAGAATCAAGGACACCTCTATGTTCTGTCATAGTACCTTGCCTGAGTGGTGGTTCCATAAAATCAAAAGAGAATATGGAAGGAAGAATGGACCTGAGGTACTGGTAAGAAGTTCAGTGCTGGACCTGTTTTGTGGAACATCTTTGGAACATCCAATTGTAACCATATGGCTTTCGGTCTGGATTGGAGATGTAGACCTGACAGCCATCAGTATATAAGCTTTAGAAGGAATGAATGAACTTTCTCAGATAAAATGTGTATACCGAGAAAGAGTAGAGTGTGAAGGATGGAACCCGGGAGGACTATTAACATGAAAGGACAAGAAAAAGTCAAAGGCAGAAAGGCAGCATATTTCAGACACAATGAAATCAGAAATCTAAGTCAGGAGATTCAAGAATGGAGGAAAGGAAAACTATTATCCACTGTAGAGAGGTCAAAGATGGTAAATACTGAAAACTACCCGATAGAAATCACAAATAGGAAGTTTGTGTTATCTTCAGGGAGAAAAGTTGCGGAAGTGGGATGGACTGAGAAGTGACCGAGTGCAAAGGAGGCAGAGACATGAAGTGTACACTTGCTCCACTGGCAGCCTGGACTGATGGAAAGTGAGATGACCCAGGATGGTTAAGGAATGTTTTTCTAAATGCTGAAGGGAAACTCGGTGATGGGAAAAGCAGAGATAGGGAATAAGGTCCTTGAAGAATGGGATCCAGAAAAGAATGGGATCCAAAGCACATGAAAAGTCTGATTTTGTCCCGCTGGTGTCACCGCCCATTTATGCTTTTCTAGTCCAAGTAAATAAAGGGGGAGTTGTCACTAGAATATTACACTGCGCTCTGTCATAGGCAATGCATCGCAATTTCTATATGTTAGACGTGATTTTTTATGTAAGCTCAGGACATTGTTTAATTTCATTATTTCAAGAAGTGTATTTGAAATTACTGTAAAAAGCTATAAAGCTGCCAGCAGTAAAGTCAATGGGAGTGATCTGAAAGAAATGTAATTTTTTTTAAGAAATGTAATTTTTGTCTTTTATTCTTTACCTAAATAATAATAATAATAATAATAATAATAATAATATAATAATGTCCCAGGGCACATATTTCTTTTATAAGAGATTCATAAAATCCCTCTTTCTTGCCTTTCCTTCTTTTTCCTTAAAAACCAATACCAAGCCAAAGCCAAACCAAACTCCCAAATCTCTCATTTGC
The DNA here is from genome assembly GCF_011100685.1 of Canis lupus familiaris. NCBI lineage: Eukaryota > Metazoa > Chordata > Mammalia > Carnivora > Canidae > Canis > Canis lupus. Next base: position 33,152,313 of record NC_049255.1, read on the forward strand.
ATACGGTCCACTTCCTCTGCCCTACTCTAATGATCTTTTAATTGTTCACTATTTGCTAATTTCTGCTCCTCAATTTGTAGCCTAAATTTCATTCACTTAAAACACTGATTGCAACTTCACTATTCTATTCAAAATCCTTCAATGGCTTCCCTAATCTCTCCCTTGCATTAAACACAGAACGAACTCTATATTGCTTAGCCTGGAATTTGAGGCACTCCATAATCTAGTCCCCAGTTTTCAACCTTCTCTTTAAGTTCTACTTAACACCTACCTATGTTCTACCAATGTCAGATTGATGTGTTCTTTGTTTCTTGAAAGTCATCCAGATGGGCCATGTTAAAAAAAAAAAAAAAAAAGAGTCAATTTGAAGATCTAATTGACTTTATTAATTGATTCATGTATCAGGAGTCATTCCATCTAGCAAGTAGAGTTACTCTGAGGAATTGTACAAATTGGAAGGTTTTTATAGGAAGGAGGGTGGGGCAAGAAGTTATTAGCAAAAGAAAAGAAAGGGTTGTTCCAGGCAAGGTCACCTTCCCTTACAGAGAAGGGCAAGGGGATTTACTAGGTGGATTACCTCATCTTCCTTTGGGGGATAGAGAGGGCCCATGTAGCCGATTACCTCATTGGTGCTGACCACAAAATTCTAAATTGACTGGTTTAAAATTCTACTCCTAGAGAAGTTGAAATTGCAATTAAGTCCTCGTTCACAGTCCGGGGGGCAAATGACTTCACCTCAGGTTTGTGGGTTTCTTTTTAATAGCCAGTGTTATAAGGGTTGTGCACTGCACAACCTCAAGAGGCTGCAATGTCATCGGTCTAGGGCTGTGTAGCCCACAACCTGCATAAATGGAGATGTTGGCCCCTATTTCACAGTTGAAATATTATTCCAACTTTATGGAATTGAACCTAATTTTATCCTGACCTGCAGTTTGATTTCCCTTTCAATTCTTCTTTCAACCTACATATAGTGGAAACTAGAACTAGATAAAACTCAAACTTAGAGACCCAGTATCCAAAATCTGCTTTAAGTTGACTTAAGTATAACCATTTTTACCTCATTCTAGACATGAATTATCCATTATAAGTGAGGTGTTGTCTACAATTATGTCTCTATAAATAGATTGTCTACCTCCAGACCATTTAATTTTCTTTCCTTCCACCCTAATTTCTTCCCACCCTCTTCCAACAATTCAAAGACAATCCATTTTTCGTTGAACAAAACAGTTTTCACAATCTGTAAAACCTTCAAAGATTACTCTATTCCACAATCATCCTGTCTTTCCTGAGTTGTTATTTTTATTATTAAGATTTTATTTATTTGATTTATTCTCTTTCTAGAGAGAGAGACGGAGAGTGGATGCATGAATGGGGAGAATCAGAGGGAGAGAGAGAATCTTCAAGCAGACTCAATGCTCAGTGTGGAGCCCTCATAGGGCTCAATCTCACAACCCCAATATCATGACCTGAGCTGAAACCAGAGTCGGATGCTTAGTCAAATGAGCCACCCGGGTGCCCCTCTGAGTTATTACTAAAGTTATCATTTGCACTGCTATTTTAACACTTGGTTAATATGATGTCTTATATTCACTTATTTGTCATGCATCAGATTTTTTTTAACCACTAGCCAGACTGGATTTCCTCAATGGTTGAGTTTGGCTTCTATATCATTTGCGTCCATTGAGCATAATACACAGTTATATACTATGTGCTTGTTGACTTGATATTTTCACTAAAATTTAAAAATGGTAAGGCTAGCCCTTATGCTAGTCTGTATATTCTTTGCAAGTTGATTTGTAATTTTTTAGTGTAATTTTATAGTGGTTTTTTTTTTTTCTCCTGTCCGGCGTGCTTTCTTATCATTGGTCTTTGAGTTCCGTTAGGAAACGATGCTTTCATGCTTTATCTGGTGTAACTTTATGAAACCCAGGAAGAGCCAATAGTTCTCTTCCCTGGGGTATGTGACCCGAGGTTGTATGCGCCTTTCTCGAAAACCACGTGGAAAATATCTCCTTGAAAAATGAAGACAAAGAGATATAGAAAAAGCAGAGAGTTGAGGAGAGATAACAGTAATGACATTCTTTGAGCCCCTCAATCCTTTTATACTTGAAGTCAGCTGCATCCCTGGATTGGCCATTTATAGGAGTCAATACATTCCCCTTTTAGAAACTAACCCAGTGTGAATTAGGTTTCTGTTATTTTGCCACTGAAAGTGACCTGCTGCATATATATGTAGTATCATCTGATTATTGTGTATATGTAAAGCACCGTGTTAGGTATTGTGAGTGACACTCCTATAAGAAATTAACTCCTGTTCTGCCTTTAAGGTACTTTACAATATAGTAAGAGAGATAAGATGGATACAGATAACAATACAACACCGTATGTGACGGATGGCACATGGGAAGTACAAAGGACTACAGAAGTTCAGATAAAGGACCAATCTCTTATTTGGAAGGATCACAGAGGCTTCACAGAGAAGATGGCATTAGAAATGGCCCAAGATCACTGCAAGGCTTTCTTAAGGAATGATGAAATGTCTAATAATGTGAGAGTATAGGTTTGTATAGCGAGGGTAAGAAACTAAATTGGAAAGACAAATTGGGGTCAAGGAGTGGACAAATTTAAAAATGCTGAGGCAATGAATATGAGCTTCAATAGGAAAAGGGGAGCCATGACTGGATTTTGAACAGGCTCAAAGTATTGTAAAATACACCAAGTATTCAAAAAAGAAACACGAAGTCCGTCTACAATGCAGGAAGTCAGGAAAGGAGGCTTTGATGGAATGAATGGTAAGCTTTGCAAATCTCTTTTTGTTCACAATGGTTTCTCAAATATCATTATCAGCATCTAGCAACAAAACGTATTTCTAGCACACTGTCTCCAAGCACACGGACAAGTTTTAATTAGTATGTCTCTCCCAGATATTTTAATTATTCATAGTATCTGTATTCTTCAAAGATTAACTCTTTGCCCGAATTATACAACAATCATTACTCTGACTGAGTTTAAATTATTTTTCGGTACTTTAAAGCATCTTTAGAACCTTTCTATTACCCACTTAATTCAAGAGTGGTGAGGATTACATTTACTTGAAATAGGCATAGACTTGAAGATAGAGAGCATTCTTTGGGTTGTATTGCTCAAGGTATTCTTGAAGAATAGATCATCCTATTCCTTTGTCCTTTATCTAGTTACACAAGGCTGTCTTCGCATTGCACACACATGCTTGGAGAGGAGCTCCGAAAAGTTCTCTTTCACCAAGTTGTGGGCAGAAAATGACATACTGTGCAGTGCAAGCCAAGTAAAGAAGCAAACTTCCCACAGAATCACGAGAGAGCCCCATCTGTAATTCTGGGTGTAGCTACAGTCGAGTGCCAATTCTTTGCTCTGGAGGAGTTAAATAGGACTCTTTCCCAGAACTTCTGAGAACAGTCACGTCGGGGCCCCAGGTAAAGGTCCTGATGCCAAGTATCTGACGACCACTGGCCTTCAACTCACAAGTCCTTCCCACCTGGCAGCTGCCTGGCTCGCCACAAGGCACTTAGGAGAGGCCGTGTGCCTCTTCGGTGAAGAAATGTCCTAATCCCAAAGACCACACTGCACTCTCATACTTTTGAGATTGGTAATGAATTAAATTACGTTGTGTTTACCCTACTGGTAGAGTCATAAAAACTCGTTATGCATTTTCAAAAGATTTCCACTTAAAATGTATCCAACTAAAACATTCTCTTGGAAAGAATAATTGTCTGATATCTGAAAGAAAAAAAAAATAGTTCCTTGGCAGGTGACCAGATACAAACCACCAGATAGGCATTTCTCTACTGAATTTATCCTGCAAGCAGAAAATCTCAACCAGTTTCACATTTGATCATCATCAGGGAGCCGTGTTATTTGATTTCAGTTAGCAGATGACATATGCTATGCTTCTGATCCTAGTCTTCTGTGTGAGTGACCAGAGGCAGGCTAGTTCACCCTGGAATAACCCGGAACTGGGGAGGGGAGGGGGAGCAGTAGAAGGTGTGAAATTTTAGAAGCAGGGGGGCTTGAGGGAGAAGGCTGTTTCTTTTCTTTCTTTCTTTCTTTTTAAGATTTTGTTTATTCATGAGAGACACAGAAAGAGGCAGAGACATAGGCAGAGGGAGAAGCGGGCTCCCTGCGGGGATCCTGATGTGGGATTTGATCCCAGGACCCCGGGATCATGCCCTGGGTCAAAGGCAGATGCCCAACCACTGAGCCACCCAGGTGCCCAGGAGAAGATTGTTTCTCTGGGCCGCACTTACAGAGAATAGTGGCTTTATTGTTGCTCGCTGTGCCTAAAGGGCTTCTTCCTTTTGTTTATTTCTTTTTGTTCCTATGGACTCCTCTGTGTGAGTATTAATAAATTAGTCTTTGCCTAAGCACTCCAGGTAGGGGCCTATTCTCCCCACGGCTGGGAACAACGCTCCCACTACCACAAGATGAAACAGGCACGCAAGATTGAGACGTGCTGCGGTGAAGCAACATTCGGCTTTATTTTCTTTGCTCTTCAGATAATAACGACTCTGGGGAAGGAAGGGAAAACTCCAGAACTACTTTGTTCTCTTCAAAGCCCGAGCCTCAGGAGAAAAAGAAGACGGGACACCTCACAGGCCAGGGGGGCCACAGCACAAGCCGGCCCTGTGCTTTTATTTTATTATATGGATAATAGGAAATTCAAAAAGTACTCACTTAAAAAAAAAAAAGGGTAGTGGATGGGTAGAGCCTTCATGGTGGCATTTAAATCAAAAACTTAGTTTGCTCATCTACATTTTCAATTACGTTTCCTGTTGAAGAATGTGGAATTTTAATGTTCAAGGGGAGGGGGGAAGTGAAGGAAAAGTCTTTGTTCTCATCAGGCAATCAAGAAATAAAATGAGGGTGTCTTTGTAATTGCTGGATGTACACAGATGAGTGAAGAATTGCTGGGATTTGCTCGTAGCTGATGAGCTGGTTGCCAGTAAAAGGCGAACATGAACCCTTGGGCGATCCCTAAGAGCACCTCAGGGTGATGACGGGCAGGGTGATGGGCACCTGGGCCACAGGGGGAGGAGGAAAGGGAGAGGGAGGGGAGGACTGTCTCCAGGAGTTCAGTCTTCCCAAGTCAGTTTCCTCCCCAAGCTCACCCACGGCCAGCTCTTGTCCTAACCACGGGCTCTTCAGCTTTGGGCTTGCCCATCTCTCACCAACTCTGCACACTCCATGACCTTGAACAAGCAACTTGGCCTCTCCTGTCCTTGGTTACACACCTGTGGTTATGAACTGAATGTTTGTGTCCCCCAGATTCTCTATGGTGAAGCCCTTCCCATGCCCCACCCCCCCATGGCTGTGTTTGGAGGAAGGGCCTGAGAGGAGGCTAAACGAGGTTATAGGAGCAGGGGCCCTACTCTTAGAGCACTAGTGACCTTAGAAGAGGAAGAACCTGAGAGCCCCCTCTCTCTCTCCGCCACATGAGGACACGGAAGTCTACAAACCACTGATGATAGCATCCCAAAATGACCAAGATGACTGTAAAATATGAGAAAAATGCGGTAATCTTCCCTGCTGTTTTCAACACTAACATTTTATCATTGACATTGACGTTTTGAAGTAAATAATTGGATATCATGTTTACATCTCTTCTTAGCTGGATAATATGTGTGTGTGTGTCTCTAGATCATTCTAGATCCTGTTGTGATTCCTCATGATTTCTCTAAATGTCCATATTCTCCTACATATCCCTCCATGTCTAAGTAGAATGTATTGGCCCTCAAACTGATTTATTGTTCAATTATGTCTTTCCCATATTCAAACCACATTAGTCCACTTTAATTTCAGCTGGACTAGTCAACCCTATGAGAGTTGCCATGAAGATGTTCAAGAAAAGGATCTAGTGATCAGGGTATGACAGCAGGAAAGCTTTGGAAGCATGGATGATCTTAGGACGATTAATGAATATAATTGACGTGGCTTAGGTAGCTAGAACTCAAATATTGCTCATGCCACTATATTTTCCTTATCATTTTTGGATGCTTGTTAAACATGAATGTTGCCAGAATTCCCTCAGCGTCCATGAAATACATCTCCTTTTGCTGATGAGGTAGTTTTTTGGTTTTGTTTTTGTTTTTGTTTTTTTTCCAAATTACTCCTGGCAAGATTTGGAGCTATGATTACTTTTCTTTGAATCTTGAATGGACTTAAGAAATCCAATTTAAGGTGTTTTTCTTTTAAATGAAATTTATACCATGAGAAATGCTAGTTGTGATATTAAAACCTTAATATGTGACAGTAAAACCTATAGGTTTTGTTAGGTATCATTAAGTTTTATATATTAAGTATAGGTTTTAAAAAAAAAGTATAGGTTTTATTAAGTATAGGCTTATAAGCCCTGTAATAACAGAATTCTTTTCTTATAAGCAATATTTTTAAAAGCAGCCCCAAACCCTTTTTTGAAAATAGGCAAGAATATATGCTTTTGTGCGTTTATTTATACAAACACATATTATCATTATTTCTGTATTTATTCTTGTGTCCTTTTTTTTCTTAACTTTTGGGAAGAAAAAGTGAGCCCTGAGACCGGGGAAATTCGGGTTGGGTCAGGAGGCCGAGCTGCTCCTTGCACGTATGCAGAGTTGCATCTCTGACTCTTTCTGCACTCCGGTGTAGCCTATTTAGAGAATAAACCTTTGTGCTGGGAATTTCAATATAGACTGGTTTCACATAGAGTCCATGAATTGGTTTCTGAAAGAAGAGGGCTCTATGTCACTTCATAAAGTTTTATAGGAAAGTACTTAATCCTTGCATGGAAAACTCATGGCTGCTTATTTTATGAGACTGGAAAAGGTCAAGTCTTCTGAACACCAAGGAAGAGGTCTTTCAAATGGCTAGGTGGCTCCAAAGGAGGAGAGGCGCGAAGAGACTCCATACTGAGTGTGGAACCCTATGCAGGGTTGGATCCCAGGACCCTGAGATCATGACCTGACCCGAATCAAATGGGTTGCTTGATCGACTGGGCCACCCAAGCACCCCAAAATACTGATATTTCTTAAGTGAACCAGTTAATGAGTTAACACAATTGTTTGTTTTACCACCTTTGGAGAAAAAAAGGAACAATTATCAATCAATCATTCTCACTTAATTACAATATATGATAGGTGAGTTTGGGCTAAACTCTGAGAAGATCATGACCAGGTCTGCTTTTGAATGAAGTGATGAATAAATTTATAAACCTCTTAGGGCTTCCTATTCCCTCTAATGATCCTGAAAAATTTTTTCCTACCCCTCCTCTGAAACCCTACCAAGAGTTTTTATTTATTTATTTTTACCTAATATTTACCAGTTTGACCAGAGGGAACAGGGACATTCCTTCTCATCAATCCATCTGATCCTGTTTGAAATAATACCTTTGTTTGTATTGTAAGGTACAGATCGTAAGGGACATTCACATACTTCTCATAAAATCCTCACCGCCACCTCCTACAGTAGCTTATAGGGTCAAGTTATGCCTTCTCTTAACACCTGCCTTTCCTTTGCAGGATTTAGTAATGGCTTATGTAATATCTATCCGTGTGCCTTGCACAGTGCTTGGCACACAGTTACTGGCCAATCAGTCCTTGTCAAATAGATGAATTGATGAATGAATATAAGTTTCTGTCCTAATTTTAGAGTTGAGAATTGAGACTCAGGACATCTGAATGACTTGCCTAAATTTAAAGAGTTAAAAATAGGCTGAGCCAGGGCTTTAGCTCTTCTGGACTTGGAGCCCTTCCTTTCCATCCCACAGCTGCTAGGCTGGAGACAAAGTACTAAGAAAAATTTTGAGTACAAACAGAGTCGATGGAAGCCAAATAGGAAGTATGATGGTGTACTCATTCCCTTGGGTTGAGGTAATAAAGTGCCACAAACTAGGCTTAAAAAAACAGATTTTTTTTTCTCCCAGAGTTCTGGAGGCTATTAAGTCAAAAATCATGGTGTTTGCAGGGTTGATTCTTTCCTGGAGGCTCAGGGGAGAACCTGTCCTATGGGCTTCTCCTTGCTCATGGTGGTGACTGGCAATCCCTGGCATTCTTTCCTTTGTAGCTGTGTCCCTCCCATCTCTACCTCTGTCTTCACTTGGCTTTCTGCTTTTTGTATCCATATATCTCCTTTGTTCATCTTATCAGGACACCAGTGATTTCATTTAGAGTTCACCCTAATCTAGTATGGCCTCGTCTTAATTTACATCTTAATTACATCTACGAAGACCCTACTTCCAAATGAGGGCACACGCACAGCTTTTATTGTTAGGACATCCACGTATCTTTTAGGGGGACCTAATTCAACCCACACAGATTTTTTTTTTTAAAAGAGACTCATATATAAATAATTTAAGTATGGCTGATTTATTTCCACTGGTTAACACTTGCCATAGTACTAAGGTTATAGCTTTGTTAAATCATTTGCTACAGCATTTCCTCAAGTGTGTTTTTTGAACATTAGTCTGAAGGATTTTAAGAGATACTGGCTAGGGAGAAAAAAAGGGTTTAATTATTAGTTTTAAGAAACAGTGGGTCAGAGAAAGTTAGTAGCCTTCTAGTTACAAGGCTCCTTGGAGTCTTTAACGTGCCAGAGTGCATTTGGAGGTAGATTAAGTTTCCTGAGCTTCTAAGACAGCAAATCATTTTCTAACTTGAGTGTTATTCTAAGGCACATTCTTTATGAAACCCTGACATCCCAGATAACATTACGCTGTAACTCTCCCTTTACAAATTTGTCTCGTTAGGTTGTAAGCTCCTGATCGGCAGAAACCGTATTTCACTAATTCTTGGATCCCCAGAACTTGCTTACTACCTGGCAGCTCTGGGACCACGTGGTTGTACAGGATACAAGGAAATGACACTCCCTGGGCTAGTGTGGTGCAGTGGCCCTGGCCCCACACACCCCGCAGGGTGTTTGATCAATTAGGATCTCTTTCGGCCCCATGTCATAAAGCCTAGACTCTCCCTTGAACACAGAGAGTTTCTTTTTCTCACATAATAAGAAATCTGGGAGGAGGAGGCATAGTTGCTCAAAAGGAATCATGAAGGCCACAGATTATCTTGTTTCTTTCTCCACTTTCTGCAATTAGGAGGTTTTCATCTCAATGTTGCACAATGGTTGCTGCACCACCAGCCACCATGTCTGGACTGCAGGCAGGAAGGGAAAGTTCGTTTGCTCTTTCTTTTCTTTCTTCTTTCGTGGTTTCGTAGGGTGCGGGGGGGGAGGAGGGGAGGGGCGTGAGGGGAGGGAGTGGGGGGCGGGGAGGGGGGGGGGAAGGGCAGGTGACGGATGGCAGGGATCGGGCATTGACTGGCAGGCCTGTAGTTCCGTCTTGCGTGGAACGGACCGTTTTCTTTCTTTTCTTTTCTTTTCTTTTCTTTTCTTTTCTTTTCTTTTCAATTTTTCTTTTTAAAATAATCTCTGCACCCAATATGGGGCTTGAAACCACAACCAGGAGATCAAGAGTCATATATGCTCCACTGACTGAACCAACCAGGGCCCCTCCCTCCCTTCTTCCCTTCCTCTCACCCTTCCTTCTCTCCTTCCTTTCTTCTTCCCTCTTCCTTCCCTCCCTCCCTCCCTCCCTCCCTTCTTTCCTTCCTTCCTTCCTTCCCTTTCTCCCTCCTTTTCTTTTTCTTTCTTTCTTCTTTCTTTCTTTCTTTCTTTCTTTCTTTCTTTCTTTCTTTCTTTCTTTCTTTCTTTCTTTTCTTTCCAGCACTCGGGAAAACAATGGCTTTCCTAGAAGCCATACCAAGAATTACAGCCTATATATTCTATTGTCTAGCACCAGGTCACATGGTCTCCCCCCAAATGCAAGAGGGTCTAAGAAGGTATGTACCTTTAGGCTCATTGTCAAGCCAAAAACAAATGAACAAACCAAAAAAATGGAATCTTATTGATAAAAAAGAACGAAAGTCTTTTGAGTAGCAGGGTCTTGAATCATGTGCAATATATGTTTGTCACTATTGTCATTGTTAACTGTATTGGGCTTGTGGCTGGCTACGGCTGGACTATGGTTTTTATTAAGGAAAGGAAGTTTTTTTGTTTGTTTGTTTGTTTGTTTTAGTTAAATATTGCCAGATTTAAGATTCTATGAAGAAGACATTTGTTTCAGTAATCACTTAGGCTGTTAGGTTACATAACCTATTAGTAATAAACTGTCTTGATGAGAGAGAAGAATGTGCTGGAGAGTGTCCCAGGAGCTCTGGACCCAGAATAGTAGGCTGATTGAGTGATTATGCAATATTTTGATAAACTCACAATACAACTGAACAAGGAATTAAATATGTGACTTTAAAATATTCCATTGATTCCCTGCTTTGGGAATCAGCATTAACTTGCTGCATCTTATTGACTTGGCATCATAAACAGAGCATTTTCCTGGGAACTTTGATGCCATAATGATTCAGTTTCTAACATCTGTAGAATTCTTCAGAAAGCCAGAAAAACAACTAGCAAGACTTGAGCCATGCTGCTATGATGATTTGCTTTACAAAGTCGGTGCCCTTTCCCTCTTAGATACAGCCACGCTCGATGAAAATCATGCGATGCTGGCAAAGTAACGGGGCAGCAACCAATATTTAAATCATGGAGGAAAAATTCCAAAGTGTGTCTGCATAATTGAAAGCAGGAACTCAAAAATAGAAACTGCTTTCTGCTGTGACCCCACTGTGTAGCTGTCAGAGATTTTTCCATTGATTTGGGGGAGCATAGGAGACGCAAGTTAAAAATAGGCAACTGTAGCAGCATTGCTGTGACTTTTTTGGTCACATTTAATTACTTAGAAGTTTGAAAACCTTACGACTTTGCTATAGCTGCTTTATTTGTCTTTCATTATATTTTTAAGCTTCCTATTCATATTTAGGAGGTGGATTTCTGAGATACAGAACTAGCTGCCCTTCAGGGTTTTTTTTTTTTTTCTTCTTTTAAATCTTAGTATCAAGGCAAGTAATTGAGGGATGGCTCATGATTGAAGATGATGCTATGGCACCTCTGACTTCTCAGACATGAATCAAGTGGGGCCGACCTCATTCCCTCTCAGATGTCAGCTCATGAAACCTTATTTTAGGGAGAGAATGAAGAAGCTTTTACCTCTGTCACATCTCCCAAAGATTATGAGATGGAAAAGAATATAAGACCTCCAGAAAACTCATTCAGCAGGATCCGGATGCTGGGTGAAACCTCAGCCCCTAACTATGGTCATTCTCAGGAATTCCCTGATAGACACAAGGGTACATCTTCACTGCTTTTTACTTCTTCAGGTTCTCAATAAAGCCCTGTGTATTGTGCAGGCGACGTGCTCAGACTTTAGGCTCCTAAGGGATTTCCCAAGGCCCTTTCTCTGCTTACTCCTGCCTGCGGGCCTTTGCACAGGCTGTTCTTTTTGCCTAGAACACTCTTCTCTCTCCTATTTCCTCTTGTCCTATATCCCTTTCCTCTTTTCTTTTCAGGCCGAAAACTTAGCTTATTTCAGCATCAGCACCGTCTTAGCCATCACAAAAATAAACTCTACTTAGGCCACCAGAAGTCTCTCCAGCGAGGCTAAGGGCTCAGCCAACAAGTGGCGAACATCAGAGGGGTGCACGGTGGGCGGGCACTGCCCAGGCCATGAGTTAGGAAGCCGCAGGGCTGGTGGTGGTGGCAGGTGCGGGCTCGGGCCTCACTTCTGGGCAGGCAAGAGGTCATCAGTGGCCTGGCCCTGCTCCAGCCGCTGCTCCATCTCGATGAGCAGCTTCACACCGTCCACCACCATCTGTACCAGCTCCACCCCCGAGAAGCCAGGTGCTGTGCATTGGAGACATCAAGGATGATACCCGCAGCAGCTGTGTCCACACCACCTGGGCCTCAGGTCTCATTTTACATTTCATTTGTGAGCTGGTGAGTTTTTCCCAGTGATGAGCTCCCTAATACCCTTCTTCTTTGTACTTACCCTATTTATCATTACTCCCTTTGAATTATTTGGCTACTACCTGAATTTCTTCCTTGGTTGCAACTTAATGGGGGCAGACCTGGGAAATGCAGGGGGGCTGTAGAGAGCCATGGAGTATCATGCTTCCATTTCTACTTTAACCCTGAGAATGCAATATTGTAATAACCTCTGTGCATGATGCTTGTTTACTGTCAGGGTCTTTGTGTTCTAGCCCCGAGTACTTACTCTTGTATTCAAATCCTTCCAGGAGTGACTATTCCCATACCTCAGGAACTGACAACCTAGTTATCTACTCATGAAATATGGTTAATTTTTCAAGCCAGCATATGCCAAATACTGAACAAATCAATAAAGGTGATAAGCTGGTGGTACCCATTATTGTGGCCTCTCGTCATGTGTTGCTCTTGAGCATTAGAAGTGTGGCTAATATGAACTGGGATATGTTGGGCCTATAAAATACACAGTGGATTTCAAAGGCTTAGAATGAAAACAAAAGGAATATAGAAACATCTCATTAATCATTTTAATATTTCATGTTTAAGTGGTATTTTGGATACATTGGATAAAATAAAATCTAAAATTCATTTCAGCTATTTCTTTTTACTTTTATAATATGGCTACTACATTTTTTTTCTTTTTTAGGTAGGCTCCAGCATAGAGCCCAGTGTGGGGCTTGAACTCATGACTCTGAGATCAAGACCTGAGCTGAAGTCAAGACTTGGGCACTCAACGGACTGAGCCACCCAGGCTACCCTGGCTACTACAATTTTTAAATTAGATACATGGTTTATATTTGTGACACACATCCTATTTCTATTTGAAGCAGTTATATATTTCAAAGAAAGTTTCTTTATGGGTAATATTCAGGTAATTTTCATGGGCACTGAAGTGAAAAAAAAAAAAGTGTGCTCAATGAAGAGAGTTAGGGAGGACATTCCCAGGCTGTGTTAACTAAAATCAAAACTAGAGATGTTTGAGCCAACATAGGGGACGTCGCATTGCCTACACATCCAGGAGTGAGGGCTCATGGCTACTAGAAGTAGTAGTGTGTAAAGTTTGTGAGTAGACAGGACAAAGTCAAGAGTAGATAGGAGAGAAAGAATATGACAGTACAGTGGCTAGATTGTTGCTCCAGGATAAAGAAGAATGTTTATCTTGTGTGGCTAAATTTAGCAGTCAAAGCCAAAAACTTGAGGAGAGGTGGTTGGAGAGTTGAAAGAACAGGAATGGCAAAAAGTATCAGTTCTAGGGAAATTTAATTGCAAGGGCAAGTGCTGTAAGGACCACAGCACGCCAGAGTGAATCAGCTGGGATGGGTCAGATAAAGTGGTTCAGGACTAAGTGTCTTGTAGGTTCACTGTTATTGAATATTAGCTATGTGGTATGGAGCAGACCTCAAAAAGCTCAAAGGTTGGGGATCCCTGGATGGCTCAGCGGTTTGGCGCCTGCCTTTGGCCCAGGGCATGATCCTGGAGTCCCGGGATCAAGTCCCGTGTCGGGCACCCAGTGTGGAGCCTGCTTTTCCCTCCTCCTGTGTCTCTGCGTCTCTCTCTCTCTCTCTATCATAAATAGATAAATAAATCTTTTTAAAAAAAAGGCTCAAAGGTTACATGGAAGATGAAACCACTGGGATGTGCATGGCCTTCGATGCCAGATTAAATGCTTTGGATGTAGAGTGAGGGAATTTGAAGGGTTTGAGTAAGAGAATATCAAGCGATTGAAAGTATTGTACACAAAGGTGCACCTGGAGGTAATGTGAATGGGTCTATTAACCAAGGGTGGGGGTAAAAAGTGGAAGACAACAATTTCAGAGTTTCATATAATATTCAAAGTATTAAATGGGCTGGGAGAAAAGTATTAGACAACTGGGCTGGGAGAAAAAAGAGGACAATGAGATAAAGATAACTTATGGAGAAGGTCTATAAAGGTTAGGTTTGAAATATGTTTTGGAAATGTAGATAAAGAATCAAAGAGGGGTGCCTGGGTGGCTCAGTTGGTTAAGCATCCGACTCTTGATTTTGGCTCAGGTCATGGCTTCAAGGTCATGGAATTGAATCCCATGTTAGGCTCCGCACAGAGCATGGGTCCTGCTTAAGATTCCCTCTCTCTTCCTCTGCCCCTCCCCTGCAATGGCTCTTGCAGTCTCTCTCAAAATAAAAAATAATAAAAATAAAAACATAAATTAATTAATAAAAAAAGAATAAAAGAAGACTCCAAGGTTTTGAACCTGATTTATTGGAAGGACAAAAGAAGCAAGGAAGTTAGGAGACCTTTTATAAGGGAGAAAAAAAAATCACTTTAAACAAGTTGGATTTGAGGTACTTGCAGGACATTCAGACGGAGGCTATCCATGGGCAGTTGGAAGTATAAGCTGGGATGAAGGTCAACAAAAGGGCAGGAAGGGGAAATTTGAACAACATCTATAGGGAAAAATATAGTAAACATGCATGAATCCTAATGAAAGAAAGTTTGAGTAGCAGATGGCCTAAGTGAAAAGCTATAAACATGGAAGCAGAGAGGGAGAGAAGTCAAGAAAAGAGTCAAAAAAGATGGCCCAGACAAGACAGTGTACAGAGAGCAGGGAGTGGAGATGGTCAGCTTTGAGGGCCGGCCGCCCCTGAGTGGACTGTAAGGTATGGCCATCCCCAAGAGAGCTCCAATTTAACAGAGTAGAGAGGGCCGGTAACTGGGTGGCAAATTTGATGATAGCCTGCAAACATCTCTAATTTCTTTGGGAAGTTATTATATCATCCACGAATTTATCTAATTCCTTCATTAACCAATTCATCTCTTCTCACAAAGATACAAGGGAACCTCTGTCTATTCATAACTTGAAAATAGACCATCTTTGTAGGTCATTCCAAGGCAAAGTGCATGAAAGGAAGTGATTTGGACGGCAAAATGAGATCAGGATTGGGAGTCCAGAAACTAGGTTCCAGTCTCAGATCTTGGATTCATAAGTTCTGTGAAACTGAGCAAGCTGCTTCATTTCTCCGGGCCTAAATCTCCTCATCTATAACCAGGTAGGCTTAGACGACATGCTCAATTAGGTGCTTTCTAAATTTGTCTTTAATTTGTTTCTTCAGGGTACTGTTTCTGGTTATAAAATTTTAAAGGCATACATTTTTTTTAGCGTAAGAATTTTAAAACTGGGCATGTTCCTCAATATTATCACACCTTCTCCTATAAACCACCACCTACCTATTCGTGTTACACCCCTTACCCATGGTCTCCAAATGAGAGGGAAAAGCAACCTGCTTTAGTAGTCATTTGGTGCCTAAAAGGGATGACACGTTAGAATAGAGATGGTAAAAGTCTATAAATATAAATTTAAGTGCTACAGAGTTTGTAAAGCATGTCATAATGACATTCTGCATATTGGTTGAAATTATGCCTCCGAATATCAAAGTTATACACACAGAGTAAAAACTAGAGACTGAAATATTATAACAAGATATGGAAGAGATAAGACATGATATTATAAGGATGCTTGCTATTTTTAGGACTTGCTTGGGGCATAGTCATGTCTCTCAATAATAGATAAAAGTTTGTAAAATATTATTAGCTTCTGAATTTCATACTATGTGAATGAATTAGCTATGCAAAAATAAAGTGAAGAGCAAAAAAGAAAGAAAAATGGTAACATTTGTATGTTTTAACTTTTGATTAACCAATACATCTCTTCAGGTGGATTATACACACATTATTATATTCTTCAAGGATTTTTTGAGGTTATAAACGTATTTTAACAAAGGTATATTTTGAAGGTGGGCTTTGGGAAACCCAGGTAGAAATACGTAGCTTATATGACAAAAGGGATAATTGATCAATAACTAGTACACAAATAAATTATGAAGACTTGCTAAAAGCACAGTTACAGAACTTCTTCCCAGATCCAGTTTCATGAAGTCCTTCCATGATTCTTTTTTTTTTAAGATTTTATTTACTTATTTATTCATGAGAGACACAGAGAGAGAGAGAGGCAGAGACACAGGCAGGGGGAGAAGCAGGCTCCATGCAGGGAGCCCGATGCAGGACTCGATCCCGGGTCTCCAGGATCACGCCCTGGGCTGAAGGCAGACGCTAAAACGCTGAGCCACCCAGGCGTCCCTCCTTCCATGATTCTGTGGCAATTCTGATTTTTGTCATCATTGTTCTATACTAAAAAAGCTGTGTTTTTTGTGTTTTGTTTTGCTTTCTAATAATCTCTATGCCCAATGTGGGGCTGGAACTCAGAACCCTGAGATCAAGAGTCACATGCAATACTGACTGAGCCAGCCAGGTGCCCCAAAAGCTGTGGGGGTTTTGTGAGTTTTTCCCCTTGATCCATTTTGATCCATTCTGTCCTTATTATTCTTCACCCTCCAGTCAGTTTTCCATCTGATTATTTTTTTAGTATTAAGGAATTTAACATTTTAGAAATTTCTCTATGACAGAAATGTTAAGAATATGTCTGTTTTTATAATGAACGTGATGAATGCACATGTTCTAGTCAATATTTCTGTTTTAAAGCCTGGTGGATTTTTTTTTTTTTTTCTGGTGGATGTTTAATGCACCTGATGAATGCTACTGATTGCATTAATGTGCTCCACTTAAAACATAACTGCACTTTCTAGTCAGTATAGCTATATTAGTTCCCAAATAAATCCTCCAAACCCCCAAATGAGAAAGTTGAGCTTTCTTTTGTGATACTGCAGAAACACATTTCTCTCAAGACTCATGATGACTTCAAACAGTTTTAAGTTTGTTTTTTGTTTCCAGCTTATATAGAACAGTTGGACGATTCTTTACCAATTTTATGTTGAATGGGAAGTTTCCTCTACTTAGATTGAGAATCCATGTATGAGAAAATATTAAATTCTCAGATTTGCTTTTGTATACTTGAGACACTGCTCTTGTTTGGCTCTTCATGTCACGTGGGATTTCAGTGAGGCAATGTTTGTCGTGGCAGATTTGGCCACTTTTGTAATGACCGTATGCAGGCGACAAAAAAAATCCTACGCAATTGCATTTTAATTAGCTGTAGAGTGTGGAGGTTCACAACCATTAAAATAGTTATTTCTCAATAATATACTTTAATAAAAACACACAGTGGACATATCTTTCAAAACATTATGGGTTACAGTGAAATACGGTTTATTGGTCACTCTATTAACTTTGCATTTCTCTTAATAATGACGCTTGTGTTTTGGAAGTAACAAGTTAAATTGTGTTAATTGGTGTTTATTTTGGTGACCTTGAAAATGCATAAAATTTTAGAATACTGGGGCTCCCGGATGGCTGTCAGTTAAGCGTCTGCCCTCAGCTTGGGTCATGATCTCAGGGTCCTGGATAGAGCTCTGGGTCAGGATCCCCGCTTAGCAGAAAATCTGCTTCTCCCTCACTCTCTGTTCCTCCCCTCTGCTCCTGCTTTCTCTCTCTCTCTCTTAGAGAAATAAATAAAAAATCTTTTTTAAAAAGTTTTAAAATATCTTCTGATCACCAAAGAAAGATTAAATCATATTTTCTAAGTCACCTCAGTGTTCAGAAAATTCTAATTCTTCAGAAGTATTTAATTCATATACAGTATAGACAATAATCTGTTTATCAAAAATACCTTATTCTTAGGCCATGTTAAAAAAAATACCTTGGAATTCGCAGTCATTTTCCATTTTAAGTACTTCTTCACAGCATTTTGTAAATTCCTAACATACTAATTAACGAATAGGACTATGTTTTTTCCTTTTATTCTATTCATATATTCTGTGAAAAGCATACAGTTAAAATAAAAAGGTTTCAATAGTTTTCTGTTTAGGAAAACCCCAAGTGATGAAACACTATTGAGTGACTTGGTTCTCTTAAGAGTATCATTATCAGTGATTTTCTTTCTTCTAACACAGGGACTTCTAACTGAATAAGAAATAATTGGACTTTTCCAAGTGTGAAAACTAGATTTTCTGAAAATTTTAACTAGGGGTAAAGTTCTTTTTCTTTCTTGTAGCCAAACCAAGAGGAACGTGTTAGGTTCAACATTAAAAGTAGGAAATGTAATCAGTGAATTACATAAGTCGGGATATGCAAAGGGTCTCATGGCCTAAAGAGACAGAGATTAAACCCACAGTCCAGGGGTTCTGCTCAGACTATTCTGTTCTGCTCAGACATGAGTAAGTAAATAGATCCAACTTTAGATTCACTAAACTCTGAGTGTTACATCAACCGTCTTTCAAGGCCCTGGATTCATCTTTCCCACTGGGTAAACCTCCTTCACCTAACAGGAGCTCAGTGGCCCGATGGGATTTACACTCATGAGAGCAGTGTTGGCAACTCCAGCAACCTCTGTTCTAGTACAGGACGAAGCCAGGGGCGGAATTCAAGCTATTGGTTGAGTTTTCACCTTGACTTGCTCTGCAGGGCAGACATTCTTCTCCAAACATGCCTTAAAACAAAAGAAGGGACGTTGCACACCTGGCTGGCATCAAGCCTACAAGGCTGGCAGGTAAGGAGGTCGACTACCTTGGTCACGTCCCAGGACTTACCCTCTCCATAAAACTAAGAGGGGGAATGTGTCTTTGGCACAATTTCAGCTGTTTTATATGTTCATTCCTGCTTCGCTTTGCCCTGGCTTGTTAGTTATTATGTGACCTTAAGCTTGATTTTAACTTGAGAAAGCTCAGATCTGGAGGCTCTTTCGAAGTCTGTTTCAGGAGACGGGACTAACTAGTAACAGAATGTACACTGACAGGAGATTCGGATCCCAGCTCTGCCAAATCAGAGTCTGACAAGGACGACCCTCCTCTCAGCTTCCTCAACTGTAAAGTGAGCTTCACCATGCCTTCCGCAGAGAGTGTTACGGGACGTTTACAACTTGAATATATTTGAAGCCATTGGCACATAGTAAGGACTCAATAATGATTGTTTTTGAACCTCTTTTTTTTTCCTTATCCCCCTTTCCCTTTCTTTTTATAAATATTTATTTGTTTAGGTAATTCTCTACACCCATCACGGGGCTCGAACTCACGACCCTGAGATCAAGAGTTGCACGCTCTACAGACTGATGCAGCCAGGCGCCCCTCTCCTTCTCCTATTTAAGGTAACACAAGGCTCCTAATAATGTCAGATTTTCTGTTTGCCTGTTTGTTTGTTTTTGTTGTTTTCTTCTACTCTCTGATGCTTCTCTTCCTTCTTCTTTGGAACTGAGCCCTATGCTTGCTCTGAGAGTGTTTCAGGTTGGGGCGATTCCTTCTTGCATTCTGACGACTTCCCAAAACTTTGACACTCCTCTTTGAAAACCCAATTGTCTTGCTGAAGAACTGCTATCTTAGTGTCAGGAAATAAGCTTTGAACCTTATTATTCAAAGAATAGTGTGATTTTGTGCTGAGAGTTAAGCTGTACCGAGTGTCCATTTGTATCTTCTGGCCAGAAGTGGGTTTTAATCCTTGCAAGTCACTTTTTCTGACTCGGTAACATTCTGTATTTTCAATGTTGCAATGGGGGCAGTGACGAAAAAGCAGAGAATGATGGGACTGAAGAGTGGCAAGCTGAATTTTTTTCTCTCTTCTGATCTTTTCTTTGCCTATGGATCTAGTATTTGTTTTTCAGTCAAAGGAAGAAAAAATATCTTCTCTTCACTGTTTTCAAGATTAAAAAAAAAAGAAAAATCAGTGCTCTTGACAAATAGAACTGATCCCTTCTGAAACTAATTAACTGAAAAGAAGTATATATATATATGTGTGTGTGTATATATATATATATATATATATATATATATAGTGTTAATATGTATTGGCTTATTACATGTGAGGCACCATTGTAAGGATTGCACATGAATTAACTCATTAATTTCACCAAAAAACTCTATTGTTATCCCTCTGCTACTGATGAAGAAGTTGAGACACAAATATGTTAGGATGACTCATGGTCTTAATGGAAGTGTCAGGGCCAGGATCTGACCCAGGCAGTCTGGTGCTAAGGATTACCTTCTCTGCCTTATAATGTATGATGGGAACTCAGGGAAGGCTAGGATCTGCCTCCATCCCCTAAAATTATGCTACCCAAAGTGTCATCGCTGACCAGATACAACAACTTGAGAGCTTAGTCAAAGTACAGAACCTCAGGCCTCACCACAGACCTGTCCAATTATAATTTGCATTTTAACAAGATGCTAGGCAGATAGAGTACATATGAAAGTTTGGGAAATGCAAAGGAGTCCAAGCCTAATGCATTATTTCTGGAATCATATGTATATATTTTATGTGATATAAAGAGAAAAAAAATCACTGAGTTTCAGATCTCAAAGGGATTAAGATTTAGAGACAACACAGTTCAATCTTTTTTTTTTTTTTTTTTTTGCTTTTTGGATTTTATTTATTTATTTGACAGAAAGAGAACACAAGCAGAGGAAGCAGCAGAGGGAAAAGGAGAAGGAGAAGCAGACTCTCCACTGAGTAGGGAGACTGAGTTGGGGGGCTCCCTCCCAGGACCCTGAGATCATGACCTGAACCGAAGGCAGACACTTAACCGACTGAGCCATCCAGGTGCCCTGATTTTTTACTTTAATAAATGTTGAGAATGAGCTACATAGAGATCCCTGGGTGAATCAGCGGTTTGGCGCCTGCCTTTGGCCCAGGGCGCGATCCTGGAGTCCCGGGATCGAGTCCCACGTCGGGCTCCCAGCGTAGAACCTGCTTTTCCCTCCTCCTGTGTCTCTGCCTCTCCCTCTCTCTATGTCTATCATAAATAAATAAATCAATAAATCTTTAAAAAAAAAAGAAAATAAGCTACATAGTGGTTAAATATGTATTTAAGAATAAATAAGTATTTACTGGGTTCTTAAGAATTCAATAAACTTTTATTGAGGGTCTGTTACCTTCCAGACAATATGCCAAGTGGGACCAGGATATGAAACCATATGAGTCATGCCCTTGGGGATCCCAGTGAAGGAGACAGGTAAGTGCATAGAGTTAACAGGTGCCGTGATGACACCATATCTACATATCAGCACACGGGAAGAAAGAGATTGGAGTGGGGATCAGGAAAGACATCATTACAAGCATGATATTGGAGCTGTGTCTTGAAAGACCAGTAAGTCCTGACCAAAGGTACTGGAATTTGAGCCTTTTCATTTGCAGTTGGGCCAATGAATGTCATCAGTCAGGGCAACAGGCTATTCAGAGAAAGGAGGTATTTAGAGGAGTGGATCTCAACGTTGGCTTCACGTAGAATCACCTGGAGCACTTTGAGACTACCTATCCTTGGGTCCACTTCCAGGGTTACTGATGTAGTGCACCTGGCACCTGGGCACTAGTATTATTATTTTGTTGTTGTTGCTGTTGTTGCTGTTAAATTCTGCAGGTGACCCTAGTGTCCACTTAACACCAGTCTAGCTCTCATGTGCCTACCTGGTTTCCCTCTTGTCTGTATCTTCTGACTGTTACTTCTGGTTCCTGACGTAGCTTTCTGCTCCAGACTTGAGAGCCACTCTTTGCATTAATCTTAACCTTGTTATCTGTTAGAACCTGAACTTAAATCTGATGATAAATGTCATATTCTTGTAACCTCCGTGAGCATGGAGGGCTCTTCGTGCAAATCCCTCCATGCCGGGGCCAGAGCCAGCCCACAGTCAGGGAAGTTAGCTACATAGCAGCCTGAGAGAGGGGCCTCCTGGCGTCTAATAGTCTGCAGCCCTACTCACGGTATTTGAGGTCATAATTAATTTTCTGTAGCCCTACCCATGGTATTTGAGGTCACAATTTTCTCCCCAAAATAAATAAAACATCAAAAGATTTTCCTTTGCAGTTTTGATGAGCATGATTTCCAAATGGATTCAGGGAGGAGGGAATGAAAAATCGATGTCGATGACACAGAGGTCAGAAACATTTGGCTGGAGGCGCTAGTAACCAAGTGCAAAAGAAGGTTTCCCAAAGCATGGCTTATGGGCTACTCACATAAGTACCTGAGGAAGCTAAATGCAATTCAGTTTCCAGCTCCTTCTCTAATTTTACTAAGAATTTGAGAACAGACTCCAGAAGGTGAGTGTTCAGCATCTACCAGCTGTAATTCTGATGGACATCAGATGGGAGGGTGACAGAACCAGTACGCTATTTTATCTGAAATCGTTTTATTCATCTGACAAGTTTATGTTTTTCATTATTCTTTGCGAATTCTCCTTTTAATTATATCCCCAAGAAAACATGTCATAAGCAGTCAGTGGAACACTATAAATAGCCATAAAACAAGGAGTACATTTCAAATATTTGAACAGGAAAATATGCTGCTCATTTTTATGTTGGACATTTTAAAAATGCGTGGTTTAGCAAGGCCTTTGAAGAGTTAAGGAAAATTTATCTTTCTAATGTCTGGAGCGTGTGCTTGACAGTGTGGTTTCATCTCAAAGCAGCAATTTTGTTGACCAAGAGCACCCAACAGAATTGGCAACGAGAAGAGCGTGGCGCAGTACCCGGGAAGCGTTAAATGCTAGAAAGCTCCGTAGGTGATGCTGACAGATGATACTGGTAAGAAGCTCTGCTTTAAATGGCTGGATCTGTAGAGCCCGTAAAAGAAGTCCTACCCTGTAAGCTTGTTAGGTTTTGGGGAAGCTAAGTGAAATTAGACCACCTGGTTGGAGTTAGGGAAGAAAGATCTCCTACTACCATTACCATTCCTCTTATCTAGTTTTTCCCTTTCTCTCATTGATCTTTTCACCACCAAACTGTTCCTTCCTGCTGCCTGAATTTGGACTCTAGAATATCTACTCTGGATTTTTGCCAAAACATCCCAACTGTTCTCCTGGTCTTTATTCTCTCTATCTGCTGCCCATGTCCCCTTCCCTAAAACCAGATCTGTTTCACTATTGAGCTTAACCCTTTCAATGAATGGTTTCTTTTTTTTTTTTTTAAGATTTTATTTATTCATGAGACACACACACACACAGAGGCAGAGACACAGCCAGAGAAGCAGGCTCCATGCAGGGAGCCCTGTGTGGGACTTGATCCCGGGACTCCAGGATCACACCCTGGGCATGAAGGCAGGCGCTAAACCACCGGACCACCCAGGGATCCCCAATGAATGCTTTCGAGTTGCCTGTACAGAGTCAAGTCCAAAATCGTGTCCATCCAGGGAAGATACCCTGGCTCCTGCCGACCCTTCCTCTCCTGACTCCAGTCACTGGCTCTCTTACATGCATCCGGAAGCCTCCTTCCACTACACCAGTACACGCAGCCATTCATGACATTTCATCGCTCTATTTCTGCCTCATTGACTAGAGATAGGCAATGCAGCAAATCAAATCCCTCAAAAGTATGCATTTCTGGCCAAGGCTTTAAAGGTTAAAAATGTAATATTTTTCCTCTTAACATCAGTTCATGAGCTCCCAAATTATATGACTGCTATTGGAAGAGAGAGTACACTTTATCTTGATTCCAAGGCTTTTCACCTTGGATTTGTGAATTTGTCCTGGGTCGTCCCTCTGATCTTTGTATGAGCTGCAAATGTGGCTAAAAACAGTGTTTTTAGCAGTGGGGGGACTTTTCTTAGCTACCTTAGCACAAATACCCTCCCCCATGACCAGCCTCACCCCATGGGGACATTATCTGAGATATCCTAGGTCTCACATATTTGCTGGGAGAGAGGGATAGCACTTAAGACAAAGGGAAAGGGTTAGAGCACGGTGTCAGCATAGATTAGAAAACAGGAAGAAAGGGATTTAATGTTATTTAATCTTGGGACATTTATTACTCCAGGCTCCTTATTTTATCTAAGTCGAGAGTCTAGGATACTTAGAATATTCAATTAAAGGACAGGGAACTTTAATATTCTCTCTTCTGTTTTCTTAAGATATACCTAGGATTAAACATTAATGAGACACAAAGTTAATAATTCTGTTCAATTCCTAACATTTCTCCTTTTCTTCAAAAAATCCTCAGCTGTCTGCAGATGCTTAGATGCTTGCTTTCCAACAAGATTCTTTGATGCTTTAGGACAAATATTCTATTTCTCAAACAAAAATTCTTTTATTAGTTTTTTTTTTTAATTAAAAAATTATGTGGTAAGTTTTGGGTGCCGCATGTTTTTGTAAGACAGACAGAGACAGGCCAAGAGCAGAATGTGGTTTGAAACAGTATAAAATAGTGCAATTAAAGACAGCCCTTCCCTCCTTCCTTCCTTCCTTCCTGCCTTTCTTCCTTCCTTTCCTCTGCTCCCACTGTCGTTCTCCCTCCCCTCTTCCTTTCCTTTCTTTCTTTCTTTTTTTATTCTCTCTCAGTTTCTTTTTCTTTTTTCTTTCTTTCTCTTGCACCATTTCCTTTTATTTTCTCTCATTTCTATCCCCCTTTGTTTGGTTTTGGCTTCCATGGCATTTATGAAACATTGCAATAGGCCAGGCACCATGCTAAACATTCGAGATAAAAATATGAACAAATATTCCTCCACTGCCTTCAGGGACCACACAATGAACAATGATGTTTGGAATTAAACTGATGGTTTTTAAGGGAAGGAAGGCTTTGTTCTCTGCTTTTTCTTGATATATATATATATTCTTTCCTGCTGCAGAATATTCTCATGGGACTGAGGCTATAACTCCTGTAGTTATAGCCTGAGGACTGAGTTGGAGGGTACTGGTAAAGAGCCTAGAAAGCAAAGCAGGAGCAGATAATAATGGCCTTATAGTTCATGGTAAGGAATTTGGCATTTGTCTTGAAGTCTGTGAGAAGGCACTACTGAAGAATCTTAAGCAAGGAGATGAGATTATCATATCACTAGAAAAAACAGTTATCTGGAAATAGGAGAATAGACAGGCAGTAGGAAGGGAGTGGGACACTAGACTGAGGTGAAGGAGACCCTTTGGGGGGGGTGTTGCCACCACCCAGACAATAATAAAAACCTGAACTAGATCAGTAGACACTGGGCCTTTAGAGAAGGCATAGGGTTTTAACCCATAGAAGAAATGGGGGTCAGTAAGGGAAAGGGAGAAGTTCAGATGCCCTCAGGTATGTGAACATAGTAGCATTAACTGAGATAAAGATCACAGGGGAAGAAGGCCTAGAGTTGGGGTGGGTGAGTGTTATTTGGAGTTCAATTTTTATCATGTTGGGGTTGAAGTCTCTTACTGGATATCCAATGTTTATTTGGGGTAGGGGGCTGGGTTAGGACCTGAGAAGAGAGATGGGCACTAAAGGTATGGCTTTGGAAGTTGGCAATCTGTAGGGGCTAATTGAGATCATGGAGGGGGGTTGAATCACTCAAAAGTGGGACAAAGATAGAAGAGGAAAGGGAAAAGACCAGAGTCTTGGGGAACACTAATACTTGAGGAAATAAGAGATGACGACTAGGGACACTGAGACTAAATGGCCTGGGGGCAGAAAGAGTGACTAAACCCAGTGATTTCATGGGAAGTAAGGAAGAAAACGTTCAAGAGACGACCAATAAAACCCAGCAACAGATATTGTAGAGAATTCAAGTAAGAAAGGGCTTGGAGAATGTTAATTGAATTTGCAATAATGTGGTCATTGGGGAACCTCAGTGATGGAGATTCCCATGGAACAGGGCAGGGGGTGGAATGTGAAATTGGCTGAGGAGAGAAGAGGTGAGGGCATTGGGAAGCTGATGAGGGCCACACCGTGGCAACATTGGCAAAACCAACTGACAGTAGAGCAGCTGTGAATTGGGGGCCTGCTGGGATGAGTGTGGCCCTTCTGGGGAGGCCCAGGAGCTGGAATGAAAGAGGACAAGGTTCTGTCCATGCTGAGCCCCCCTGGAACAGACAGAAAGGGCTGGCCAATCTTGGCCAGCTGAAAGCCCACCCCGTGCTGCAGTCCGAGAGCACTTAGGCTGGAAGACCCTATATTCTTGTCTTTTGTAATCCCACTCCAATACTGTAGAAGGATGAGGAGAAGATGGAAAATATGCGGTTGGCTTCTATCTCTGTTCACTTTACTATACTCCTCACATCAAACACTTAAAAAATAAAAAAAAAAGATTGCTGTTGCATAGCCAATTCTACTTTTAATACTCAAAGGAAAAAGAGAGATATGAGCTTATTTATGGAGGAGGATTTACATTAGATTCTACTCCAGGGCACATTTTTATTAGTTTATGCCACTGGGTCAAGAAATTTAAAAACAAAATCTTGTTCTATTATTTCTTAGGGGCATTGGCAAGATTCGAGTATGCATATATGCACAAAGAGAAAAATCCCTCCCTATCCCCCAAGAGGATGAAGGTTCTGGAGAGAAATGGGCTCTGAACAGGTAGGAGGTGTCGGGCACAGAACAGTGGTGAAGATAGGGAGAGATGCCTCCTGAGGAGTTGGAAGAGCAGGGAGGAGAGGCTCAGATGTGCTTGGCCAGGAATTTGACTTCTTATTCATTAGCTCCTAGTTTTCCAGGTGGAAGAGATTCACCTTGGGCCTAAGTTGTGTTTGCGGCTAGGGGCGAGGCATGCCTAGGCATGATGCAGAAATAGGGAAATAGACCCTATGGCATGATCAGTTATATAAGCCAGTTTCTGGGAAAGCTCT
Organism: Canis lupus familiaris; assembly: GCF_011100685.1. NCBI lineage: Eukaryota > Metazoa > Chordata > Mammalia > Carnivora > Canidae > Canis > Canis lupus. Next base: position 33,178,749 of record NC_049255.1, read on the forward strand.
ATCATTTGGTGAAATGATGAAGAAGGTTTTGGTTGCCCAAGGTGAGTGTGGGATCAGTGGCAATGAAGGTGGGATGGTAAAAAAGAGAAGATACATTAACGTCCAGCCTCTCTGAAGGGATTCCACCAGCGAAAGCTGAAGGATTGGTTTTTCTTGAGATAGGGAGGCACTAGCTGGCACCAGGTAACAGTTTGGTTGGAACACAGCTGTGCCTGTAACCCAGAGGACCCTGGCACTTTGGTTGTTTATTCTGCAATGACAGAGGTATTGGAACCAAAGGGATTCATGAAAAACATGGAGGTCCTCCAAGGATGCCCAGTTGGAGATGCTTGTTGGCTTCCACAGGTCTCAATATCTCTCAGTTTGGGATGGAAACCCCATGGGGATGTCCAGAAAATTAGGTAGCTGGGTTCCTGAGAGAGATGAAGACAAGGGCTCTATGTTAATTCAGATTATATTTTCATGAAGAAAGAGGTTAGGTCCACAGAGAGAAGGGAGGTGTGGGTCTCGAGAAAAGGAGGGAAAGGTAATGAGCAAGAGGACAGAGCCCTGTCTTGGGATAATGAAAGGCTGTTGAATAGTATGGAGGGGTCTAGCTGGAGGTAACGGTGGTGACTTTGTAGTGCTATCATTTATTTTCTTTAGTGTTTATTTAGTAGCTTGAGTATGAAAATGTGAAATAGCAGCCAGCCAGCTAGCTTCATCCATGGTGGAAATAGTTTCTAAAAGAAAGTAGAGGGACAGGCTCACAATAAGATTCCAAAAGATTCTCAGAAAGAGATGGTGGGGGAGGTCGTCTAGAATTTCCATGGGCTAAACAGGAGAACACAGGTGGTTATAAAAGTAGAAAAATCCTGTTTTGTAAAAGGTTATTATGGCTGGTGTGGCCTGAGGGAGATCTTTGTTACACTTCTAGTAAGGCAGCCTACAATAGCATTAGCATTTTTGGCAACCACATCACACCGTTGGCTTGTATTGAGTTTACAGTCAACCAAAATCCCTAAATCTTTCACACGTGCGGCTCTTAAGCCATGTTTCCGCCATCTTGCACTTGTGAAAGTAATGACTGTTTTGGGCCTAAATGTAGGGCTTTACATTTATTGGCATTAAATTTCATCTTGTTACCTGTAGGTCCTTATGCCAGCTTTCATAGAATATTTGACATATTCCTTCAGGTTTTCATACGTTTTCCCCCATCACTTCCGGTAAAACAGAACCCGGAAGAACTTAGGCACATTGGAAAGTGACGGATTTGCCCTGCTATCCTGTTTCTCAGCCCACACCTTCATTTTGTCTGAAAGCGACTTTGTCATGGTGCTTCCGAACACCTCGATTTGCCAAACTGCACTGGTTAGAATGTTTTTGCACGCAAGGGTGGAACCCTAAATCAACCTGGAATAAACAATAAGGACCTTTATTAGCGCACAGAGGTAGGGAGGGCCCCGGGCACGTACCACCAGGCCTGCAACTCTGTTCTGCTGTTTGTAGTTTGTTCTAGCTTCTCCCGTGTGTTGTCCTCGGGCCAGCTTCCCTTGCGGTTGTATGATGGCTGCCAACAGCAGTGGGGGGACAACATGCTGCCTTGTTTGTGCCCAGAGGAGGGTGAGAAGGGAAGAAAGTGTGAATAGAAGAGTATTTTTCCAGTTGGACAACCTCCTAGATCACCTCTGAAGTGACCAATAATCCCGAGTTGCTTGGGAGTGAGGAGTGTCCTGGGATGTGGGCTTGCAGCACCAAAACCAAGGAAATCTGGAGCAAACATGGAAGTGAGTCACCCGGGATCCCTGGGTGGCGCAGCGGTTTGGTGTCTGCCTTTGGCCCAGAGCGCGATCCTGGAGACCCGGGATCGAATCCCACGTCGGGCTCCCTGCATGGAGCCTGCTTCTCCCTCTGCCTATGTCTCTGCCTCTCTCTCTCTCTGTGTGACTATCATGAATAAATAAATAAAATCTTAAAAAAAAAAAAAAAAAAGGAAGTGAGTCACCCTAGCACTTATGCCTAGACCAGGAACCATTACCAGGATAAAACCAGATTCTGATTGGCTTAAACTGAGGGTCCCAGCAAGGGGTGGTGTTCTCGTGATTGGTTTCGAGACACGTTTCTGAAGTGTAGTTCTCGCCTACCTTTGTCAGTTCCTCTGGGAGAAGATTCCCGGGCACCTGGACTTACTGACTCAGAATCTCTAAGCACCGAAATAAGAAATTAGTTTTTTTAAGTTTGATTTATTTAAGCGATGTCTGCACCCAACATGGGGCTTGAACTCATGACCCTGAGATCAACAGTCGCATGCTCCTCCAACTGAGCCAGCCAGGCGCCCCAAGAAACGAATTTTTATCAAGCATGCAGATAATCCTATAAACCAGTCCTTGGAGAAACACTAGTTTCGTCTAGTTTAGACAGTACACACCCCTAAAGTTGGCTTCAACATCCAAAGTGGCATGGCTGCTGTGCCATGGGGCAGGGTTGGGGAGGATGGGGGTGAGTCACTCTACTTCCCTAGATTTAGGTTCAAGGAATCCTGCCTCCCAGAACAGAAGGAAGCTGGTTGGGAATTGCTTATTTCTAGAGAAACCATGCTGCTTCCTGGCAATGCCCAAGGGTATTAGTGAGATCCCCTCACTAAATGTTCACAAGCCAGGCTTAAAAGTCACTCTTGCCTTTTTTCTAGAATCAGGGTCAAGCTCTCAAGTGGTTAGCTTAACAGAAGCCATGACCTTCTTCTTAAAAAAATTGTTTTGGGTGTCAGAATAGTATTTCCTTCTATCCGGGTTCTTGGAGAAGCAGCATAGGTCTGAGTGAAGAGATTCAGTTCTGGGAGGCAAACTAAACAAAGAATTGAGCCCTTAATTTGCATGTATTGATCTTGCATGTATTTCTTAACTTCCTGAAATGTATCAGCTGCCAAACAGAGTAATTACAGAACCTGTGACTGTTGGACTGTTGAATTCGATGAGATAAAGCTTCTGAAGGTTTCGCAAAGTGCTTGTCTCATTAAGCAGTCAGTAAATTTTGATCATTAATATCCTGCCTTCTTCATTTATTCCCTGTTCAAGGTATTCAGAGCCCTGAGTAGGGCCAGGCACCGTGCTCGTCACTAAACACAAAAATAAGGAGCTGTTAGGGGAACTCATAGTGTTGGCATGAGAGGACAATGGCACTCGGATTGGTTTATATACAAGGTACCAACACAGGACAGAGAAAAGAATGGTCAACTGGGAGGATGATCTGGGTCTCGGAGAATGATAAGGAGTTTTCTAGATGAAGGAGGGAGGAGATAAAGGACATTGTGGAGAGGGGATGTAGCCTGAGCACTAATTAAAGCGTGGGGCATGGAGGAAGGGGGCCCCTTGGTGGACGTCAGTAGTTTAGAAGATTGGAATGCAGGGTTCAGGTCAGGAGGAGGGGTGGATGATGTTACAGGAGGTGAGGGCTGACTCCGGAAGGAGGAGTTTGGACTTCTAGGAGTTGGTTGCACCATCACACCTGTGTTGGCACCAGTCTGGAGGCCGTGGGTGAGGAGTGGAGGGTGGTGAGGCAGGGAAGCGCATTTAGAGCTTGCAGCATTACTCAGAGTAGAAGAGACCAGGGCTTAAACCAAGATGAGGATATTAAGACTCGAGTGGAAAGGATGGGAGTGGGAACTGCAGAGTAGATCCCCGTGCCAGGGCCAGGTGACCGATTAGGTAGGAGGCAGGGAGAAGGCACATTGGCGATGAATTCCCATGTCCCTGTCTTGAGTGGGTGGCGGTGTCGTTGTCCACCAAGGACAAGGGGGCAGTGGTGGTAGTGGCAGGGTCCAGCGCTGGGCTTGGGGAATTTTAGTTCCCCGGGAGGTGGAGGTGGGCAGTAGGTTGTCTGTAGCTGGTGAGTAAGAGCTATTCTAGAAGGATGACTGGCAGTCACCCAGGAACAGCCTGCAGGTACTGGAATCTGGGGTGATTGATCTGCCTGGGATGATGCCTAGAAAGAGCCCAGGAGCCCCAGGAACGGTGACAGTCCACGAGGTTCACGGACAACCATTTAGTGTCTCCCAAGTAGAGGCCAGGAAAGTAAACCTGTGCAGGCTCTCGTCCTCCCACTCTCCTCTTCCCAGGATCCTTCTCCTCATCTTCAAGTCCCTGAGATCCGTCTTTGTTTTATTTCTCAGAGAGGGATATTTTTCAATGTTCGAAAAATTTAAGTCATTTTTTTTTTTTTTGAGAAGCTTTGTTTCCCAAGGAAGGTTTTCTAAGCTGCTCTAGCATCTCTCGTAGCCGTTTTCTGATGTTTTTGTCCGGAATGCCAACAGTTTTAAACAGAAAGCTTTAAAATACGTATTTAAGTCAAAATAGAATGTTACTTCTCACGAAGTAATGGGGGCGGAGAGCACAAAACTGAGATGGGCCCGAGAGACGTATGCAGAAGGGAGGACAATGCCCTAAAGTCTGTGTCCGAAGAACATGTTCCAGAAAGTGCCATGGACCTGTCCTCAGCAGCTGCTCTGGTGCTTAGGTGAGCTGCAACTAGATAGTTCTTTTTTCTTTTTTCTTTTTTCTTTTTTTTTTTTTTTTCCCTCCCTCTGCAGTTGCAGAAGCAAGCTGGGAAAGATTGGAGGGGAAAGCCCAGCAGTTTTGCATGAGAAGAGCAAGTTTAAGTCTCTAGTGAAATAGTCGGAAACATCTCTGCCAACTGTGAACAAGGAAGCACGGATCACAGGGGAGAAAAATCCGGGAGCAACCCGGGAAGTGAAGAATTCCAGATGCTGGACGCCACCTGGTGGGGACCTGGAGGTTTTTGGAAAAAAAAACAAAAAAAACAAAATAAATGCCTGGATTTCAGAACTGGGGGATGGCTTAAAATCATTATTATGCCTTTTATTCATTCTCACAATAAACACCCATCGAGGACTTGCTGTGCACTGAGAACGTTAGGAAGCTCTAAGTTATAGGAATTATTTGTAGTTGAGTCTACACAGCTAATAACCAAGAATTCTAAGCTTGCTTTCCTGTGACATGATTAATGTCTAGATTAAGCCTCCATTCTGGGGACGCCTGGGGGGCTCAGTGGTTGAGCATCTGCCTGGGGCTCAGGTGGTGATCCCCGGGTCCTGGGATCGAGTCCCCCGTGGGCTCCCTGGGTGGAGCCTGCTTCTCCGCCTCTCTCTGTGTGTCTCTCAGGAGTAAATAAATAAAATCTTTAAAAACCCCACAAACCCTCCACTTTGTTCGGTGATGAAGAGTCATCTCAGCCCCTTGAGCGCCCCTACACTCGTGCCTGGTTAGGCCTGAAGGCTGGGCGTTAGCTGGTGACAGGTGTCCCGGCAGGGCTCTGTGCTGACCTGCCCTGGTTTCTGTCTGCCCTTTGGCCTCGGCCCACAGGTCATCGCTGAATCTGCTCTTGTTCCCCTCTCAGGGTTTCTCCACGTCTGCCTCTGTCTCAGCCAGTCCATTGCCTTCCCAGACCTTCTGCTGCTTCTAGAAGCCTCTCGACTGCGCTGTGCGATTAGGCACATGGAACCTTCGCTTCCGTGCCGGCGTCTTGATGCTTCCCTGGGTTTTACCTAGGAACTGAGTCACCGGTCCCTTTGACCTCAGAGTCTCCAGATGTCCCTTGGGCTTCTTCTGCCCCATGTTCTAGAAGCACGGAAGGGCTGCTTACGTTCAAATATCCCTGTGAGGCTAAATCACGGTCCGCGTGTTGGACAGCAAAGGCAGGTAGGACCAACGGGGTAAACTGAGGCCAGGTGGTAACAGATCTTATCTGTTATGCTAGAGAATTTGTGTAAGTGCATTGCAATCAGAAGACTATTTCAGTCTCTAGCATCTCTCATAGCCGTTTTCTGATGTTTTGGTCCGAAATTCAGGCAGTTTTAAGCAGAAAGCTTTAAAATGTATATTATGGAGTTTATTGTCGCCCATTATTAAATCATACTTTGAGATATATTTTAGATACGTCTCTTATCACATACGGGCTTCATAAATATCCTCTCACTCTCCGTGACTTGCTTTTCTGTTTTCCTTCCCCAGCATTTTCTCTCTCTTTCTCGTTTAACCTGCAGAGATGGCCCTACTCCTAACCTTATTCCAAACTAGAACTTGAAATCTGTCTCTCACCCTTTTCTCCTTTCTTTTATTTTTATTTTTTGTACATATTTCCGTGTGTGTGTGTGTGTGTGTGTGTGTGTGTGTGGCTTGACTCTGTAATGTTCAGCTCTACATGTGTCTAGCTTCGGGTATCCACCACCAGTCAGAGCACTGCGGTCACCAGAGACTCCAGGTGTGGCTCTTTTAAAACCATATCCACGGACACCCCCGCCCTTACCCACCCCGCCTGGCCCTAGACAATCATTAAAGTTTGTCATTTCAAACGTTACATAAATAGATCCATACAGTAGGGAAACTTTTTTTTAAAATAAATTTATTTTTTATTGGTGTTCAGTTTGTCAACATACAGAATAACACCCAGTGCTCATCCCGCCAAGTGCCCCCCTCAGTGCCCACCACCCAGTCACCCCCACCCCCCGCCCTCCTCCCTTTCCCCCACCCCTAGTTCGTTTCCCAGAGTTAGGAGTCTTCCATGCTCTGTCTCCCCTTCTGATACAGTAGGGAAACTTTTGAGATTTTTTTTTCACTCATCATAATTCTCTAAAGATTGTTATGTATCACTAGTTTTGCTTCTTTTAAATGCTGAGGTTTTTTTACACAATATGCTGGTACTGTAGTTACTTGAACCAGTCACTCATTGAAGGACACCTGAGTTGTTTTCAGTTTGTGGTGATTAGGAGTAAAGCTGATATGGGGCCACCTGGGTGGCTCAGGGGTTGAGCGTCTGCCTTCAGCTCAGGGCGTGACCCTGGGGTCCCAGGATCAAGTCTTGCATCAGGCTCTCTGCAGGGAACCTCCTTTTCCCCCTGCCTGTGTCTCTGCCTCTCTCTCTGTGTCTCTCATGAATAAATGAGATCTTAAAAAAAGAAAAGGAGTAAAGCTGATATGAACATTCGTGTGCAGATTTTTGTGTTGATCCAGTTTTCATTTCTTTGGGATAAACGCCAACAGCATAATTGCTGAGTCATGCGGTGATTGCATGTTTCGCCCTATAGGAAACTGTCAAGCTGCCTTCCAGGATGGGTGCACCACTTGCCAGCAGTGCATGGGTGATGCGCTCTCCACGTTCTCACCAGCCTGGGGTTTTGTCACTGTGTTTTATTTCTGTCATCCTGCTGGGTGCATAGTGATATCAGAGTTTTAATTGGTACTTTCCCGGGACTTAGTGATGTTGAACACCTTTTCGGGTGTTAATTGTCATCTGTACATTCTCTTCAATAAAATGTCTGTTCATGCCATTTGCTCATTTTCTAGTTGGATTATTGATTTATTGCTAAGTTTTGTAGTTTTTTTATGTACTCTAGATACCAGGCACTTGTGAGATAAGCGATGGGCAAAATGTTTTTCCTGTGGTGTAGCTCGTCTTTTCTTTCTCTTCACACAGTCTTTCGGAAAGCAAAAGTTTTTAGTTTTGTTGAGGTTTAATTTATGGATTTTTCCTTTTATGGATTATGTTCTTGATGTCAAGCCTAAGAACTCTTTGCCTCATGCTAGAGCCCAAAGATTTTCTCTTTATTTTCTAAAAGATTTTTTTTTTAAGATTTTATTTATTTATTTGTCAGAGAGAGAGCACAAGCAGGGGGAATGGCAGGCAGAGGGAGAAGCAGGCTCCCTCGGGAGCAGGGAGCCCAATGTGGGACTCGATCCCACAACTTTGGGATCATGACTTGAGCCAGAGGCAGACACTTAACCGACTGAGCCACCCAAGGCATCCCTATTTTCTAGAAGTTTTATAGTTTTATGTTTTACATTTAAATCAATGATCCATTTTGACCCTATTTTCTAGAGGTTTTATAGTTTTATGTTTTACATTTAAATCAATGATCCATTTTGAGTTAATTTTTGTATAGTTACGTGGCTCAGTTTGAGATTTTTTTTTTCTTTTGCCTATGGATGCTTAATTGTTGAAAAGGTTATCCTTCCAGGGCACCTGGGTGCCTTTCCTTATAAGTTTTAGAATAAGCTTGTCTACGTCTACAGAAAAATGTGCTAGTATCTTAATAGGAATCGCATGAGATCTATAGATCAATTTGAGGAGAACTGAAACTATACCTATATTGAGACTTCCAATTCATGAACACAGGATATTATTTATTTAGGTCTTTGACTTCTGTCATCAGCATTTTGCAATTTTCAGAGAGGGAGAGAGAATCTCAAGCCGACTTCCCACCCAGTGCGGAGCCCGACATGGGACTTGATCTCATGATGGTGAGATCATGACCTGAGCTGAAATCAAGAGAACAAAGCTCAACTGACTGAGCCACCAAGGTACCCCTAGCTGTAGATTTTTTGTAGATGCTTTTAATCAGGTTGAGACAATTCTCCTTTATCTATAATTTGATGATTAAGGAAGGATAGTAAATAGGATACTTACTATTGGTATGAATTTCATCTATTGAAATTTGAATACTGAACCAGGCTTGAATATCTGAAATAAACTTCATTTAGTCATGGTGTATGATTCTTTTTCATACATTGGTGTATTTGGGTTTGCTGATTTTTTGGTGAGGATTTCTTTTTCATTGAAGTTCATAGTAGTTTTCTTTTTTTGTACTCTCTTTGTCTGGTTTTGGTATCAGGGTAATATCGACCCCATAAAATAGGCTGGGAAATGTTTCCTGTTCTCTGTTCAGGAAGAAACTGTGTAAAATTGGTGTTAATTCTTTAAATGAAAAAAAATTCTTTAAATGTTTAGTAGGATTCTCTAGTAAAGTATCTGAGCCTGGAGAATTTTTTTTTTTCTTGAGAGTCTTTTAATTACTAATACATTAACTTAATAATTAAAAAATAAATTAAGCTATTTCATCTAGGTTAAGTTTTGGTAGTTTGTGAGTTTTGAAAAATTGGTCCATTTCTTTTAATGAATATATGAATATTTGAATAGAGGAGTTGCTTGCAGTATTCTCTTATTATGCTTTGTAATAGCTTTAAGACCTGTCATGGATATGCTTGTTTCATTCTTTAGATGGAGACTGTGATTTGTATTCTCTCCTTTGATTCTTGTCAGACTTGCTAGAAGTTTATCAATGTCATCGAATTTTTTAAAAGAACTAGGCTTTATTTCGTTGAGTTTTCTCTACCCATTTCCTTTTACCAATTCTATTGATTTCTAGTCATGCTTTAATATTTCCATCTTTTTGCCTTTATTTTACTTTCATTTTTCTAGTTTGTTTAGGTAAGAAATCAGATGATTAACTTGAGACCTTTTCCTATTTTTAAGGTAAACATTGAGTGTAATAAATTTTCCTCTCAGCGTTGCTTTAGCCTCATTCTACATTTTCGATATGTTGTATTTTCATTCAACTCTCCGTATTTTTAAAATTTCCTTTGAGATTTTTCTTTCAGCAGGCTTTAGTTTAGAATCCAGGTCACAGGCTACTTTTGTGGGCTGTGGTTCCAATGACAATTCAAGTTTCAGGCACTCTGTGGTGTTTTTTTGTTCTTTCTGTTTATCTGGGGCTCCCACTGGTCTCTGCTGGTGCTGAGGGAGTAAAAGTGCTTCCCCAGGCTGGGCAGGCTGGTGTCTCCTGGTGGGAAGAGAGCAAGCATCTCAGGGCTGCAAGGCAAAGAGGCTTCCAGGCTTGGACAGTTTGTTGTGGCAGATCCTTCTTGCTGAAGCTCCCTGCTACTCTGTCTTACCAAGTTGTAGGAGGGAAGTCTCAGGCCTGGAGGGGAGGAAAAGTGCTTCCTTGGCCAATTATTGTGAATAGGGCTCTGAGATCTAACCTCCTCTCCAATGGTGCCAGGCTCATCCAGACTTCATTTCAATCCAGGTTTGGAATAGGCTTATCTGGGCTGCCTCCCATTGCTAGGTTAGGAGTTGGGAAACACCAGATCTTGATTACCTTCTTTGTTGGGTAGGAAGAGAGGTGAGATGTCCTTTCCCTGTGTCATTCTCCAGTACTATGATCTCAAACTAGTTTCCCTTACTATCTTCCAGGTTTCTCCTTTGGTTGCCTCTTGTATTATTTCAGTGTTTATAGTTGTAGTGTATATGGTTGAGGAGCAGTGAGAAATGAGTCTATGTCATCTTGTCTGGACAAGAAGTGTACAAGTGTCTTTTTATTTTTATTTTTTAAATATTTTATTTATTTATTTATTTATTTATTTAAGAGAGAGTAGGGGGAGGGGCAGAGGGAGAAAGAGAGAATCTTAAACAGACTCTGCACTGGCCTGAAGCAGGGCTCCATCTCATGATCCTGAGATCATGACCTGAGCTAAAACCAAGGGTCAGATGCCTATCTGACTGAGCCACACAGCCACCCACCAGTGTTGTCGTTGTCGTCGTCTTCTTCTTCTTCTTCTTTTTAAAGATTTCATTTATCTGTTCATGAGAAACACAGAGAGAGAGGCAGAGACATAGGCACAGGAGAAGCAGGCTCCTAGCAGGGAGCCCGATGCAAGACTCGATCCCAGAGCTCTGGGATCAGGCCTGGAGCCAAAGGCAGACGCTCGAACCACTGAGCCACTCAGGCATCCCCTCACCAGTGTCTTTTAAAAAGCAAACATTTGGGATACCTCTCTGTGTTTCTCATGAGTAAGTAAATAAAATATTTTTAAAATATTTAAAAAATAAATAAAAAGCAAACATTTTAAAAACTTTTGATGAAGTTCAAATTATAGATTTTTTGTCTTTTATGGTTTGTGCTTTTTGAATCTTAAGTAGGAAATCTTTGCCTAAACCAATGCTACATGGATTTTCTCTTATGTTTTCTTTTAGAAATTTGATAGTTTTAGCTCTTATATTTTAGTTCATGATATATTTCACAATCATTTTTGTATATGCTGTGAGGTAGCGATCAAGGTTCATTTTTTTGCATATGGCTATCCAGTTGTTCCAGCACCATTTGTTGGAGATTTTTCCTTATTTACTGAGTTGCCTCCAGATATTTGTCAAAAATCAATTCACCAATGGACTCTATCTGTTCTATTGATCTATATTTTTACCTTTACGCCAGCAAAAGTCCTCCAACTTTATTCTTCATTGTATTTCCATATTAGTTATAAAATCACCTTGCCGATTTCAACAACAAAAGCCTGCTAGGATTTTGAGATTAAATCCACAGATCAATATAGGAGGAATTGACACCTTAACAAAATTGAACTTTCTGATGCATGAATATAGTATATCTCCCCATTTACTTAGAAATTCTTTTATTTCTATTAGCAATGGTTTGTAATTTTCATGTGACATGTCTTGCACATTATTATTAAATTTACTCCTAAGTTTTTATGGTTTTCGATGCTATTGCATATGTTATTAAAATTAAATTTTAATTTCCAGTGGTTTCTAGTGTATAGATTATAATTTATTTCTTTATTAACCTTGTGTCCTGCAACCTTGCTAAATTCATTAGTTCTAACACCTCTTTTGCAGAGGATTTAAGATTTTTTTAGAGACAGAGACAATTTGTCTCTGCCTCTCTCTGTCTCTCATGAATGAATAAATTTTAAAAATCTTTAAAAAAAAGAGTGGAGGGATCCCTGGGTAGGCGCAGCGGTTTAGCGCCTGCCTTTGGCCCAGGGCGTGATCCTGGAGACCCGGGATCGAATCCCACATTGGGCTCCTGGTGCATGGAGCCTGCTTCTCCCTCTGCCTATGTCTCTGCCTCTCTCTCTGTGTGACTATCATAAATAAATAAAAATTAAAAAAAAATAAAATAAAGAAAAAAAAAGAGTGGAAGTTCATATGCTTGCCTTGTTGGAATTTTAGGGGTGAAGTATTCAATTTTCCACCATTGAATATTATGTTAAATAAAGAAATTTCCTTTTGCTTTTTACTTTGGTGAGGATTCTTTTTTTTAAGATTTTATTTATTTATTCATGAGAGACACAGACACACACAGAGAGGCAGAGACACAGGCAGAGGGAGAAGCAGGCTCCATGCAGGGAGCCCATTTGGGACTCGATCCCGGACACCAGGATCATGCCCTGAGCCAAAGGTAGATGCTCAACCGCTGAGCCATCCAGGTGTCCCTGGTGAGGATTCTAAATCAGAAATAGTTTACCTTTTATTAATTTTTTTAAAAAGATTTTATTTATTTATTCATGAGAGACAGAGAGAAAGAGAGAAAGAGAGAGAGACAAACACACACACAGGCAGAGGGAGAGGAAGAAGCAGGCTCCATGCAGGGAGCCCATGTGGGACCCGATCCCAGGATCTCCAGGATCAACGCCCTGGGCTGAAGGCGACGCTAAACACACTGAGCCACCCAGGGATCCCCTAGGTTTACATTTTTAAAAATGCTTTTTCTGTATCTATTAGGATGATCACCTGATCTTTTTAGGTTTGTTAATATTGTACATTCCTGGGATAGATGCCAGCTGTCAAACTATATTATCTTTTTATATATTGATGATTTTTATTTGCTAATATTTTGTTAAAGATTTTTACATATTTTCATGAAGGATATTGGTGTGTAATTATCTATTCTTATCATCTGTGTGTTTGGTTTTAAGATTAGGATAATTCTGGCCTTATAAAATGAATTGAGAAGTATTTCCTCCTACCTTATATTCTGAGAGTTTGTACAGAACTAGTTTTATCTATTCCTTAAATATTAGGTAGAATGCCTCTGTGAAGGAATCTGAGCCTAGAGGGTTTGGGGGGGATCATGGGAGGAGAGAGGTAGGGGTAATAAGGAAGATTCTTTTTAATTGTTACCTTAATATTTCCTATTATATTTTGCAGCAATCATTAGTGTTAACATTTTCAGGCCCATTAAGTTCTTTGAGGTTGAGACCTTTACTACAGTACAGTATTTGTAGACATTAAGCAATTTGCTTTGGTCAGCTTTTCTTTTTTTCTTTTTCTTTGTAATGCCTCATATTTATGGTCTTCCAAATACTACCACACTCAATTTTGTCTTTAAATAAGTCTGGTTTTCCTGTGGCTGGGAAACCATTAAGATCCAAGAAGAAGTTCCCCTTGACAGTTGACTTTTCTCTCCATGACAATGTGGGTGACTAGCCTTCATCACCTTTCATTTTACCCACTGGGAAGTTGAAGTATTTTATTGCAGCAGCAAGATAAGAGCTTACGAGACTCATCTATTCTGAAAAATGAATTTAACTTCTTGGTCAGTTGAATGCTGACCTTTTTCTTCTCACTCTTCCTTCACTGTTGACCCTTTGCAACTTACTCTTTCACCATTTACTTTTTCTGCCATTTTACTTTTAAGTAAAAATTAGAACATAGACTGTTTCAAGACGTGATCACCTTGGCTATACAGGTACTTAAAGAAAATAAATGTCTTTGAATCACAGAATGCTGACCTTTTTCTTCTCACTCTTCCTTCACTGTTGACTCTTTGCAACTTACTCTTTCACCATGTACTTTTTCTGCCATTTTACTTTTAAGTAAAAATTAGAACATAGACTGTTTCAAGACGTGATCACCTTGGCTATACACGTACTTAAAAAAAATAAATGTCTTTGAATCACAGAAACTTTTCTCTACACCGACCTTGAGCTGTGTTCTTTATATACATTTTCACTACCACATCTTTTTTTCTCTTCCTCTTTCATACCCATAAATACCTAAACAACTCCAAATAAAGCTGGAAACTATGGACTAATGCCAGTGACGGAGATAAATCAAAGTAAAGCACAGTCATTTGTTGAGAAGTGAAATTAAACACAATGAAAAAATAAACTTAAGGCCTTAGAAGTTGCTGGAAGTTCATATCAGAGTTTTTATATAAACTATCTGCCAACTCAAAATCCTTAAATAAAACCTCTCTTCCCAAGTGACCAGCGTTCAAGACACATAAAAAGTAATTGGTTATTAACATATATTATTTTTTGTTTTGTTTTATTACAAGAGTTGCAACAGCATCTCTCTCCTCTAGCATTAATTCTAAATCTGCACTTTCAGCATTTCATTAATGGACTAAATAAGTGCTGGAGGCTGACTTCTACTGTAGCATTTTTTTCCCGGTGAAAACTTGCATTTGCAACAATAGTCTCTCTTGATTCAAAACCAGATTTCTTAAGAATCCAATCTATATTTATTATTATTAGATATTCACTTTCCATTCCCTCTGCAACTCATTGCAATTTAATTCCCACACCAATTCCTCCATAGAGTTTACTCTTTTCAATCCTCATTCTCCTTGACCTGTCTTTCCTCTTGACAGTATGGATTGTCTATTCCTTGTAAGAGTTTTTTTTTGTTGGTGTTTCCATGATCTTATTTCTTCTGTCCTCCTAATACTTTGACCATCTTCTATTTGTGTTTCTGACTACATTTCCCCTCCTTCTGCCTCTTCGGGGCTAGGTTATTGATTTCCTTATTTCCAAGTATATTTTTGTATTTTTGTTCACATGTACATCATCTATTTTATTGGTCTCATTTACTCTCACAAATTCACCCCTCTAGAATTTCAACCCCTATTTTTTTTTCTGAGTTCCAGTCTCATATTTCCAATTGTGAAGTATAACTTATCCTTTTCTTCCTTTCCCTCTCTTTCTCAGTTAGTGACATCATTCTATATCAACACACCCTCTCTTAGTTATCGAAGTATTTGCTAGGGCATTTCAAAGTTGAATTTATAAGTGACCGTGGTTAGTCCTAGGGCTGCTAGAAGTTCACACGATGTCTTTTTGTAAATTAGACAAAGTCACTCCCTTACATGAGGCATTCTACTTCCTAAAACAAGGTATAATAATTTCAACTTGTAATTATTATTTATAATGAAACATGTTACACAAATCTAGTGACTAGGATATAAATGGCACTCTCTTAGATATCACGCTATCTTTTGTCAAGCAGTGCACAACCTATACAACAGCAGAATAATATTTCATATCCTACTGGCTAAGACAGAAATAGTCAAGATGTTATTCATCATGCCTATGGGGCTCTACCAAAATTTAAAAGATGCTCTAAGAAATCTTAATGACTCCTGCTACCTTCCCAGTAGTTCATGGAGAAAATATTAGTGTTGTGAATTAATGGGAAGAATAAGTTTAAATAGATAATATAATTATATTAGCAGTATCTTGCCAGCATGTGAATAAACATCTTGGTGATATAACCTCAGTGTTGCTCCTTGAATGATGCCATAAAATATGTAAGATGGTCAGTGTCCAAATAGGTGGTAAGCACAAATCCTAAGAAAATAGAGCTCATAATCTTGCTGCCATGCCCTATAACAAATGTCTGAGAGTTCAAAACATTTTTGAGAGTTAGTGATTTGCTAGGGCTTTCAGTAGCTTGAACTATAGGTTCCAGACAATCAACAAACCATCATGAAAATAATATCTGAAAACAGGCAACTAGACTACTTTAGGGAATTAGAACTTATTATCCATTGGAGCTGTTGGAAGCTTGCAAGCTTTCTTTTTCTATTTTGAGCATTACGTAGTCACTTGAGAATAGTGTCTGATGAAAGGTAGTGGTGGCAGTTTCTGGCAGAAGACTGAAATGCTTAGTAGGGCAGCCCTAGAGAAAACATAGTGGATGTAGTAGCATGGTAGGTAAAAGTAGCATATTCCTGTGTACTTCCATACAACTTTCAGAAATACTTGTGGAAAGTTTTGCAGGGGGCTAGATAATACCATATATATATATATATATATATATATATATATATATATATATATTTCAGAAATACTTGAATTTCCTGAATATGTATAAGTACTTGAATATACAGATGACCCTTGGACAATGTAGGGGTTAAAAGTACTGACTCTTTGCATAGTTGAAAATCCATATATAACTTTTGACTCCCCTAAAACTTAACTACTGATAGTCCACTATTAACCAGAAGCCTTACTGATGATATAAAGTCAATTAACACATCTTTTGTATGTTAAATGTATTATAAACTGTATTCTTATAATAAAGAAAATGTTATTAAGAAAAGCATAAGGAAAAGAAAATATATTTACAATACTATGCAGTATTTATTGAAAACAAATCCACATGCTTAGTGGACCTGAGCAGTCAAACCTGTGTTGCTCAAGGGTCAACTGTTTATTTCAGAAATATATTTAAATTACTTGAATTCAGAAATATATAGATATATATTTTGGAAATACTTTTAGTATTTTGGAAATACTTGAGGACAGCTTTGCAGGAGGTTGGATAATCCAGTAAAAAATGTATATGAATATATATATTCATTAGAGCTACAGACTAATGAAACATAGGAAAGTCTAGTTATTTAGTGTATGTACATAATACACATCATTTATACATATTAAATATACATTAGAAATTAGATCAAACTTTATGCATTTGCATCTTTGCTTTTCACTTGTGTTATGAGCATTTTGCCCATGTCAATGTATATTTTCAAAATCAATATTTAAAAGTCTGTGTAGCAATTCATTATGTGCTGCAACATGACTTGTAATTCTGCTTTTACTATGCTTGCTGTTTTACCTTTCTAAATAACACAGAATACAAAAATAGAAATATTATAAAAGAATCTGAAATCTAGAAAAAAGACTTATGTACAAAAAGCTGAATTATTTCCTTGGCACATATTTCTGAAGGGAAATTTTATGAGATGGTTGAAATAAGAGCATTTTTGTGAGCCTTGGCATGTACTTCTGAATTGTTTTCTGGAAAGGTTATACAACTTTTTTGACAGAGTAATTTGACTGTTCTATCAGGGGAAAATTGTAGGCACAATGTAAGTGGACTTGAACAAGGATTTGGAAAAGACTTATTTCATTCTTATGGAAAAGCTTAGAAATGCAGAGTAGATACTATTTCAATATTACTGGATTCAATAAAGTGGATTTAATGCACCCATGGGTACTGATTAAAATAAAGATATCAACCTTTTTTTATTCAAGTTTTTATTTAAATTCCAATTGGTTAACATACAGCACAACACTTGCTTCATATGTTAAATCGAGTGATTCATCACCCACATACAACACCTAGTGCTCATCACAAGTGCCCTTCTTAATACCCATCACCTATTTATCCTTCCCCCCCCACCCACCCCCCCCGCATTTCTCCCCTGGTAACCAACAGTTTATTCTCTATAATTAAGAGCTAAGAATTTCTTGGTTTGTCTATTGTTTTTTTTTTCTCTCCTATGTTAATTTGCTTTGTTTCTTAAATTCCACATGTAAGTGAAATCATGTAGTATTTGCATTTCTCCGACTGCCTTATTTAGCTTAGCATAGGACTCTGTAGCTCCATCCATGTCATTGCAAATGGCAAGATTTCATTCTTTTTATGGCTAAAATTCCATTGTAAGTATGTATGTATATATATCTAGATGTATGTATACTATAGCTTCTTTATCTACTCATTAATTGATGGACATTTGGGCTTTTTCCATAATTTGGCTATTGTTGATAATGCTGCTATAAGCATCAAGGTGTATGTATTCCTTTGAATCAGTATTTTTGTATCCTCTGGGTAAATACCTAGTAGTGCAATTGTTGGATTGTGTGGTATTTCTATTTTTAACTTTGTGAAGAACATTCATATTGTTTTCCAGACACTATGGTACCTGCACAAAAATAGACACATGAATCAATGGAACAGAATAGAAAACCTAGAAATAAACCCACCAACTCTATGGGCAATTAATCTTCGACAAAGCAAGCAAGAATACCCAATGGAAAAAAAAAAAAAAAGACAGTCTCTTCAACAAATGGTGTTGGGCAAACTGGACAGTAACATGCAGAAGAATTAAACTGGACCGCTTTTCTTATACCATACACAGAAATAAATTCAAATGAAAGATGTAAATGTGAGATAAGAATCCATCAAAATCCTAGAGGAGAAGAAGAAATATAATACTTACAATAGGGGAGGTGATAGTACTGTCTTACTCTGTGCTGATCATACCATGCCTGAGCATTGCGTTCAATTCTTGACACAAGAATTTGGAGAGGCTGAGGTTAGAGGTTAGGATTAGATTATATTTTTAAAAAATGTATCTGTTTAGATAGCTGGGATTTTTCTTCCCCAGTAAAATTATTTTGAGGAAAGAATTAATAAAATAAGTACCCTTCATGTGGGAGAAAGAAAGTTTAGAGGGCTACAATAACTATCCTTAAGTGTTTGAAAAGGTACCATCTGGACAAGTTATTAAGTTTCTTTGGATACAAGCAATAGAAATTAGGAAAAGATGGAGAATTCACAGGAGCTAAGGAAATTCTGGACAACGAGGTTTCAGTGAGGCAGGAATCGGGGCAGCTCTGGTTTTTCACTCAGCAGCACAGCTCAAGCCTCCTTTTCCTGGGGATTCCATTTGTGAGTCTGAGAACCAACATTCCAGGGTATTCCCAATTCTCTGGAGACTGAATCTGATAGCCAACCCATACCAGGTCCACTCTTGGATCAAGCAAGTATGGCCCGATAGTAAAGTCAGCCTCAAATTTAGGCTCCTAGGAGTCAAACCTGGGAATGGACACTCTTCACATAGTCACAGCTGGGATTGGCTCCCTTTGCTTTCATTTGCTGCCTTCTCTGAAGTCCAAGCAGTTGGAAAGGTTTTTAAAGAAGCTTTATTGACATTCTCATCCTTTGCTTATGGTGCATTGTCCTAAATCCATTACATGATAGTTGCTGCTGATCTGGACTTAAAGACTGAGCAGAAGGAAATGTTCTTTATCGAGAGATTGCTTTTCCTTTGAAGTTAATGATTAATGTGATGCACCGTAAAAGGTAGGAGACAGTGTTTACAAATCCTTGTGTAAAAAGATGGCTGTTAGGGAATGGATTTATTTTAGATCTGGGCCTTGCTGGCAGTTCCTTTTTAGACTCATATTTTAGGGAGTATGAGTATGTAGTACTTAATTTATACAAGAGATGAGCTTTAGCTAGCTAAAGTTGGCAACGCAGCTTAACGCAGCTAATCTGTTATATGGAAATATAGACACAAATTTTATGCAAAAATATCACATCCATTTTGAGAAAGATAAACATGTTAATATCAATGCCTTTTAATAACAAAAATGGTTGTGTTTTTAAAAAACTCACCAAGGGGATCCCTGGGTGGCTCAGCAGTTTAGCGCCTGCCTGCCTTTGGCCCAGGGTGTGATCCTGGAGTCCTGGGATCAAGTCCCACATCAGGTTCCCTGCATGGAGCCTGCTTCTCCCTCTGCTTGTGTCTCTGCCTCTCTCTCTCTCTCTCTGTCTCATAATAAATAAATAAATAAATAAATAAATAAATAAATAAATAAAATCTTTAAAAAAATAAAAAACTCACCAAGCCAGTAGAGTTTTGAAAATCTTTTAATTGCTGTGATGTTGTAACTCAGGACTTGGCAAACTTTTTCTTACGGGTCGTACTGTCTCTGTTGCAGCCACTCAATCCTTCCCCCATCGTGGACAAACAGCTATAGACAATATAGAAACAAATGAGCATGGCTGTGTGCCAGTGAAACTATTTACAAAACCAGGCGGCAGATGGGATTTGGCCCAAGGGCCATAGTTTGCCACCCCCGTTGTAACTAATTACACATTTGTGTTTATTTTGGCTGTTAGGAAGCTTATCCACAACTTTGCAGTCTACTGCCAGCATGGACCACGCGGTCTGCAGACTATATACCATGATATCCATGATGTCTTTCCTTTATGCCAATGTGCTTAATTGCATTTAAAAAATGGTATTGTGTTGTTTGTGTCTGAAACCATCATGTGAATTTATTTTCGAAAGAAGACTAATATAATTAAATAGAATTAAACCTCGCTTTTAATTGGGAATTGATTTTGTATTACTGTAGATGTAATTCTCAATTTGTAAGGTGTAAATGTGTCAAGCAAATACCAAGACGTCTGTATTTCGCATGGTTTGCTGACTCATTATATCTGTTTCTAGCTAATATTTAAAGTTGTCACACCTGGACTGATGAATTTTGATTGTCTTTATTCATTTTCATTCTAGACATTGGAGAGATGATATCTTTTTCTGTTTATTATCAGTCAGACTACTTTATAGGAACTTAAGAATTTAGATGCACAAAGATAAAAATTAAAATCCAGACACCCCTCCCCTCCAAATCCAGTGGTTCTGACAGGTTTAGAATGTCAATTCATATGCCTAGGACCTCACAGGGTTAGATGTACTTCAATTTAAAAAACTACCTGCCTTCGTAATTGAAATGAATGTTTCACAAACCGGTCCTTCATACACAACCTTTGCAATGTTTGGCACGTTTCATAAAACTTTACCATTTTGTTTTTTTAAATTAAAACTTTTTTCATTTGGTCAGATAAATCTAAAACGAAAGCGCATGTCATCAATATAAGTAGAAGGTCAGTATCACTTGTCATAAAAAGGTAATTAAAAATATTAGTATATCATATATAGGTGACCTTAATTCATCTGTTTAATAAGTGCTATAATTCTGGAAATATTGGTTTAAATGATTCCTGCCTCCTGCTCCCCTGCTAAATCATTGCCTAATCAAGCAATCAATCAGAAACTAGGACCTCACTCCCCACAATTTTGTTCTTACACCTATGGAATCAATACCCTTATTAATTTCTTGACACTCAAGATCTAATAGAAACTAGCTCAACTCAAGTTCCCTGCTTAAGGGAACCGAGTCCAGAACTGTTCTGTAGGAATCACATCCTTCTTGTCAACATTACACCTACTTCCATGCAAGTCAAGGCTCACTGAAAACCCTAAGGAAAAGACTTAATAAGAGAAATAACAGTTTCAGACTTGATTGTTTTTCCCTTTGGTATATTGTGTTCTAAAAATCAGATTTTTTTCCCCTTAACTAATTCAAGTCAATTATTTAAATAGAGAGACATTTAATTTCTGGAAACGATGTTAGATTTTTATCATTAATGTACACAGAGCTAATCAGAAAATAGAATTTTAAGGAGTAAAAGATGGCCCTTTCCCCCATTTCACATTAAACAGAGCACGTTCCTTTTAAAAAACATGGAGATTATTTAAGATTATATAACAGCTAAGACTTGGGGTCATATCTTTAAATCTTTCTTTATGATGCAAAATTCATTTTAAGTAGACCAAAAACATTGTTTGTATTATGGAGGTGTTGGTATAATTCTCTGTTGGTCTTAAATTTTTAGATGATTATTAAAGATATTTGAAAAAGTGAAATCTAAACTTTGTCAAATCAACAAGTGCCCCTGAATTTTCACTCTCTGCTTGGCAGAGGACTTTATGGAAAAGGTACAAAAATTTGACCTACTTAGTCTGACACAGAAGTTGTCCTTCTCAATTTGAGATCTATCCAGTTGGCAGTGTGACACTGACAGGCTTAATCCCTCCACTAACTGCCATTTCCACAACGAAAAGGGATTACAGGGGGTCACACTGTCCATCTGTCATCCTTTCCAATGAGTAAAATTATTTAGATTTAATTTAAAAATCCATGACCATTCCTCTCAACTAGTGGTAAAGTGCTTCATAGACGTTTGTAAGAACACCTCTCTCCTTCTATTGAGGGTCTACTAAACCCCTTGAGGATGTGCCATGCCACTTTATGGTGTCCTACCTGCACCCAGCAGGGAATAGAAAGGCAGTCCAGAAAGCAAATGTCTATCCTAGGAGTATTGACTTAAACTCTGTTGAAAACAAAAAAATAACTGTCGATACCAGTCTCATTATTATAATAATTCATAGTTAATAATTTTTATGTTGTGCCAGGTATTATAGAAATAATATCTACAATTCTACAATTCTAACAAGAATCAAGCACAATGAGTAATTCTATTGATTTTCTTAGGGAAGAATCTGAGACGAAAACATTAAGTATTGAGCTTCAGGCTGAGTTCCAATTGGCATCATCTCTGACATCATCCTATTTTACCCTATATCTTTCTTTCTTTTCTTTTTTTAAATCCTCCGTGTTTTTTTAGGTCTACAGACTACTTGATTTCCACCTTTGAAGTTCTTTATTCTCTACTTTCTAGGATTTTCTAGAACATCGAGCTTAGTTTTCCTGTCAAAACCATGATTCTAACAGGCTCTCTCCACAGGATTCTATGTCCTTGACTGGGTTTATGAATTTGATGACCTAGTTCAATTCCTTGTCTTCCTAGAAAACATCTTGATAGGCCCCTTCTTTTAATCAAACTTCTATCTATGCCTCTTCTCTCTCTTCACATCAGAATAGAGCCTATTAACTGGTGATGGGCGGGCCATACCCACCCTGACACGTTTATCTAACCCAATATTGTTGTTTATTGTTTTTTAGCATTGATACCATATTTAAAATGGAGTTATTTCAGAAGCCAGATACAAAAGATCACATATTGTATAATTCCATTCGTAGAAACTACCCAGAATAGGTAAATCCACCTATTTACCTATTTGATGGGTGACTGCCAGTTGCTAGAAGGAAGGGGGAATAGAGAGCTGTGTAATGGGCACAAGGTTTTATTTTGGAACGATGGAAATTTTTGGAACTAGATAGAGGTGGTGATTGCACAACATTGTGAATATACTAAATGTTACTGAATTTTTCACCTGAAAATGGTTAATTTTATGCTGTGTGACTTTTACACAAATGAATGAATGAATGAATGAACAGAATTATTTCAGATTTTCTACCTTTTTCTTATACTTACCATGTAACCATTAGCTAGAGCTGAGTGGACACTACTCCTTTAGATGAGAAGATGTGTTTTAAGGACCACCATCACCAGGTTCTATTGTTGACTTACACCTTAGAGTAAGAGTCAGGGACAAGTTTCTACTCATCCCAGCTGTAAATTTTATTATAGCAGAGAACTATTTCTCTGCATGTGCCACAAAAGAAGAAAAAGAAAAGATTTGCTGAAAGATCTATCCCTTTCAAGAAAAAAAAGGGGAGGTTCAGTGGGGAAGGAAGGAAACAGATTTCCTTTCTGGAAAAAATGTATATTTTTTTATGTGTAATACGTGAACAAAGTATATCAATGTTGAGCCAACCTCAAATGGGAGATTTACTCCTTTATCTACCTCTGTGGACATTGTATAGGCGATCCCTAACTCAGAGTGACATTTTAGTAATGGAAACTAACTGCATTGGATTGGAGGAAGCCAAGGGACAGAAAGGAAAAAAAAAAAAAAAAAAAAGACAAACAGCAAAAGCATAAAATGAATAGTATCCCATTTCTCCCACTGCCCCTACTATTCTATGATGGCAAAAAAAGACAATTACTGTTCCCTCTTCTAAAATATATATATGTAATATTATGAAATATTACATATATTGTATATATATAATACCGTATATATAATGGAATAATGTCTGAAATCAGCTGAAAGAAAAAATAAGCCTGGGTGCTCATACTCTAATAGTTTTTCACTTAGAGGCCTATGTAGTAAAGAATTTAACCTTGCCCCCTCCCCCACAAATTCTGGCCTTTAACTTTGGCTTCGTGGGGATTAATCACTAAGCCTTTGGAATGACAGGTCAGAAAGGAGTGCCTTTGTTTTCCTGAACCTTCGTTCACCAGATGGTCTAACAATACGATGTGTGGTGGAGGCTGGCTGTGCCCAGGAGCTGGCCACACCAGACAACCCAGCAACGTTACCTAGGGTCATGCTGTGTCAGGCCACCTGGAGGCTGAGCTCAACTATGCGGGCAAGGAGCCTATCCATCATACCTACATGATAGAACTCCAGTAAAAACTTTGAACACTGAGGCTTGGGTGAATTTCCCTTGTTGGCAAAACTCCATGTATATTGTCTCACCTTGATGCCAGGAAAGTAAAGTGACCTGACATTCTAGGGGGAGGGCAATGGGAGCTCTGCATCTGGTACTTCCCCAGACTCCCCCCTATGTGCTTCCTCCATTGGGTGATTTTTATTTGTATCCTCGCCCTGAAATAAACTATGAGTATAATGGCTTTCAGTGAGCTCTAAGTCCTAGAAAATTTTCAAATCTGAAGGTGGCTTTGGGATACCCACAAACTTAAGGTTGGTGTCAGAAGTGAGAGCAGTCTTGTGTGGACTATGTGTCCTCTAGTTTTGTAGTTGGCTAAAACTCTTCACAGAGTCCCATTCTTGACTTTTTTTTTTTAACACACATGCATGTGCACACACACATACACACACTTCATATTTTAATTACTTCATGGGTGTAGAATTCAAGGGGACAGAGACAAACTTCACCCATTTTATCCACTTTCTGCTGCTTTAAATTTTTCTAAGTCTACTTTTAAAATAGAAACATTTAAAAAACTTAGAATCTCATCTTTTGACATCATCCTTTTATCAAGCAAGAAATACCGTGGAGAAGAAAGATGATTTACAAAGAAAACAGAAATAGTGAAACTGAAAACCAATCACAGAAATACATAATTAAGGTGAAATTACACAGTATACACGATAATTTATTTTAATCCTTTGCAATATTTTCAAGAAGTATATTGAATTGGATGTATGATGTGTTGATATTGAATAGCAATTAAGTTATTTAAACTATAATTAGAATTTTAAAAGAATTCATCGTAATTTCTCTAAAAATGCACCCTGAGTCATAATATTGCTTTATGGGAACTACATCAAAGAGATTTTTAATACCTTTTTAATAAAACTTGGAAAGTTTCATGAGTTTATGTCTAGGCATGTATTGTGCAAAATAAAGATCAGTTGGGGAAAAAAAAAAGAACTCCTCTAAGAGTCAAATTGGGGGTAAAATGAAATAAGTATTTGGATTTAGTACTGAAGGATAACAGACTTTAAGAAGCATAGAGAATACAAAAATAAAATAATAAATAAATAAGAATCTGCTGATTTCTCCCCCTCTTCCCTCTCCATTTCAGGAGCTGGGGAAAGGTAGGATCCCCTACTTAGGCCAAAGGTGTAAATGTCTCATGATGTCGAAGACCAAACTGTGTCAGAGATAAATGAGCAAAGTCTGCTTCTTCCTAAACTGGACAAGGGAACCCAGCTGTCATCACTTTTGTTTAGCAGGAGTTCTAAGGTGGCAAAAAGTAGAGTTAGTTTATGGCATAAAAAGAGGAAACAGTCTCTAATTGACAAACATTCTATTCTGGTGGGATTTTTTGGAAGTAGGGGAGACTTTCTATTTGAACTTTAGGAATACTCCGCATTCTTTGGTTGGCCTTAGGGGCAGGTGAGCCAGCTGGGGACATCTCAAAAGAGGTGAATTGTTCAGTGTTAAGGGGTGAGGCTATACCACAGCTGACCATTTCCTGGAACAGGTGGGGACCCATGGAATCCTTTTTTTTTTTTTTTCTTTTGATGTCAAACTATCATAATGGTCCTTTGGTGATAGATAGGGATGGTGACCGTGGCAGGCAATTCCTCAATGAGTTAGGGTTGGCCAGCGATCAACTATTATTCTAGGCGAGGTCCCTGGCCTTTCCCTTCCTTTCTGCCTTGTTTTCCTGCCACACTCTCCTTCATGCAGTCTGATTTTCCTTTGACCTTCACTTTGAGCCTCACTTTGACATTCTTCCTTGCTTTGACTTTACTTCTGATCCTTAAACACATGACACCAGTTCCTGCCTTGAAGCCTCTGGTCTCTCTTTCCTCTCCCTGGAACATTTTCCTCCTGGGTCTGCACGAGGCTGTCTTCCTACTACTCATGCCTTACTTACCTAATGACCCCACTTAAATCTTTTAAAGGATGGGAAGAGAAAGAATCCATATTCAAATTTGCTTATGTATGCAGAGTGATACTCTGAAAGTTACGTGAGAGTCTAACAGCCGTGGTTACTTCTGGAATTAAGCAGTAAGAACAATTTGGGAATATGGGAGTGAGCATTGGAGGGGGAGTTTTACCATATATATCTTTTTATGTATTCTGATTTTTGAACCATGTGAATTATCTATTCAAAATATTTTTTTAAAACTGCAAATACATTAACATGAACATCTGGCCCCTTAGCTACCATGACTATACCTGTGCATATGTGTGTGTTTTTCTGAAAATGACTTTTTCCATTTTCACAGGTAATTAATGTGTCTGAGTATAGAAGGCTAAGTTGAAGATAATTTCAGCACAGAATTTTTTTTTCCAAGCACAGAATTTTGAATACACTTTTCTTCCCTATTATCTAGTATCCAGTTTCTGATTAGAAATTGAATATTCTTTTTTTTCTTTTTTTTTTTTTTGTGGGTGACTTGTCTTTTGTTTTTTGTTTCTTGTTTTTTTTTTTCTCTTTAGGGAAACTTTTAGAACCATTTCTTTACTTTCTATTGTTTTTTTTCCCCAATTTAAAACATCATGGTAAAATACAAATAGCATGACATTTGCCATGTTAGCCACTTTTAAGTTACAGTTCAGTGGCATCAAGTACATGCATATTGTGTACCCATCACCACCATTCACCTCCAGAACTCTTTCCATTTGCTGAAATTTATACTCTGTAGCCACTAAGTAATGACATACTCTTCCCACCTCTCCTCAATTCCTAGCAACCACCATTCTCTTTCTGTCTTTGTGAATCTGACTGCTCTAAGTACTTCATATGAGTGGAATCATGGTTTTTTATATCTTGCTTTTTTAGAGCACTTTTCCGCATTTCTTCCTTTATTCATTTGCTTATTGTTTGTCACCTGCATTGCATCTTAGGTTCCGTGAGAGCACCGGGAGTGCTTTCCTGATCATCCCTGTATCCTCAGAACTGACCGAAATGCCTGCAACAGAGCAGGAAGTGAAGAGATGAATGTTGAGGTACCAAATGTGGCAGTTCCTCCTGGGGGAGGAATGCTTTACATCACTTTCCCAGAAGAGCTGTGAACCTGGTGGGTATTTAACATGTCACCAACTGCCTGGGATGTGGGGTGGGCCTGTGTTTGGTCTCAACTGCCTGAATTTCTGACTCATCTTCTGTGTAATATCATAATGGAATAACCCGTTTAATATAATTAGGATCCATCTATCACTATAGAAAATTTGGAAAAGTTCTTATGATGAGCAATCCTAACGTGGAGTTTCTTAGTCGGCAAATAACTGGTCTTTCTTCTTTTTCTCTCTTGTCTTGAAGCAGAAGATTATTCTACAGTCATCAGATAAACACCAGCTTGTCCTCTGCCTAATAGAACTTTGCCTATAATCCTGTTAGTGTGCCAATCTCCATTCTTTCTGGGACAGATTTAGGCTGGGGGGGGGGGCGGGTGTCAGCAACATTTTCTTAAAGGGCTAGATACTAAATATTTTAGGCTTTGGGATCCCTGGGTGGCGCAGCGGTTTGGCGCCTGCCTTTGGCCCAGGGCGCGATCCTGGAGACCTGGGATCAAATCCCACGTCGGGCTCCCAGTGCATGGAGCCTGCTTCTCCCTCTGCCTATGTCTCTGCCTCTCTCTCTCTCTGTGTGTGACTATCATAAATAAATTAATGAATTAAAAAAAATAAATATTTTAGGCTTTGTGGACCATATGATTTCTATACTAATTATTCAACTCTGCTGTGGTAGCACAAAGGTAGCCAAGAAAATAGACAATATGTAAGTGGATGAGTATGGCTGTGTTCCAGTAACACGTTTTTAAATGGATACTGAAATTTTAATTTCACATAATTTTCGCATGTCACAAAATATAATTCTTCTTTAGATTTTTCTACCCATTTAATCAAAACCATTCTCAGCTCAGAGGCCATATAAAAAACTGGTGGTGAGCTCAATTTGGTAGGAGTTTACCTACCTCTGGGCTAGACCATTATCACCTTGAAGGAAGAATTATAGGTGAAATGTAAAACATAAACCCGGGTAGTGAAGGGCACCCAGAAGACAATATATAAATACTCATATTTCATGGAGTATGAATGTTCCTGAAACCACCAGGAAAAAAAGAACTCTAGGGCTAAATTTAGACACCAACTGAAAAGCCTACCTTGAGCCAAGTTGAATAAAGTATTACCTTCTTACTAGAAAGGAAAAATATGTCAGATTGGTTGTACCAAGAGTTTGTGCACATATATAAATTCTTCTGCTGGGCCTCATTATTGTCCTTTACATCCTTTATTTTTAATCACTCAGCTTAAGGATTAAATCGTCAGCATTGCACGAGTTTGCACATACATGCCACAGAGTTTAAAGATGAGAAGACTGAGGCACAGAGTTATTAAAAATCTTGCCTAACTGTTGGGGATTTACCCCAAAGATACAGATGCAGTGAAACGCCGGGACACCTGCACCCCGATGTTTATAGCAGCAATGGCCACGATAGCCAAACTGTGGAAGGAGCCTCGGTGTCCAACGAAAGATGAATGGATAAAGAAGATGTGGTTTATGTATACAATGGAATATTACTCAGCTATTAGAAATGACAAATACCCACCATTTGCTTCAACGTGGATGGAACTGGAGGGTATTATGCTGAGTGAAGTAAGCCAGTCGGAGAAGGACAAACATTATATGTTCTCATTCATTTGGGGAATATAAATAATAGTGAAAGGGAATATAAGGGAAGGGAGAAGAAATGTGTGGGAAATATCAGAAAGGGAGACAGAACGTAAAGACTGCTAACTCTGGGAAACGAACTAGGGGTGGTAGAAGGGGAGGAGGGCGGGGGGTGGGAGTGAATGGGTGACGGGCACTGGGGGTTATTCTGTATGTTGGTAAATTGAACACCAATAAAAAACAAATTAAAATAAATAAATAAATACCACTGAATTGTACACTTAAAGTGAGAGACTTGTCTGGTATGTGAATTATATCTCAATAAAGCTGTTTTTCAAGAAAAAAAAAATCTTGCCTAAAGTCACACAGCCACCACAAGCAGAGTCTGCCACAGACCCAGGCAGTCTGACCCTAGAACTTACTCTTTTCACTCCTCTGCTATTTTTAAATCATCATACCTTTTAATTTCCATGCTAATAATATTCTTTCTAAGGGAAATTGTTCCCTCTATAAAGCAGAGTGGGAGTTAAAAATATTTCACCCATTTCAATAAATAAACTGTGATATATAAATATTCAAGTCTTACATACGGGCTATAATAGTCTCATCAGCCTGGCAAAGCAAGTCCTACCCAAGACCTACTCAAGGAAACCATGTGAGTTCTACGTACGAAATCAAAATAGCCTTTTTGTTTTTTTTTGTTTTTTTTTTTTTTTTTTTTAAATTTTTATTTATTTATGATAGTCACAGAGAGAGAGAGAGAGGCAGAGACACAGGCAGAGGGAGAAGCAGGCTCCATGCACCGGGAGCCCGACGTGGGATTCGATCCCGGGTCTCCAGGATCGCGCCCTGGGCCAAAGGCAGGCGCCAAACCGCTGCGCCACCCAGGGATCCCCAAAATAGCCTTTTTGGAAGGAAGCATAGGGTTTTTGTTTTTTGTGGGTTTTTTTTTTTTTTTTTTTTTTGGTAAAAACATAGGATAAAAGTTCGTTTGTCTGTAGAAATGCTCACTTTGCTAGGTTTCAATATATATATACAAAGCATACTTAAATAAAGATTTTATTTATTCCTGAGAGACACAGAGAGAGGCGAGACATAGGCAGAGGGAGAAGCAGGCTCGATCCCAGAACCCCAGGATCACAACCTGAGCCAAAGGCAGATGCTCAACCACTGAGCCGCCCAGGCATCTCTACATAAATATAATTTCAAATCAATGCTAGTAAAATACCTGCAGAGAGAAGTCATTCCATCAATATAAAAAGCTAAGCAAAATCCATTTAAAATATTAATTGTAGTATATATTTCAGTCTCTTTTGAAGGAAGGATTTTGGTCGGTCTGTTCCGGAATGCTAAATATAGGGTCTGGCAGGTAAGATCATATGGTGGTTTAGGTGATTTTTCTCATCAAACTTACCTAGGAAGCCAAATGATAAAGATAGGAGACACTGTAATGATAATAGTTCCTTCTTTCCCAGTAGTTAATATATTTTTAATCTCATAATTTGTCATTGCCAGTGATAAGTTAAAAAAAAAGTGGTGTAGGTTGACCTTGAGTAATAAGGGGGATAAAATTAGAAAGTGCCACTTTTTGATGAGGCAGCTATTCAGTGTTCTTTAGTTAAAATTGCTTCTTATACCTTCAATCCATCCCTTCTGTCCCAAATAAGAAATAAAAATATCATGTAATTTTTTAAAAAAGATTTTATTTGTTTATTCATGAGAGACACACAGAAAGAGGCAGAGGGAGAAGCAGGCTCCCTGTGGGGAGCCCAATGTGGGACTCGATCCCAGGACCGCAGCATCACAACCTCAACCAAAGGCAGACGCTCAAACACTGAACCACCCAGGTGCCCCAAATATCATGTAATTTTTTAAAAAGATTTATTTATTTATTTGGTGGGGGGAGAGTGTAAGTAGGAGGGAGGGGCAGAGGAAGAAGAAAGAGAATCTTAAGCAGGTTCCACATCCAGCGAGGAGCCCCACACAGGGCTTGATCTCATCACCCTGATATTATGACCCGAACCAAAATCAAGAGTCAGATTCCTAACACGGTGAGCCCCCCCGGTGTCCCTGCATCATGTAATTTAGGGAGTATTTTCACATAATGAAGTAAGTTTATCTGCTGATAAACACTGATAGGTGTTCTTGCTCCTTTTTACAGATGAGCAAATTGAGAAAGGTCAGATCAGATTGCTAGGATAATTTTCTTCATATGTTCTCATTTTTTTGAGGTGAATCACTTTATTACCCAAAGCCTCATAAAAAGACATTGTGGAGAAATGAGACTATGATGAATATTCCATAATTCTTCCTGGTAAGTGGATAAAGATACATAACTGTGGGTGGGATAGGAGAAATATTGCTGTTTGTCATTTGACTTACTTTTCTTAAGAATATGGGACACCATCTACTGAGTGCTCACTCTATGGCCGGCTGTATAAAAAGCATTTGATGGACATTAACACTTTAGTCATCAGGATACTTGAGTGGTAGGTTCATAGAGACACAGAAACTGTGTAGGTTTGGAGATACTAATTTACCCAAGATTATACATCCTGTAAATGGTTAAACAGGGTTCAACCCGGGGTCAGCTGATTCTAAATCCCAAGCTGTTCTATGCTCTTTACTAATTCTTTAGAATTATACTATATAATATTATATTCTATATTTTGCTTAGCTGCATCATTTTATGGCCCTTGTAGGGAACTAAGTTTCCTACATCTTATATAAAAATTAAATAACTTAAAAAGATCTAAGGTTGGTTGTAGGCTATTGGTTTTTTTTTTTTTTTTTCTCAACTTTGTTTTGTTTTCAATAACATTATATACTGTGGAGTTTGGAGAGACGAGGCTCTGAAAAGCCACAGAAGCTTCTAGTCACTGGTGTTCACTTTGGCGATGACAACTGGCAGAGACGCGCGAGAGAGATTAGGGAGCTACAGGAGAGAACATCGAAAAAGTGGGTGAGTTCTCATCAATTAAATTTTAGTGAAATTCTCCTTTTATGAGTCGGCCTTAAGGTAGGGCCAGCTTGCTCCCCTTAGGTGTCATGGGGCCATGTGCTCTCCTAAGACTGTTGACCACAGCTCCTGACCTTAAGCCTGACCACTACGCACGGGTTCCAGCAGCAGGGACAGATTTGGCCAACTTGACCCACTTGGAACGGGGCGGAGGCAAGCCTCAAGCCTCAGGTTTTTTCATTCATTCAAGATTGTATTTATTTACTCATGAGCGACACAGAGAGAGGCAGAGACACAGGCAGAGGGAGCCCGACGCGGGACTCGAACTCGGGTCTCCAGGGTCACGCCCTGGGCTGAAGGCGGCGATAACCCCTGGGCCACCCGGGCTGCCCACATTTTTTTATTTTTATAAAAATAAAACTACCTCCCCCAGTTTGGTTTTACCGAGGGGTTTGTCTGGGGCGACTTGGGACGGGAGGCCCTGCTCCTACACGGCGGGCGGGGGGGGGAGTGCGGGGGCTCAGCCGGGCCTGGACGGACCCTGCACGGGCTCGCGGCTCCGCGGGGCGCCGGCTCCCCCCGCCCCCCCGTCCCGCGGGGCCTCCCTCCGCGTCTCCCTCTCAGATAAACTCACGAATAAGCCCTGTAAGGACTCGGGAGCCGCGAGCCGGCGGGGCCGCTGGGGGCGACCCAGGCCCGGGGGCAGCGGGGCCCAGCAGGGACGGCCGGGCGGCCCCTCCGCGTCCTGACCCGGACCGCGCCCCCCGCCCCGCGCCCCGCAGGGCCAGGTCTGGGCCGCGCCTCGTGACGGTGGTCGCGGGGGGGGGGGGGGGGAGGCTGCACCTGTGGCTTCTGCGGCTCGAGCCCCAGCGGGGCCTCCACCTGGGCCCGGGTCCCGCACACCTGTCCGCGGTGGGTAACGCCTCGGAAGACTTCGTCGTGGTCTTCAGCGGGGGCGACCACGTGACGCGATGCAAAGATTTGCATGTGATGGTTGGGGGAGGTGAGCGGCTGGGGGGTAGGTGAGGGGGTTGGTGGGGGGTGAGCAGGGTGGGTGGGGGGAGGTGAGCGGGCTGAGGGTAGGTGAGCAGGGTGGGGATAGGTGAGCAAGGTGGGTGGGGGTGAGGGGGTAGGTGAGCGGGCTGGGAATAGGTGAGCAGGGTGGGTGGGGGGTAGGTGAGCAGGGTGGGTGGGGGTAGGTGAGCAAGGTGGGTGGGGAGTAGGTGAGTGGGGTGGGGGTAGGTGAGCAAGGTGGGTGGGGGTAGGTGAGTGGGGTGGGGGGTAGGTGAGCAGGGTGGGTGGGGGTAGGTGAGTGGGGTGGGGGTAGGTGAGCAAAGTGGGTGGGGAGTAGGTGAGCAGGGTGGGTGGGGGTAGGTGAGTGGGGTGGGGGTAGGTGGGTGTGGGGGTAGGTGAGCAGGGTGGGTGGGGGTAGGTGGGTAGGTGGGGGGGTAGGTGAGTGGGCTGGGGGTAGGTGAGCAGGGTGGGTGGGGGTAGGTGAGCGGGCTGGAGGTAGGCGGGGGGGAGGGGGCTGCCTTTGCAGGTGGCGGGGTGGCCACAGGCCCGGGGAGGGGGGGGCAGCGTGCGGAGGCCTCCACAGCGCGCTCCGCTCTCCCCGGCGCCCACGAAAGGCCCAAGTTCTTAAAGCCTGTGTTTGAAAGTAGAGCACCTGGTGCAAGCGGCCCAGTGCAGGCGACCCCAGCGGTTCCCTTAGGACTGGGGGTGTGGCCCGCGCTCGGCCCCGGGGCTCCGGGCTTCGAACACCCGGTGGGAGCCGGGGGGCCTGTGCCGCGCTTGCCTCCGTCCTCGGCCTCTCAGGCGCTTTGCTTTCATCAGTTCGGCAGGTGGCACAGGTTCCACCGGCAACTCTTCAGTTTGGAAGGCGGGGCCCTAGCTGCCCGCGTCAGGGCTCTAATGCAGGTGGGAACGAGGATGCTTGGTTAGCAATCGCCCTCCCCACAGAAACTAATTCTGGATGGTGGGATTCAGTAGTGATATGGGGCTGAGCGCGAGGAATGGGGTATGGAGAAGGACACATCCTTTTTGGAGGGAGTTCGCCTTTGGGCCAGAAAAGTCGGAACTCAATTTGAACCCAGGGCTGTACAATCCCTTAGGCTGTGTGTGTGTTTTAAGATTTTATTTATTTATTTTATTTATTTATCAGAGACACACAGAGAAAGAGAGACAGGCAGAGGGAGAAGCAGGCTCCAGGCAGGGAGCTGGATGAAGGACTCGATCCAGGGCCTCCAGCATCAGGCCCTGGGCCAAAGGCAGGTGCTAAACCGCTGAGCCACCGCGCTACCCAGGCTGTGTGTTTCCTATAAGTGATGTCACTTGTCTAATTCCTAGCTTCTTTACCTGTAAAATGGGACCAATAATGAAATCTGTCTCAAAGGGTTGTCGTGTGTGATTAGGTGATGCTAATTAAGTACTTTACGATGATTTGACAAAAAGGCCCGTGTGCACTTCCAGCCCTCCACAACACAGCCACAGCCAAGGCTGTGGCTTGAGCCTAATGGGTCAAAGTATTGCGTGTGTGTGTGTGTGTGATGAATCCTCAGGATCTTACATTTTTTTTTAAAGATTTACTTATTTATTCATGAGAGACACACAGAGAGAGGCACACACAGGCAGAGGGAGAAGCAGGCTCCCCACAGGGAGCCTGATGAGGGACCTGATCCTGGATCCCAGGACCACACCCTGAGCCGAAGGCAGACACTCAACCACTGAGCCACCCGGGCGTCCCAGGATCTTACATTTCAAATTTCATTTCATCCATCGAACAAACACCAGAACAAAGCATCTTCCTATCTCTTGTTCAAAAGTCTTAATGCCGTTACCTATCTCTAGGCCTCCCTAGAGTTTTAAAGACACCAGCAAGGTCTTGGGTTTAGGGACACATTCTGAATTGAACTAGAAGTTAAAAGCCGATGAGATGCTTTTAACTCCGTTCAATGACTGTGTGACTTGGAACGAGTCACTTCACGTTTTTGAGTTTTGATCCCACCTTTATTAAACATGAGTCGTTAAGAATTGATGAGACGATATTTAAAACACATGCAAAATATTTAGCGATTGGTGGCTAATCGGTGGGGTAGATACCATTGTATTTGCTGAGTCCAGCTGACGAGCCAGTTACAACTTCTATGTCTGCTAAGGGATCTGGGCTTCCAAACAGCAAGTGCGATCTGAAAATATAGACTCCCGTATTAGTTCTTATAAGCCACCTATGATTCAATCCTTGAAGTATTTTGTCCTGTGGAAAAAGTAAAAAAGGATGAAGGAAGGTGGTTTGGAAAGCTGGCAGTAGGTTGCTTTTGCTGAGCTGCACTAGTAGCGAAAGCCAGCAGTAGAGAGAATTCTTGGATAAGCAGCCTATAATTAACTGTGAGGGCAACGAATCCTTTCAAACATCTTCATTTTATAGAGTGTTCTTGTTTTCGACACTTCCCTGCTATCCTTTTCTCTTTCGTGGGTCCAGATATACATACATCGAATTACTTTGAAAATTTAGCCAAGAGCATGGACGCTCCTTTTACTGACAAGTCAGGAGCATTGATACCCAGAGGAAATCCCAGGTTACTGAATTTCTCCAGGTCCCTTTTCAGAATCCTTTGTGACTTTGTCTAGATTTGATCCCATACAGATGGCACATCTGGGATAAAGTGACAGCTTTCTAAAGACTTCTTTTTTAAATAATGTTCTAGGGCCCAGAGAACTAATTACTTCGCCAGCAATCAAAGATGTCGTTTTCACTTGTGTGCTTTGCAACTCCAAAGGATAGCAGTTGGCACGTTTGTTAGTGCGTGTGAATCTAGAATACAATTAAAATTCCTAGAACAAATCCTTGTTTGTGTGTAGGCATGGATGCTGATCTTTAATATTTTTGTGCTAATCTACTCAGGAACAGCAGAACAACTTGATTCAGTAAATATTTATTGAAGGCCTACTTTGTTCGTTGCGGAATGTTGAATATAGCCCTTATATCTCAGTGGGAGCAGGTGTGCATTTCAGATACCCAGTTAGGGTGTACAAGAATGGAAATGAACTTTCTTTACTAGGGAGAAGTAGCAGACCAAATTTTGAGGGATTTTTTTTTCCCTCCTCACCCTGAATTTTTTCCTCCTGTCATCCAGAAAGGTAGTTTGTTTTGCTTCATCCCTTCCAGGGAGGATTATGACACTTTCCAAAGAAGAAGTCACAGCAAACCTTCCTGGATTTTGTTTCCAAAAGCCTAAGCCAAGGTTAACAAATCCAAACGCTTAGAAGGGTCTGGCAGATAAAATGATGGGAGGAGTGAGCTGGAAGGGTCTGTGGTGAGCTGGAGGGCATGTGGTTTGGATAAAGAAGGCAGCTGTTGCACTGTCCCAACTTTTGTTCTGTGGGATGTGAGCCCAGAAAGGCCAGACTTCCAATTTTTTAAAGGGAAACTGGAAATCCAGCTTTTTTAATACAAAGAAATTCCAGCGCCAGCCCTCTTGGGAGAAGAGAATTAGACAAAGAGATAGGTTCTCCAAGACTAAATATTAATTTTCCTCGACTCAGATATATAACTTTGTGACTTCCATAGAAATAGAGATCTTTAGCCAGAGCCCCATGGCAGCCCCACTTTGGATTGAGAAGGGAAAAGCAGCTTCATGGTTTTCTATGGAGGAGGGATCTCAGGCTTTGGGATTTCCGGGGAAGACTCCAAAAATTTCAGCCAACCAATAAAATGACTTTTTGGTATGGAATCCCATGTTAAGGAAAGAAAAGAAACCATGAGTATAAAAAATTAACTTAAAATGCTTAATGTGATTGTATACAATAATATTATTATTGTAAGTTCAACTACTTACAGCAGAGCAGTTTAACCTAACCTGGTTTCAGGTATTGAGGAAACTTATGTAAACTCTCAATGTATCAGTTTCCTCATCTTTTTAAAAAAAAAATTATTTGAGAGAGAGAGAAAGAGAATGAGTGAGAGGGGCAGAGGGAGAGGGAGAGAGAATCCCAAGCAGACTCCTTGCTGAACACAGAGCCCAACATGGGACTTGCTCTCACACCCTTAAGATCATGACCTGAGTTGAAACAAGCATTGGGACAGAACATGAGAGACTCCTAACTCTGGGAAACGAACTAGGGGTGGTGGAAGGGGAGGTGGACGGGGGGTGGGGGTGACTGGGTGACGGGCACTGAGGTGGGCACCTGACGGGATGAGCACTGGGTGTTATTCTATATGTTGGCAAACTGAATACCAATAAAAAATAAATTTATAAAAAAAATTAATAATAAAATTTTAAAAAAAGAAACAAGGATTGGATTATAGCTTAACCAACTGAGCCAGCCAGGTGCCCCTCAGTTTCCTCATCTTTAAAATGGAAATGATGCATAATAATACTAGGCCTACCTCACAGTATTATGAGAATTAAGGTAAATATTAGTGTATATCTGGTACATTAAACAAGCAGGACTCGAGATATACTCAGAAATCATCTTTATTTTAATCTCCCGTCGTCCTTTTCAAATTTATTTGACAGGCAAGTCCTTGCTTGCCTGCTGGTTAAAAATAGAGGTTGCTCAATGAATTCTCTGCTTCATTTTAGAAATTAAGTTTTTCAGTTATTCAAATACTATTTCTTTTTTTTCCCTATTTTTTTTAAAGATTTTATTTATTTATTCATGAGAGACACACACACAGAGAGAGCGAGAGAGAGAGAGAGAGAGAGAGAGAGGCAGAGAGGCAGAGACACAGGCAGAGGGAGAAGCAGGCTCCATGCAGGGAGCCCGACATGGGACTTGATCCCGGGTCTCCAGGATCACACCCTAGGCCGAAGGTGGCGCTAAACCACTGAGCCACCCAGGCTGCCCTCAAATACTATTTCAATTCTGAAAATGGTCTGATCCCATATAGAAATAAAAGCTCCAAATTTGATTTGAAATTGGATCTTTTCCTCTGTCATCTGGAGGATGGGAAGGGGAAAGGAAAACTGTCTGTCATTTGGTCCCACTGTAAGATGGCATTGTGCCCATTGGGCCTGCAGGCAGCTATATATGGACTGTTTCTTGGCCATTTTCATAGGTCCCTTAGCGGCCTCCACTGAGAGAATCTTCTAGAGATGCAGGCAACACACTGTCCTCCGCCAGCTACATCCTCTCACTGTCCTTGGTTTCTTTTTTCTTTTTTCTTCTGGTGGCCCACAGTGCGGACTGTACTTCTTGCTGTCCTATTACTTCCCCCAGACAATCCTCTAAAGGTAGGTTTTCAAATAGTCCCATGTTGATACAGGTGAAGCATTATTACTAGAGTTGGAAATAATAGCTTAAAAGAACTATACAAAAATGGCATATTTATCTAGTTCCAAACTAGGCATCTTGTATTATAGGTACACTTTAAGGATTTTTCAAATAAAAGTTTCACAATTTGTGGTGTTTTTCCCATGGATCTGTCATAAGTGCCACGTGTGAGTTTACAAAGTGTGACTGGGCTAACACAGGATACCTTAACTAAATATATGTGGATTTTCATGAAAGGGGCATAGGAGACTTCCTGAAAGGAGCAGCATTTGAATTGGGCCTTTGAGGATGAGGAGAGTTTTGCCAGGATAGGCCCAGATAGCTGGGAGGGGGAAGGGGCGGAAGCAGAAGCAAGTGTAACGCGTCTAGACTGATGTCCATGGGTGACAATGTGTTACAGCACAGTTCAATTATGGGGGATGATAAAAGCTAGTATTGGTGACGGGTTTACTGAATGCTCCATTTGAGCCCAAAGAGACCCGATTTCCTCTCAACTCTGTGAGGCAAGTACTATTATTATCTTCCTCTTAGGCGTAAGGAAATGGAGCCACAGTGAGGTGGAGGTAGTTGCCTCAGATCTCCCAGCTGGGCTCGGACCTCTGGCTGTCTGATCTGAGCAGCACCACGACTAACTACTACATTACCCAGGACTCTTAGTAGTTAGGGACCACAGAGGGCATTCACACACAATACATACTGGATCATAAAGAAGGGTCAGGATGGCCTTCTTAAGAAAAAAAAAATTAATTACATACTTAAATCTTAGAAAAACCTTTAGTTTTTTATGATAGTAATCACATTTATAATTTCCAGCCATTCCTCTTCCTTTCCTTCCTCCCTCCCTTCTTTCTTCCTTTATCGCATATATGTTAAGCCAGAGACTGTGTTAGTCCCAGGATATACAACAGTAAAGCAAAACATATGCAGTCTTTGCCTTCCTGGGAATTATATTCTAATGGTGGAGATAGATATTCAAATTATTTCTAAGAGTAAAATTACAGGTATGATTTTTATCCAATAAGAGGAATTTGGAGCTCCTAGAGCTTAACATGAAGGGCTTTGATTGGAAAAGCCAGGGGCGGATCAGTGACCTAGAACTGAGTTCTGAAACATAGGAGTTAACTAGATGAGGCCGGAAGAGAGGAGTGCCCAAGTGGCAGGAGTAGTATATGCAAAGGTCCTGTGGTAGGAAGAAGAATGGGCAGTAAAGACAGCCTGAGTGGTCAGAGCCGAGTACACCACTCGGTGTGTGTGGGAGACACACCTGCAGAGTAAGGGAGACAGCGTGCAGAGTAAGATGGTACAGTGGGAGTCTGGTCACATAGAGTCTTGCAGTTCAGGTTAGAATTTGATCTTTACCCTAAAGGGAAAGGGTCCTGATAATAGTATTTTCAGCTGGGGCGGAATCATGGTCAATTTGCATTTGGAAAATACGGGACTGAGAATAGATTGGAAGTGAGAGAAGTGAAAGGAGGTGGAAGGGTGAAGAGGTAGTCAACCAGGTGAAGGAGTCGTTGCTTGAACCGGGAGGTGGCAACGAGGAAGAGACCAGGTTCAAGAGATACACGGGGGGTGAAATCAGCACAACTTGTGGGATGAAATATGGGGGTGGCATCAAGCTGACCTGGA
The DNA here is from genome assembly GCF_011100685.1 of Canis lupus familiaris. Taxonomy (NCBI): domain Eukaryota; kingdom Metazoa; phylum Chordata; class Mammalia; order Carnivora; family Canidae; genus Canis; species Canis lupus. The sequence goes on from NC_049255.1 coordinate 33,217,954, forward strand.
TGGTTTTGCCGTCATTGAAAAGGGGAAACTAGAAATAGGTTTCTGTTTTGTTTTTATTTTTTTAAGGATTAGGTTGAGAGTGGCAGGGAAGAGCATGAATTTTGAGTGAAGGCACCTTTGAGACCTCAAAGATCTTTGGTGATGCAGTTCTAGCTTTGACTTTTCAACTCAGTTCCTGTCAACACCGTGACCTCTGATCTTCCCACTCACGGTTCAGTCCTTGTCACTTGGGGTAACTCGGTCTTCACAGACTGAGCATCAAGGGCTCCTGCCTGGTGCCCTTCCGCCCCTTGGCCACGACTTCTCTCTCCCACAGACCCCACGCCTAATGAACACTCATGGTGCTGATGACATGTGCAGTTTTAAAAATTGGAGTTTGGGGGTTTTTTTCTCCCCCCCACCAAGCATTATTTCAATGACTTTTAAAAAACACACCCCGCACTTTATAAAGTAACACTTTTTCCTGGGCAATCAAGTATCCATCTGGCAAAACTTTACCTGAGGAAGTAGCTATCAGGAGTTATTCTTTCAGGAGGAAAAATGAGTGGGAAATATCAAAAAGGGAGACAGAACATGAGAGACTCCTAACTCTGGAAAACGAACTAGGGGGGATGGAAGAGGAGGTGGGCGGGGGGTGGGGGTGACGGGGGGGGGCACTTGATGGGATGAGCACTGGGTGTTATTCTATATGTTGGCAAATTGAACACCAATAAAAAATAAATTTATTTAAAAAAAGGAGTTATTCTTTGAGATTTGCAGATGTGGGCACTCAGTGATGACTTGCGGAGACTGACCATTTATTTCTTCATTCTTCCCTCCTGCGCCTTTCTGCGGCCCTTCCTTCTTGTCCTTTCCTCTTTTTTATTTTATTTTATTTTTATTTTATTTTATTTTATTTTATTTAAATTTATTTATTTATTTATTATTTTTTAATAAATTTATTTTTTATTGGTGTTCAATTTGCCAACATACAGAATAACACCCAGTGCTCATCCCATCAAGTGCCCCCCTCAGTGCCCGTCACCCATTCACCCCCACCCCCCGCCCTCCTCCCCGTCCACCACCCCTAGTTCGTTTCCCAAAGTTAGGAGTCTCTCATGTTCTGTCTCCCTTTCTGATATTTCCACTTGTTTTTTCTCCTTTCCCCTTTATTCCCTTTCACTATTTTTTATATTCCCTTTCCTCGGAAACATTTCTTTAGGTTCTTAAGTGAAGCTGCTAAACTGTCAATTATCCACCAGATGGCACCAAAACATTACATTCCAAGTAAGAGGCCTTCTCCACACCTTCCAGGAAAAGAACCCAGACCGTGGAGAAATAAATGCTTAGATGATGACTCTACGTGCAAGTTCAACAGAATTTAAAATTCCCACTCCAACTTCTTGAAATATTTGGTGTTGGATTCTCTCAGGAGACGGAGAGAGAGAATGAGACCTTCTCAGGAAAAGATCATTATTTTTTGAGTTTTTCCTCTTTATATTGTGGCCAACAACAGGCTGTGATGGACATCACATTCCCAGGGACCCTGTCATTTGCACTCGGTGCTTGCTTCCCTGTTCTTTCATGAGCGCTAGAGCTCCACTTGTTACAGAACCAAGCATCTCGAAGAATAGAAACGCAATACCTCCCTCCTATCAAAATAACAATTGAGAAAAGTGAAAACCAATCTATGCATCCGGTGGCATCCTAAACAGAAGAGTAAAACCATTTTCTCCTATTTTAAAATGTTAGTGTCATTTTTCTTCAATTTCAAAAATTTAGTTATCATTGATGTAGCAAAAATAGTATGGGGAGCCGCCTAAATTATTAAGACTATAAAGTTAGAATATACCGTCTCATATCATGTTCTGAGTGCAGGATAGTTGTTTCTTAAAGCAACATCATTAACAATTCTGTTGCTGATGATATGTGCGGTTTAAGAAACTTTGAGGGTTTTTTATTATTTTATTATTACTATTTATTATTTTTCTTTATTATTATTTCAATGGCTTAGAAAACACCCCCACGCTTTATAAATGAAAGTTTTTTATTGGGCGATCAAGTATCCATTTGACAAAGTTTCATGTGAGGAAGTAGCTATAAGCAGTTTTTTTGTTTGTTTGTTTTTGTTTTTCAAATTTGGAGATGGGGGTACTAAGTAAGGAATGATTTTGCTAGGGTGACTGAAAATGGATAAAGGGGCAATAGGTATTAATTTTTTATTATTTTTCTTCTTCCTTAGAAGGGGGAGAAATGAATAAGTGAGCATCATGAAGTGAATTTTAAAAAGGAAGGCATGCTAAAAATAGATTTAATGTTATTAGTTTTACGTAGGTACTTTTATAATATTTTATATGTGTACTCTTTTGTAAAATTTTGCCACCGATTGTAACACGCACATACATATGCACAAAGTACATAAATATCCGTTGTTTGACCAAGGTGCGGGTGCACGGGGGTGGGTGCTGTGTTTTTCCCACTGCACAGAAAGACACGTGTCTCACTCTAGATCTTGGATGAGTGTTTGACTGTTTCCCTACCCCGAGGAGTCATCTGAATGTCCACAGGTCCCAAAGTGCTTTGGGATCACTTAGGCTAAAAGATGCTATTTACTGTGAAGCTATCTTATTTTATTCCCAAGGGAATTTCATCATTTTTGTATTTGTGAAAACTGTCAATGTGTCTTTCTCAAAATGCAATTATCTGCAAGAAGCAAACCAACACAGAGTGGACCCCTTGTCTTCAAAGTCATTTTATTAAGAGTAAATTAGACTGGAAAAATGATAGTCTAAAATGCATTTTCAATAGATTGCTGTCTAAAATGCATTTTCAATAGATTGCTGTCAGGCTCGCTACCTGTCAAACAGAGAGGCCTGAAGCTTCATAGTGACATATGGATTAGCCCAGTCTTCCCTGCAGCGTGAAAACAAAAGACAATTGGTGATGCATGGGGCAAACTCATCTTAAAACAGAGATATCAACAAAGGAATATGACAGCATGAAAAGACAGAGTGCAGTCTGCTGTCCACATTTGCAAAGAGATTCCTTCTGAATCCATAACTTCAATATGCTGTGAGACAGAAAAAGACAAAATACACATTACGTGTAATTGTTCGTCGGCTACTTCGTTTGAGCAAATGCTGAATTTCATTCTCTAAAGTGAGGAGCAAGTGGGAACAATGGATAAAATAGCTGCTGTTGTAAAAAGTCATTAAGAACCATATGGAATTAGAATTATTCGATTTTAAAAAAGCATCCATCCTTTAGAGACTTTAAAAGAGTGCTCAAATTTCTCGACTACTAATCAACTGCAAAAGCCTGAAGTCACAAAAAGACCTCAAGAGCAAACACTCTCTTCCCAGTTAGAGCTTCTAACTGGACTGGTGGGGTCACTTAGTTCAGAGTTGGTTTGGAAAAGACAGGCATATCAAAGTTAAAGAAAATCATACAGATCTGCTTAGGTTTGGGAAAACACAGTACAGATTGTTTCAGCATCCCTTGTGAACAATTACATAGAACACTTGTCTGACCAGTAACTCTCAATTAAATAGAAATGAAAGTTTCTCTCATAGCCATTTTAATCCAGATATCCTAAGGGACTCCGCAAACAAGTGTAATAACACGATGCAAAAGTTAGTGAAGGAAAATGGTGCGTTGAATGATAGAAGCCGCTGAGTTTCCAGGCTTGAGACCAGGTGCTAAAAATACAAAGCAAGGTAGTGTTAGAGTCACACAGTGCCCACCGGAGAACCATGCAGAGCTCACTAGGGAAAGTTCAGGAAAGGGCACCTTTGGGGTACGCCGAAGGAGTCTGTCTGTGGCACAGGGGTCAGTGATGACTGCTGTTTTGCCAAGCTATCATCTGTGTGATGGCCTGTTCCTCTGGCGACAGGGCTGGCCCTGCAAATAGGAATAAGCAGATCCCTACAGAGGGTCGTATAAGGGGAGCTGGAAGGTTCATGGGGGTGTCAGGGTGTCAGCTGTGTCCTGATGACCCACCAGAAGCAGCTGTTAAGTGTTTATGGATACTTTATGTAAGTAGGGAGAAGGGCATATTTTCCAATTAACCCATTAGGGTACTTTGGCACATCCATGCCCTTTCTAGCAAAGTGCAGGGTCCTGGGGTTTTGAAAAATGGGGCAGCTCTGAAAGATGAGTTTTGAGTGCTGTCCTTGCCTGACAGGGCAAACATAAAAGGCACTAAGTTAGAAGTCATGATGGGTGCTTGAGTGGCTCAGTCGGGTAAGCCTCCGGCTTGCGATTTTGGCTCAGGTTACCATCTCATGGCTCATGGGATCGAGCCCCGTGACAGGCTCCAGGCTCATGGAGCTTCTGCTTGAGAGTCTCTCCATCTGTGCCCCACCCCTCCTTGTGCATATGACTCTCTCTCAAATAAATACAGAAATCTTAAAAAAAAAAAAAAGAAAAGTCATGAGGTTTGGGGCTGAGACTATTAGAAATTGGTAGAGAAGTAGCAAGAAATTAGGGACACCAGTGAAAGCATTTCTGAAATTCATAATTTTGCCTTTACAGAATTCTGGCCAGATAATTTAGTCTATTGATTTTTGCTTTAGTGGTATGTAGGGTTAAACGTGTAGAAAAATTTCACATGAGTAAAATAAACGTTAGTTGTACATTGTACATCACTTTTTACACTTCTGTTTTCATTTAACGTCTCTTTGTTTTCTCTATTGATTGTATCTCTTGTCAATAAATGTCTCTTTTTTTTCCCCCCGCAAGCCCATAGGAACCAGCTTTGATTTCTCATTTTTGGAGCATAAACTCACACCTTTGAAACCACAGTGTGTACTCTTCTGATATAATTGCTGTTGATTTTGTTGCTATGAGATTTGCTTTTCTTGTTTTTGTACCAGTGCGGTTACACTATTATGTCGGCATTAGCGCACTGTGTCAGATAAGATTGTTTTCACCCACATAAAACAAATCATAGTCAATTATCCAAATAAGGCTTTCTTTTTCTTTCACAGAGAACAGACTGGGGTTCAGTCATCCAGGACCATTGCAGCGGCTCTTGGTGACATCAAAGTCTAGGTGCTTTCCCAGTCTGCTCCTCCACTTTGGCCCTTGACTTACCCACATGGTCACCTCATGAATCCCACATGTTTGATCTCTGGCCTTCCCTGAGAATTGCAGGTGGAAGAAAAAGAAATCTACAAGGAGAAAGAGTAGTGTTTCTCCTTATCAGGAAAGCAAAACTCTCCCAATTAGTCCCAGTCACCTTACATACATCTTGTTAGTCAGATCTCGGCCTGATGACCACCCCTACTCTGAGAATGCTTGCAAATAGAGTATTTGAGTGGGGCACAAAACCAATGTTCTTTTTTTTTTTTTTTTTTTTTTTTTTTTTTAGAAGAAGGAGAGCTGGATACTGGTAGGTAACTGGTAGACTTGATCCCACACTCAGAGTGTGTCTAGAGTGGAATAGAAGACTGCATTTTTTGAAAGATCCCGCATTTAATTGCTTGGGGGATAGAGAAAATATATTGGATGGAAACGTAGGCCGATGGAAGCATGGTTGGAAATCTTAGTTGGGGACATAAAGAGGTGTGCTTGGCCCAAGTACATCAAGAAACCTTTTTTTTTTTTTTTTTTTTTTAAGGATTTGAAGTTGACTCGTGTAGAACGAAGCAGGAAAGAATACTGAAGTGAAGGAATAGAAAAATGTAACCATTTTGTTCCTCCATCATGTTTGAAAAATCAAGACGGGCAGAGGAATTTTACCTGTCTACACTGCATATGGGACTGTGAGGATGAAGAGCAAAGGCAAGTTCCAGCCCCCAATTCTGGCTCCTTGACTCTTTGCTACCTGGGTGGTGTAGCCAAGTTGCTACGCTTTCATCCCTGCGTCTGTGAAGCTGAGCCAATGACAATTCCTATCCACTGGTTTGGAAGATTCAGTGTTATAATGCCCAATATCTAGCAGTCTATCAAAGTATGTTAAATATCATCATCATTAATGTTATGACTGTAGGATGGGAATTATTTCATTGATTCTGGCCTAATCTTCATACAGCTGTTCTGGCTGATCTTGGACAAGTGATGTGTCCCTGGGCCCAGATTTTTTCCACCAGCAAAATCAATGAAGTAACACCAACCTCGTGGGCTGCCTGTAACAAGCAAATAACAGAATTATGTAAAAATCCTTTAAATAGGGAAGTGTTATAGCCAAGTGGGAGATATTATTAGTGTCACCATATTGTCTGTACTTCCCACCCGCCCCCTCTTCTATTTGTTACGTCTCTTCTTCCCTACCTTCTACTTACTCTCTCGGATGAAACTGGCACAGGGTGGAGTAGATGATATTTGGGATCTCTCTAAAAATTAGAGTTGACAAGTATGGACGGTATTCCTTCAGTCTGTGGCTACTCGTGCTTGAATATTTATCCATAAAAAACTGAGCCATGGTCTAAAATATTCCTTGTGATTTTTAGCTCAAGTGGAAAAATTGTGTTTTCAAGCTGTGTGTGTGCCAGAGACCAACATATTATTCTGACATGTTACAACTTCAGATTGCTTCCTTTCAGCTTTGAAAAGTATTAAAATTGTCTATCTTTATAATAAACAATTCCCATTAAAAACAATCTCAGCTTGGAGAGTCCCCAGAGGAGAATAGGGCAGATTATCTGCCTGTGATTGTAAGAGTTGTCACGATCTGCATTACCACCAGCCTCAGGCCCTGGGGCAATTTCAAATGCAGTTGGCCTTAAAGACACCACGGTTCCCCACATAGATTGTCAGCTGTAGTCACTTTGAGTGGTCTCTGGTAAGTAGTAAAGAAATGGTTTCAGTAGGATATTCTTAATTTTTAGAGCCTAGGTAGATTCCAACACGTTTCTTTTATGCCTCCTACATAATTTTCTATTTGCGCAATATATTGAATTTCTATTCCAATTTTCCATAATTTCACTTAGGGGACACTTAGTACTTGATAACAGCTTTTTCCAAATTGATGCATCAGAACTTTTGCTTTTTTGCCATTAATACTAAACCTTTGAAATGAGACTGAGTAATAGCTGACATTTTTCCTTTTTATGTATTAGAAAGATGAATTCTTTATGTCTGGCTTCAGCTCTCCTTTAGCTTATCCTTCTTTTCTGCTATTCTTTCTCACCCTCCTTAGAGACAAGATCAATATTGTCCAAGATGCCACATAGCACTGAGGCAAATCGGGTGGGTGCCATTGTCTTCATGTGGTCCCTATGGTTTGGATCTAGTTCTCAAGGACACAGGACTAGGGAACTCATGAGATTGCATGATGGGGAAGTGGTTTACAATCAGGAAACCCACCACAAATTTATTTATAAATAAGAAGGCCACTATACTAACTTACAATAGACAATATTTATTATCATGACCAGAATATTTATGACTAAACCATTCCTAGTATTAGCGGGCTCACCTCTAACTTGTATGGAGCCTAGGGCAAGAGTACAAACCAAGGCCTACATTCCATCTAAGTGTTTATAAATGACTAATTAGCATATCATTAATTAAAACATGTCCTGTCTTCCTACTTTGACAGATATACCTTCATTATGACCTAGAGGGCCAGTACAGGATTAGAATTTTTCACTTTCCTTCTGGGAAGGAATCAGCTTCATGGCTCCCAGCCTCCATCCTATGGTCCTCATCCCTGATTCTTTCTCTTACTTGTTAAGGGTCTCACATCCATGTTGGGAAAGACTTCTGCTGACACAGCGTTCAGTCCATCCCACCAACAGTCACTCACTCATTGGCCATTCCTCTGCCTGTCCTAAGGGGGTGAGACCCCAGGGAGAACCGTATAGACTCTTGAAGTTGGAGCCATTTGGGCAGGTAACTCTAGGGTCTTGGGCACCGAGAATGTGATGCTACAGCTAGCCCCATTGCCCAGAAGAGATTTCAGTTGGCTCAGGTTCTTTACACTTGTGACCTGGCCTGAGATCACAATGTGGGACTCCTCCTGACACTAATTAGAGTTTTCAGCTGCTCTGTCTTTGTTTCAGCCCTTGCTAGTTTGGCTTCATCACCACTTACTTTCTCCCTCCCCAGTCCTGACTGCTGCCTCCCCTTCACCTTCCTGCCAGTATTCCCAGCTTCCCACACTCTCCCTGCCCCTTCACTCTGCCTAGAAGTCTTGGCATATACAGTCACATTTTGTTCTAGAAAAGGCAAAAATGAGTAAGCTGAACCAAACAAATTATAAGTCTGCAATCTTGAAATTCCCCTGAGTCACCTTGCCTGGATTTGGGATGGGCTTCTCAACTCCTCAGTCACCTGTTTTCAGGAATTTTCTGGGTTTATATACCTATTATTAATCTTGCTTATTGCATAAGCTTCCTTAATCATTATCAGAAATCATTAATGGATATTTCACTGGTTACCAAGATACTTTTAATGTAATCACTCCCCATATTCTTAAGTAAATGCAATATAAATTCCTCCTCATTATAATTAAATAAATACTTCAAGTTCATCACAAGAACCAATAGTTCTCAAACTCTAGCAAGCATCAGAGTCATTTGGAGGGTTCATGAAAACCCAGACTGATGGCTGGGGGATACGTGTGTATGTGTGAGAATTTGCATTTCTAACAAATTCCCAGGTCATGCTAATGCTGCTGGTCTACACTGTAAGAACCATAGCTCTCCATGTGGATGGCTCACTTTCTCTCACTCCCTCTCCTCTAGTCCACTCTTCAGTATGGCACAATCCATCTTCCAGTATTACTGTCCACTGGCAGTGCTCTGACCTATGTTCTCCTATGGCTAAATTCAATGGCAAAATCTAAAAATCACTTTTTACTGTCCATCAAATTCCTAGAGAGAATTTCTGATTTCTTTTGATGTGACTACTCCTTCTATATTCCCTCTTTGAATTTTATGTCATACAACTCTCTGGTTCTTCTACTTCTCTGGATGCCATGCCTTTTTAAAAAAAAAAAATTTATCTAAATTCAATTTGCCAACATCTAATATAATACCCAATGCTCATCTTATCATGTGCCCTCCTTAATGCTAGTTACCTAGTCACCCTTTATCCCCACCCACCTCCCCTTTTGCAACCCTTTGTTTCCCAGAGTCACAGTTTGTCTTCCTCTCTAATTTTTCCCCACTCAGTTTCCCCCCTTCCCTCAAGGTCCCTTTCTCTATTTCTTATATTCCACATATGAGTGAAACCATATGATAATTGTCTTTCTCCAGTTGACTTATTTTATTCAGCAATACCCTCCAGTTCCATCCACATTGATGTAAATGATAGGTATTCATCCTTTCTGATGGCTGAGTAATATACCACATCTTCTTTATCCATTCATCTGTCGAAGGACATCGTGGCTCCTTCCACAGTTTGATACCATGGTTTCCTTGCTGCACTCCCCATGTGGAAGTCCTCCTGTCATCCTAGACTAGAGTTCAGTGTCATTTCCTCAAAGAAGCAGTTACTTTTCTTGTCCCAGGAACATGAATGACATCCCCGCCCCCATTCCCATTCTACTCTACTTGTGCTTATATCATTCTTCTCTAACATTTCTATGGGATATATTGACTAGTCTCCTTGCTCAGGGAGAATTTTGACCAAGTTTTGTTTTGTCCTCCTAAGGATTGCTAAACAACAGATGTGAAGACTTTTTATGGCCCATTATCACCCTGCTAGGTACCAGTGCCCATCTCATTCTTCGGGATGTAGCAAAGGGTTGTCTATGTGAGGCACATCAAAGGGTGAAAGCAAAGTCTCTGGGTTGGGACAGATGTCAAATGCTGGGTATCCACTTGACAAAGTGCTAGTTGCCTGTGAAGGGAGGCCCTTCACAGATGCAGGTGCCAGTGGCAGGAAGTACTAGTGTGATCTCGGGAGCATGCAGTGTTTTGCAGGCCTGGTAGTTTGAGGATGTAAAGTCAGCCCCCATTCATCTCTTGGATGCCTGAACAATGTCATGGTTGTCTTTCGCTAAGAATACTTTTCAGTTTACATGGCTTTCATGGAGTTGGTGTTCTCTTCTTTTTCTCATTAAACTCTCTGCTCTCATCCTTTCCCCTTTCATCTCTCCTCCCTGCTTCAGAAAAAGAGAATCTGTCTCTGCATCTTCAGAAAGGAAGCAAATGTTTTATCCATTATAGGAGTTCACTGTGTCCTCTAGGCTTAAATCTTTGGAAGCAAAGTCAGGAAGAAGAAAGACTTTTTTCTTCTTTGCTTTTTTCACCCAATTATGTCGCTTTCCTAAGTAATACGCCCAGTGCTTCTCTGTAGGATGACATGAGGGTGAGAAGTACTGTGTCTGCAAAAAGGAAATATGTTGGTTACTATGCTGGAACAGAGCCTATGATTTAATTTATCGTGCTGCTAGAGGGCTCGACTACAACCACTCTGTGGCCAGGAACTCTGTGCTGTTCACCCTCATGGTCATCTCGCCTGTCACAGCTGTCTGTGCTGTTCTTGTTTACTAGGGAATCAGGAGACATCATCATCTTACATAAAATGATAGCCTATTGCCACAGCTTTAGAATTTCAAAGAGCACACAGTTAACCCCTTAGTACTGATGCACTCTTGGGGCTTTTAGATCTGCAGGTCCAAAAAGAGCCCCTTAAATAATGATCCCCGCCCCCCCTCCAAAGCCCTGTTTCTCCGTATAATCCAGGGTCAGTAGCAGCAGTAGGAAAGCCAGCAGCAGTCACATATGTGTAAGTCAAGCTTCTCTCCATCTGCTTCCTCCTTAGGGAAAATCTAACGCTAAAATGACTTTCTAAGGGAGGAAGCACAGCTGCTGTCACCACCATCTCTACAGAGTCGCGGGATAAAAAAATCTGCTTCCTCTCCCCCTAAACCCTGGTTTCTTTTGGACACGTTTTGAATGGCAGCGGTGATTCACTTTGCTGCTAGGAGGCTGGCTCCAGCAGCACCTCCCTCGCGGCTCTGGCCCCCACCCATTTGTCTTCTGGCCCTGGGAGCCAGGAAGACAGGACTATTTCTATCTTAGGCATCTGTGTTTCTGATCAGCTGGTGTTTTAGGCCAATTGAAGTGTGAGGAGGAACTGGAACTACTTCACATTTCTCTGAAGTCGTGCTTTCATTTGAGTGAAGGGCAGAGAAGTGTATACTGATACTGAAATGCCAGAGTCACGGGGCAGGGAATTTGAGGGAGACACGACTGCTGTCTTTGAGAATTCTCCTGGAGTTCAGGGCACTTAAAATGTGGGCTCTGGAGGACAACTTTGGACAAATCTGGCAAAGTCTTCCTGTTTCACATCAAAAAATGAAACGGTCTAAATAGAATCACTTCTGATTTCCCTGGCCCTGAAAATAAGATTGCCAGGTGGGCAAGTGATCTCAGGTTTTTACATTAGTTAACCTATCCATGTGGAAGTCCTGATTTTCCAGAAGGGCTCTAACTTTTAATACCAAAAATTTTATATTAACAATTTTTAGCTTCTTTCATTTTTTTTCATGTAATGTCATTCTTCTCAAGAAGGAACATTTAATCTAATGTAGTGGATTTGAATGTAGGCCCAGGGCATCTGCATTAGTTCTGTCCTCCCCAGATGATTCTGTTGTACAGCAAAGGCAGAGAACCATTGACTAAAAATCTGTAAGATTGTCTCACTCTAAAATGCTACTTCATGAGTCAAAGACTTACTAAGAATCTACTAATATAATTTATTGATTGGTTTCTTGCTCCATACTGTAGTAGTACACAGTTGGCATCTTTTAACTCCATAATTTGTTTTCAGTACAGATGTATATTGCAATTGAAATATGGGGCTACATGGATTGTTTCCTTTGTGACTTAATAATAATACTATGACATCTTACTTTTTATTGTAATTTCCATTTTATCAACAGCTTTTATCCAATCTCATTTTATTCTCAAAACAATTCCATACGGTCAATGTGCTGACATTTGTAATGGGATGGGAGAATTATTTCTGTAATGCTTCATGAGAAATATGCTCAAAAAAGTAGCTTTTCTCTCCATACCCAATCCACTCTAGGGTCCCAGGAAGAGGTCAAAGTCAGAGATGTGAATACACAAACAAAAGGAAGTGTAAATCCTGCCCTTCCACTCCATGTGGGAGTGAGGAGGAAAGGCTAAGAAATGCGGCAAAGCAACTGGTCAGACATGATTACATACCTTCCCTTCTCTGTGTTGGAAACCCAAGAGGGCATCTGGGAGAGTGGTAGTCATTTTGAGAGGAAATCTAAAAGCAGATCTGTACACTGGCCTCCCACTGAAATATAGGGATGGAATAAAAGTGGAAGCAAGACATAATTATGCAAAGTTTCATGTGACACGGAAAAAATGTAGATGTTCTCTTGGCCCCCACAGGGAAGCACAAGGTTGAGAGCCATTGGCCTGTTCTAAGGCAATGTGGTGGAGATGGTAGATAAGACACAGAGAGCCCTGCAGAACCAGCAAGTGCCTCAAAGGGCCAAGTCACCAAGGGAGGGCAACTCTATATTTAGTTTAGTTGTCCTTTAAACTCATGGAAACTACTGCAGACTCCTGGATTATATAACTGCTCCCCCTCCCCCTCATCAAAACTTACCTAATTGTGTCTTTTCTGTGTGAGCACTGGAAGCTGAATAATTTAAGATGGCTGGGTCAAATAGAGAGGCGTGGAATAGAAAGACCGTGTGATCCAGCAGATCTAGTCCAGCTCGAACACTTCCTAGTTTGGTCTCTTTAAACAAGTTGCTTAACATCTCTCAGCTGAGAATTCTTGTCAGCGTCAGACACATACATCTCACTCTTAGAGTGATAGGAAGATTTTAGCTACAAGCAGCAGAAATCCTAACCCAAAGTCCCTTCAAAATGAACAAATATACTGGATAACATAATTGAGAAAGTCCAGAAGATTGGCAACGGTCAGGTAGGATTGAATCGATGGCCTCATTTCTTTGTAATTCTTTAATTTTACCTTCCTGCCTGTGATGACTTCTTCCTCATACCACTATTGAGATGGTTGCAAGAGTTCTAGACCTTATAATGCATAAGGAAAATTCAGAGAAAAAAAGGCCATTATAGGCAACTCTCTGGTGTGAGGAAATATTGCTCCCAGAACTGCCATCAAATTGCTCTTCAGGTCTCATTTGGCCAAATTGTGGCACATGCTTATTTGTGAGCCAAAGTCTTAATTAATGCTTATCACTGAAGGCTTAATGGATTATTCTTACAATGGTGAGTCCTAACAACCCTCAAACAATCTGAAGCTAGCAGTAGGGTCAGCTCTGCCTGAAGCACATGGGTTATGTCTAGGAGGGGTGGATACTTGAACCCAAATTAAAGTGCTTTTAGAAAAGAGAAAATGGATGGTGATGAGACAGCCAATCATTAATATTTACCACAATTATGTAAGCCACATTCACCATATTTGACATGTGGTAAGCTTGCAATCAATGCCACCTCTATTTCTCTTCTAAGCAGAACTTGTACAAAGATGCAAAGAAAGTAAGCAGGTTTTAAGAGGTGGACAGTAAATAGTTTGGTAGGATCAGGGAAGAATATCCGTTAGTGTCCCAATAGCAAACACTTAACACACTGAACCGAGACAACTGAGGACAATTTTAGTAAAAGAGCTGTTTACAAAAGCAAAGGAACCAGAATAGAGACAGACCCACTGTAGTGTTAGCAGTGAGGGGTATGTTATTACTTCTAGGCCTGAAGGGGCAAAGGGAGGGAACTGTTAATAAAACCTGAGAAGAGTAGCTTCCAGTTGTTCTTAATGGTAGGGGTGAGTGAAGGGAGGGCATTTTTTTCTCCTGGGGGACATTTGGCAACATCTGGAAACATTTTGGATTGCCATGACTGAGGGGATGCTATTGGCATCTAGTGGATAGAGGCCAGGGATGCTGTTAAACAGATGCAGGCAACAAAGTGTTATATCTGGCCCAAGATGTCAGTGGTGTTAATGTTGAGAACCCCTTTACTAGAGAAAGCATTGTGAAAACTGGGCTCTGAGAATGTGGTCTTTGTGTATAACTCAAAGGGAGAGGGTTGGGGCAAGAGGTATCTTTCCCTCCATCCTACCTGCCCATATCTCAGTGGCTCTCACTGGGCAAACCCAACCTGAAGCTAGAAAGCAAGGAACTTCATGGATCATAAGACCATAAATGCCAACCACATAGAACATGGTATAAGGTGAAGAAGGGTAGAGGATACACCTGGGAATCAAATGAAAAATATGCTAAAACATGTCTGAAAGAGAGGACAGAGAAGGACAATAGTAAGGAAACATGAAATAACATGCAACTATATATTTCAATAACTGCACAGAATACCAAAAATACACAATAAATAGTGGAGTCTTTCCCTTAAGTCAGCCATTATTGAACTGTTCTTTGTGGTCTTTGGAAACCTATCAGGGGGTTGGAGACCAAGCCTATTGGAGAAAGATTCATCATATGAGTTTTATCTTCCTTAGTTAGAGATAGGGATTAATAGCTTACTTTCATTAGTAAAACACACACTTGAGGCAGACTTCTCTTCCCATTAATAGAGACCTTGTTTTTTGTAGTGACAGATGAATCGGACAGGTGATCCATTTAGTCCATTCTGTTATTGCCAAATATTCATGGATTACAAAGGGTTAGGAAGACTCTATAGGGCATGCATAAGTATTACTGGTAAGCACTTTTTCCATTTCTACTGACCAGAAATTCACCTATAGCAGACGTAAGTGTAAAAGAAACTCATGGGTTGACATAATAGAAAAGTTTATAGGTTGTTTTGGCTTTGGGTGAAGTTAGAGTCAGGGGATCAAATGGTGCTGTCAATACTCAGTTTCTCCCTTTTTGTTTGCTCAGCCTTCTGCCTGTTGGCTTTATAATCTAATTCTAGCAGTTCCTGTCTCTTACATCCCAAGAATTGTCCCAACAGTCCTAAGTATCACTGTATCTATTGGCTTTGACTGGAACACATGACAATGGCTGGAGGTATTTGAAGCCTGGATTGGCAAGGGCTGACCATATGCTAACCCGGGAACAAGAAGGGGAGTCAACTCCATCAAAACACACATAGAAGAGAGAGAGGAAGGAAGGAAAAATTCACATGGCATGGAAGCTTGGAGACAAGTACAGCAGAGGTGCACTTGAACGGGTATCTTTCCTAAGGATAGCTCATCACAGTTTAGGGTAAGAGAGGCCCTCGGGGCTTATAGAGTCTAACCTGTTATTACACAGATGAGACAACTAAGAGGTAAAGAAGTTAGCTGGGTTTTTCGAAACTCACAAATCTGCTGGCAAAAGGTAGGTTAAGAAATCAGAGATTCCTAATTTTTAGTTCTGACTCCATTCTATTCACCATTACATTTAACTGCACGAAGGTGAGCGCCTACTTTGTGCAAGGCACCACGGACGAATAGGGTAGGGGCATCACATTTGCAAAACTGTGGCAAAGGAGGTATGAGGCTAGCAAGAGGCCAGATGCAGATGCCTTTCCAACTCTCTTACCCTGAGTTTACAACAGCCCTATTTCCTCACCCTTGTACATTTGGCAAAATATCTCTCTTCATGCTGATAATGCTTGAGACATGTATCAGCAAGCTTGATTAGCATCAGGATATGTATGCCATTAAATTAGGCTTTATATTGCTAATCAATTAGAATGCATGCCTGTGTAAACTAATTATAGCGGTGGCCACAGAGATGCACTGCCCACTTTATGCAGCAAGGTTCATATTTCTTTTTGCCCTTAGAATAATTTTGTTTGTCTTGGTCACCACAGAGTGCTGATGCTGATATTAGCTTCCTTTAGAATCTTTTATAGTTAAAGCTTAATAGCCAGCTTTGGTTCATCTCCTAGGGAGAAAACATTCCTGATATGATCTTTCATTAGTTGTTTAGTACTGAGTCTCTAGGTAAAAATGACAAGGAATGGAAGCAGGCTCCACTCTTAGAAAAACTGTAAAGAGAATTAAACGATTAGTTATCTTTCATTTCTCTTGCCTTCTGCATCTTCCTCCGTCACCTCTTGTGTGACAGTATTCAATGTCATCTGCATTTGCAGGGCTATCCCTTAAAGCTGAGATTTCTTGAACTCTGTCTGAAGACAAGTGAGCTTTTGAGACTTAGAAAGGCCTATTTCTAACGTATTGCGACAAAACTTACAATTTGATTCTTTCAGGTGGATATGAGTCACCTTGTGGAGATTCAGATGTGCTAAATGCAATACTGATACCTGTTGGATGAGCTATTTTAAACCGAATGTTCTTTGGCCCAAGTAAGAGTCTCTCTCTTCAAATTTTACTCTCATCAAAACCTTGGATCCCTTCCAATATTGACAATTTAGGAAAGGGAGAGGGACCTTGAAATTATCTTAAACTAGAGAGGCAGACCCAAGACATAGCAATTTCTATGATTGCAACTTGCAAATTTCTTTGCAGATTAAGGTGACAGATACTGGTAGGTAAAGCTTGATCATAAATGTGAGTCAGTCTCCTCAAATATGAAATTGAAAGAACAAATTATGTCACAGCCATCTTCTCTAATACATATGTGTTTTCTCTATAGTCTTACATGGTCCTCCAAGGTCACTTGAGATCAACTTGTCTATCTTATGTATAGGCAGATTCATCTACTTCTCTCTGTCCTGGGCAAAAAGGAAAGACTTTCCTATGCAAATTTTTGCCACTCTGGCCTCTAACCAGTGCATAAGAAAATTAGATGTTTCTTTTTCCTTCTTACAGAAGTTTTTTGCCTTTGAACAAGTATGGATGGCCTTGAATATAGTTTATTACAATTATTGTCCAAGCTTGTTATTTAACAATACTTAACGAAAAATACAAATGGAAAATATTTGCAATGCTTACTCCTTTCTTATGCAATGCGGTTTTTTTTGAAGGTGTTCATCCTATTGTACAAGACATTCCACTTTAAGATATTCAATTGGAGGAAGACTTGAAAGAAGATGCTCTGAAACTTAAGCAAATTAAGGTATTTCAAGACCTTGTGGCTTTTGGATAAGTAGTAAAGCATGCCAGATAGAATTATCTATGACTGGGACAATGTTAATATGTTCAAGGCTCTTTTGAGTGAGATTCAAGATAAAAGCATACTTAGGAGTTAAGAAATCTTATTTCATGGTTCTGATATTTAGCTTCTTTGCTTCTTTTTGGAATTCTTAGTATCAGATTTATTTTTTTCAGTATATGAACAAAGTCATCTAACATACTGTAAACAAATATGGACATATTTATCAAATTGTATCTGTGGAATGTCTTGGAGACTCGTAATTATTTTATCTTGAGACTCAAACCAAAACAACTACTCAGTTCATGCTTTTCTTTTTTTTTTTTTTTTTAAAGATTTTATTTATTTATTCACGAGAGACACAGAGGGAGAAGTAGGATCCATGCAAGGAGCCCGACGTGGGCCTCGATCCTGGGACTCCAGGACCACACCCTGGGCTGAAGGCGGCGCTAAACCGCTGAGCCACCCGGGCTGCCCCATGCTTTTCTAATAAACTGGTGGCAGCATTGTACAGAAGGCCCAGTCTAGAGGAGACCCTTAAAACTCATTTAGGATGTCGCCCTGTATGTACAAAATTATGAGAATGACACATGTATCTCCATAGAAAAAATGCACTGACAGAAACATCCTAGACCTGGAAATAACTCTGCAGGAAAACAAATCTGAGAGACTTGTAGCATTTTTTTTTCCTTTTTGGTTATTTCACCTGAATTTCTGTTGTAGTCTTTTTTTTTTTTTCCTTAAAATGAATAACAACTTATTAACTAACTACAGACCACTAAAACATCAAGGAAGTATGCAGAGTTCATTTAGCCTGCTGCTTATTGCTCATCTGAAGGAGTATGGTCTCTGTTTTGCTTTTGATATTGCAGGGAATTGAAATTAAGATTTCTATATAAAAAAGAAGCTATAGGGGATCCCTAGGTGGTGCAGCAGTTTGACGCCTGCCTTTGGCCCAGGGCGTGATCCTGGAGACCTGGGATCGAATCCCACATCGGGCTCCCGGTGCATGGAGCCTGCTTCTCCCTCTGCCTGTGTCTCTGCCTCTCTCTCTCTCTCTCTCTCTCTGTGACTATCATAAAAAAAAAAAAAAAAAAAAAAAAGAAGCTATAATTTCAGGAGATAAACAAGTAACCAAAGCTGCTATAAAACCCCAAAAGATAAAAAGATGTTCTTGGGATCCCTGGGTGGCGCAGCGGTTTGGCGCCTGCCTTTGGCCCAGGGCGCGATCCTGGAGACCCGGGATCGAATCCCACATCGGGCTCCCGGTGCATGGAGCCTGCTTCTCCCTCTGCCTGTGTCTCTGTGCCTCTCTCTCTCTCTGTGACTATCATAAATAAAATAAAATAAAATAAAAATAAAAAGATGTTCTTTTTAAATGTCATTAGTGCCCCTCCGTTTCCGACCTCCCTGCTGTCCAACTACAACAAAATCCTTGAGAAAGTAGCTGCATGTAAAAACCAAACATAATGCACCACACTTTTTCCTAAAGCAAATATACTAAAAATATTTGTTAAGGTTTTCAAAGAAGAGAGACAGATCGTGACAACCTTGATGGCTTGCAGCGAGAGTTCAGGGATGGGTTTAGCAGAGAACCTCCTACACGACACCCACATGAGCCACCCAAGATGTTTGGTTAGAGGACATTACATTGTGAATATAGATGCCAAGCCTTTACCCCTACTCCCCCATCCTCTTGCAATGGGAAACTTGCTTTGGGCAACCACATACACTCAGCCTAAGCTCCAGTGTTTTTCAGTGAAGTAGCCTATCAGTTCTACACTCAGCCACTCCCTCTACCCCCTGTAACTCCAGTCTAATACCTCTGGTCGCAACGTATGACACTCCAATGACTCCTATACATGCCTGTGTATGTGTAGACCATCCGTGATACATGCTGTTTTAGGGTGGGGATGTTGCTATGGACTCCAAGTTGTCTCAGTGTATTTCATGTGATGAATGAGCTGATAACTTTCTGCTATTATTCTATTTGGCCAGTCACCTCTCAGTATGTCTTCTAAGCTCCCATGGCACATCATCAGCTTATCTCTTATTCATACATCGTAGCTCACCAGTTTAATCCCTGAAACTATGTACTAAAGCAGATTTATCCCCTATTAAATTTTTGCTCTTTTTACTCATTTTTCCTGGACTGGGAATCCTTGAAGTGGCAATCCTGGAAAGCAGGGTAATGAATCACAGGTCCTATGACACATCTGCTCTCTCTCCCGAGCATATAAAAGTGCTTGCTATAAAAGTAGCAGAGTCCTTAAGCTTGTGGTTCCTTTCCTATGGCACCCTCTGTTCCATGCTCAGGTTCTATCTGGCTTTACTTATCGCCCTGTGGAACCTGAAGCTCAGAGAACTGGCACAAATATGTTGATGCTCCTGCTATTGCTTTTGTTGTAAAAGTAATAAAGCACTTTGTGTCTGAAGTGTCTTGTGTCATTTGTTAGCATCCATGGAACTGTGGAAGGCTACTTATTAGATTGTATAGTTTGGTGTTCTAGGGCTTCTGACTATTGTCCACTCTGTCAAACTCTTTAAGTAGGTAGAGTAAAATTCTCCACAGTTGTGAGCCTGTACATTTGCCTAATAATGCCTTTCTTTCCTCCATGCCTTCTTTCCTTTCTTCTTAGTTTCCTACCAGTATTATCTATCATCTATCAATCTATCATCTATCTATCTCTCATCCATCAATTCTATCTACTTATCTATCATCTACCATTTTTTCATTTATTCAACAAATATTGAGCATCTTCTCTATTTCAGGCACTCTTCTTGGTTCTGCAAATGCAGTAGCAAACAAACAAAAACAAGCCAATTTCTCTCTTCTGTCTATATCTTTATTTGAAAAGTAATAGAAACAGAGTTCGAGGAATACATACAACTAGCATAATCCTATCAGAAATAAGTAAAGAAGAGATGAAATACAAGGAGGGAAAGGGTAAAGAAATAAAATAGTGCTTAGAGATGAGATTAATACTAAAAGAGAAAACATTTTGTTTTTGCTGCAAATTTGACTCTAAGGTCTATGCTGAAATCTTCTAAGTTCTATTGGTATGAAAAAGGTCCCTAGAATGGTCATATATTTTAAGAAGGCCCAATGCCGAGGCACATAAATATTTTCCCTTGAGATTGCTTCACAATTGAAAGTACTTTACTATTTTATGGGAACATCTAATCATAAGGACCACATCTAGAAATCACAGAGTAGGAGCCTACTTAAGCCATGTCCATTTCTTTTTTTTTTTTTTTAAGATTTTATTTATTTATTCATGATAGACACAGAGAGAGAGAGGCAGAGACACAGGCAGAGAGAGAAGCAGGCTCCATGCACCGGGAGCCTGACGTGGGATTCGATCCCGGGTCTCCAGGATCGCGCCCTGGGCCAAAGGCAGGCGCTAAACCGCTGCGCCACCCAGGGATCCCGCCATGTCCATTTCTGAGCTTTAGTTCCTCATTCAGAAACTGCTTTGTTTTTTTTTTTTTTAAAGATTTTATTTATTTATCTGAGAGAGATATGAAAGAGAAACAGAAAGAGAGAGAGAGTGTGTGAGAGCAAGAGAAAGCATTAGCTGGGAGAAGAGGGACAAGCAGGCTCCCTGCCCAGCAGGAAGCGCAACTGCCAGGGATCATGACCTGAGCCTGAAGGCAGAAACTTAACTGACTGAGCCATCCAAGTGCCCCGATAAATTGCTTTATTATAAATCTACAGCTTGTGTCTCTTCACTGGTATGGCATTATGTGTGTTATACAAATGCAGAGACATATAAAGGTGAAAAGTGATCATGATTCTAATAAGGGACATGAAACATGACCCTTCAGATAACGGCCTTTGCATATAGAAAATTCAAATTTATTCCTTCACTTGTCCTTCATTGTACCCACGTTCTAGCATTTCAGCTCCTTAAGATTCTAACTTGGTCCTTAAGATAGCTCTCATATATTAAACTATTGCAATAAGGGTTGCTCAGCATGTTACTTGTTAATAAAGGACATCTGCATTTGTTTTAATGCTTATTTAAAAAGAAATTGGGATTTAGTGCTTGTCGGCACTAATGGAATCAATGGTACTTTAATATGTGTTAATGGCACTTCAGTTCCCTTAACAGCAGAAAACAGTAAGGTTATTAACCAAACACACTGTTCTAAATGAAAGAGAAAGTATATGGAATCTAGAAAAGGCAAAGATGGCACATGGTTTTGCTAGCGTAAGGTCGTTTCAACCTAAATGAAATGTGTACATTTTTTCTTTTGCTATATTTTAATTCAAAGAGCAAACAAAATCGTAACAGCAGGTGTTGGTAAATCTATCATGCATCTTAGCAAAACTGAAGGAAAATGAACATGCTCAGTGCTCCTTCTTATGAAATTTCAATGAGCTACTATCAGTTGCTAGCTTTAGGAAGGGATTTTTCCTCCCCATTGATAGAAATATCTTCAAAAGCCAACTGATTAAGAGAGAAGTAAGAGAAGATGTGTTCTGAAAGAACAGAAAAAGGCACTATATTGAGCTAGGCCTTAAGTTACTGTATTAAACTTAATAAAGCAGGAAGGTACATTAGTGGTGAGAGCCTTGATTTGTTTGTATACCTTGCTTTTGGACCACCAAAAGCATCTGTATAGTTTTATTTTTTAGTGTTCACTTCTGGGCGCATTCTGTACATCTGGAGGAAAATTTTGTAATTTAGGCACTGGAGCCTGGTAAGTGCTTATAAGAAAGTAAGCCAAAATTACCCTCCAAAAGAAAGAAACTATTCATCCATTTGATATCTGTATCAAAATGATCCTAAACATTTCCTAAGATGGCTAATCCTTAGCTTTTTAAAAGATTGGTGAACATTTTTACAGTTAAAAGATTAGCCAACCATTTTGAATTAGTAATGATTATGCTTAACTTTCGGAATATTTTGTGTAGTTACTGGAAAATATCTATTTTATTGATCTTTTCTTAACATTCACTTTATTCTTCTATAAAAGGATGAAATAATAGACTTAAATCCTTAGCTAAAAGAAAGTCACTTGAATTCTTATACAATTGATTTTTAAACTTTTACTTAATGGTTTAGAGACTCTAAAAGAAACTTCTCTGAAATATAACCTTTTTCAAGCCTTGTACAGAATGAATAATTTTTGGCATTTTTGGAAACTGGAAGGATGACTAATGATTAAACATTTGAAATACTAGATTAGGAATCGGGAAACTGGTATTATCTCAGCCCAACACATTGTGGTCTCAGACACTGTGCATTGCTGAGTTGTTACAAAACCCAATAAGACAATTTCAAGAAAGTGCTTTTTACTTTTTGGAAGAAAGGTTTTGCATCAATATAAAGCATTAATACAAGTTGGCTTGGAGTGCCATTGCCTGATATCTGGGAGTTCATACTGTATTCTCTGTTGCTAGTGTCTCGTTACATAAAACACTCTAGGATTATGCTGTCAATTTAATAGCTGTGCAGGGTTTTGTTAATGCACAACTCAAAGGCGACACTAAACAGTCAGATCAATGAACTGTTAGAAATCACTCTATATGCGGGCAACATTACTTCCTGTATCACTCCTACCAGTTTCCTAAAGGAATGTATCCCTATCTTGAATTTCAACAGGTTATATTTACTTTCACATCACAAAGATAAACGTGCTCCTTAAATTTTCTCGCTTTTGAAGAACAATGACAAATAAATGAACAAATAACATCAGTGGTCTTGAATGTGTCACAAAGGAGGGCAGTAATTCTATTGTGAATCTACAGCAGATTGCTAGACATGAGTCGAACAGCAATGAATTAAGTCAATAATAATACTGCAGCTTCAATCCAGAAAGAATGGATTGCCTAAAAGGCAAGTTTATATATAGCACAATTTCTGCCATAAGACTGTAGCTATTTTCAAATCTTTTAAAATGTATTTCAGGTAGCATTCTTAGCACTTTAATGTGGGGCCATTTTCTTCAATGTTCTCTTCGGGGTGAATAGCTATCATCCTACAAAATAAGAATTCAGGCTGCATGTCCAACTTTCAAGGAGGTGCAATGGGAGGTGATAATGCCCAAAAGATAAATTGGAAAGATACCATGGGTATTAGCTTGTGTAAATGCTGCTTTCAATTTGTGTAGCAGCCACTGTAGTGCTTTCAGAACAAGATAATGAATTAAATGTAATTCTTGGCTGTCCCCTCAAGTCCTAATAAGGACCAAATAGCTGGATTCAAACTGATTTGAAACCTATCTTGGAACCATTCCATGGATGCCTCACTTTCACTCCATAATTGGGCCAAGACAAGCTTTAATATAGCTTAATTTCTACCCTCTTTAAAGCACTGATGGAATGGCTCTTGGATTATACCAAAACCTCATGTGTTTTCTTGCTTATGAAGGACTCACCAAAATGCCAAGACTTTTGTCCTTGGTTCTTATTTCTGAAGTAGTGTAGTATTTGTATTTTAGCCAAAGAAGCACTGCTGTTATCTATGCTTCCCTTTGCTTCCCCTCTGTTAACTGAGGTCATAATGACAATCCAAGTCAGCTCTTTTGTTCCAAAGTGTTCTAGGTTGGCCTTAAAAGAAACTTTAGTTACTTTTTCTTATTTTTTTAAAAAATATTTTATTTATTTATTCATGAGACACACACAGAGAGAGGAAGAAACATAAGCAGAGGGAGAAGCAGGCCCCTAGCGGGGAGCCCAATGCAAGACTTGATCCCAGGATCCTCAAGATCATGCCCTGAGCCAAAGGCAAAAGCTCAACCGTTGAGCCACCCAGGTGTCCCAAAACCTTAGTTTAAACTAAGACACTTCAATCATTCAACAGACCTCACCCAATACAATTGGGTCACTTGAATAATATAAATAAGTATAAAACATGTTTCCCAGCTTAAGGAGCTCAAAATAAATTTGGATGGGCAAAGGGGACAGTTAAATCAAAATACTTGGATACTAATTTGAAATGATCAACTCAGATTTTCTCTATGAAAATAGAGAAAATCCATTTTAAAATCCATTTTCTCTCTCCATTTTAAGTGGACAGGAAATATAGATATTATTTTTGCATAGCCTTCCCCTGCTAGTTATTGCCAGGAGTATATTGAGAAGGGTTTTCTGTAAGGGAGAATTGTGAGGGCAAGTTAAGAAGAGCTTATCTCCTTTGGAATATGCAAGCTGATATTTTCTAAACTCAATTTTTATTTTAATTCATGCTTTGCAGGGCTTTTCCAAAATTGGTTCAACCAACCAGTAAATCAAAAAGGATTCATTAAAGCATTTCCCTGCAAGGCACTGTTTATAAAAAATTAAGCAGATAGCATCATTTAGATTTGAATGCTATACAGAGAGAATGAACCCATGGAGTCAAGGTTTTCTAGAGGAAGAGGCAGGATAACTCAGGGCTTCTTTGTCCACAGCCAAGTGGTTAGAGCAACTTCTCTCCTATGAGGGCATCCTGGTTATGGCCTTGCTCTTTCTGGAAGCTTTCATTGACCCTGAGGATCACAGGCTAACACTTCTCTGCCTGATGCCTTACCTCCAACTGCTTTGAGGCTTGTCTTCTTGAATGCATCTACACCAGGCTCTAGTGTCTTGTTGACCTCTTCCAGTTCATGGTCCAGGCTCCCAGTGGGATTTCCATAATAGAAATTTCTGAATGAAAAGTTTTCTTTACAGTACACCATAGCCTTGTTTGCCTTCAAACCCTTGATAAATTACACTCTTCAAAATACAAGGGAGACCTTTGAGACTTGCAGAGTTTAGACTCAGGAGCATGATCTCTAATGGGTGAGTCTCCCTTTTGAGCAGTGACACTAAGGGGCTGGCCCCAGTGAGCCGTGCTGAGCTACCCACCGCTAACCAAGGCAGAGTGGGTCAGGGTCTTGTATCTTATCGGAGGGGGAGGGAAAGCTGTGGTGTGCCTCATTCACCAGAGGGCCTGGAGTGCTCTTCTTTGTGTAGCTTCTGTGGCATAAATTGAAATCAGATAGCATTCTTCCCATTGAGGTTCTCACAACCACACACTCTGACAAATCCAGAGCTTTTCTGGATTTAAAGAAAAGGGAGTAATTTTAAGAAGAAAGAAAATTCTCACCTCTGGAAAAGCAGGACAAAAAAAAAAAAAAAAGAAAGAAAAAGCAAGGAGATCTGAACAGTAGTGAATTTATTATTTTATTCAACAAGAGGGAAGATAAAGAATTCTTATATACCTAAAAATTTCCCCAAAGCCTAGCTTTTTTAATAAAAAAAAATGTACTTAGTCTCGACTTGTGGTTTGAGACATTTTGTTTTAAAAAATATGTTAAATAAAATGTTCCCTGTTTAAAAAAAGAAGACGAACGCCTTTGCACTAACAAAAGGCATGCTGTAGAACAGAACTTGGCAGAGATGGAGTGGAGTCCAGGCAACAGCAGAGTCGGTTAGTAGAATCTGGGGTCAAAATATCTGATTTCGCATATAGTCTTGAGAGAGGGGCCACGTGAGACAGTGAGTAGAAAACCTTACGAGCAAGCACCAAGCGTCCCAGAGGGAGGTTCAGGATACTAAAATCAAGGGCCAGAGCTGAGTTAACGACCACATGGGAATTCAGGTATCATGAAAAGGAATAGAGCTATCAGGCAGTGGCTCCCAAAGTTTTACTGAACAGATTTTTTTCAGTACCGGCCAGCTTTTACTGGTCCAATCTAATTTGTAAACAGATAAACCAGTGGTGTCTTCAGGGTAGCTCGCGCTTCTGACACAATCACTGCGACAAAATTTCATTATGTGAAGATACTAAGAGAAATATGCACAGAAAAACTAGTCAGATAAGTCCATATATCTAAAAGGCATTCTACATTTCTCATCATCTATTCATCACATGTGTGAGAAAGAATCCTTTCGACAAGAAAAAAAAAATCATTTTAAATTGGATATCCATTCCAAAGTGCAAACACCCCGTATCTTTTATGCCTCTGTCTTACATTACCCATCAAACAGCAAATAAAGCCATGTGCGAAGGTTTGGGGAGAGTCCCCAGTGAGGGCTACTGTGAAGACAAATGGTTAATGTCTGCTCTCCCAGCTGCTCAGTTAATTACTGTAATAGAAAACATCTTGAGGGAAAACACTGCATACAGTTATTAGCAATTAACCCACAACTCTAAAAATCACAATTCTTACTAATAATAGAACATTGCCCAGCCAGCCTAATTATAATTTCCACACAAGACTCTTGTATTTTCAGAAAATGTGAAATCTCGTAGGTTACTACTCTTGAAAATGTGAATAGGAAACTGGGATGATGATCACGTGGAGAAATCCAAAATGGAGCAGAGGAGAGAGAAACAGAGGGGGCATGATTTATGTGGTAATAGACTAAATCCCAGACATGCAAAAGACCCAGATATGTTAGCCAGAAGAACTTTTCTCTGAGTGTTTACTACAGTACTGGGCCCTGTGGTGTTAGTGGTTGATGGTACTAAAGTGGTGAAGAAGGCAGGACAGAATTGTGCAGGGCAGGATAAATCCATGAAATAAAATAAACAGATGTGGTATTGCTTTGTTTTTCTTTGAACCACATAATCTTCTTAGATACAGCACACTTTTGAAGTGCAAATGGTGTTCTCTCATTTAGCTATGTCTCTTCTACTGTTCCCATATGCTGATTTTGCCCAATGCTTACTGGTCTTCTTGCCTTTCTAGAACACACCAAGTTTAGCATTACCTCAAAATCTTAACTCTTGCTATTACTTTTGCCTGGAGGATTGGTCCTCGAGATTTGGCATGATTGGCTCCTTCTAAGAGTTCAGATACTCTTCAGAAAAGCCTGCCTCTCCTTTCTTTCCATCCTAGGACATTCTTTTATTTTTCCATACATATACCACCATCTGATAGACTAGCCTATTCTTTCTTTCTTTCTTTTATTTTTTTTAAAGGTTTATTTATTTTAGGGTGGGAGGGGCAGAGGCAGAGAATCTCAGGCAGACTCCCCATTGAACAAGAAGCTTGATCCCATGACCCTGAGATCATGACCTGAGCTGAAGTCAAGAGTTGGATGCTTAACCGACTAAGCCACCCAAGTGCCCCGATTCTGTTATTTCTTAATTTGTCCTATCAAGCTGTGTTTATTGACTTCCTTTTTATTTTTATTTATTTTAAAGATTTTATTTATCTATTAGAGAGAGAGTGAGAGAGTGAGCTCACATGCACAGAAGGAGGGGGCAGGGCAGAGGGAGAAGCAGACTCCCCACTTAGCTGGGAGCCCCACCCAGGGCTCCATTGGAGGACCCTGAGATCATGACCTGAGCTGAAGGCAAATGCTTAACTGAGTCACCCAGGTACCCCGACTTCCTTTTCATTTGGCATCTGTTAAGCCCCTACTTCCACAACCTTCCTTTCTGCTCTCAGTAGTTTATCACAAATATGCATGAATATTTATGTTATTTTATATGTAGCATATTGTTTGCAGCTACACCAAATAATGTCTTAAGATATTTCCTTTCTCATTTGAGCTTTGGTTTTTGTTGTTGTTTTATAGTTAATCATTTTCTTTTATTTTTTTTTAATTTTTATTTATTTATGATAGTCACAGAGAGAGAGAGAGAGAGAGAGAGGCAGAGACATAGTCAGAGGGAGAAGCAGGCTCCATGCACCGGGAGCCCGATGTGGGATTCAATCCCGGGTCTCCAGGATCACGCCCTGGGCCAAAGGCAGGCGCCAAACCGCTGCGCCACCCAGGGATCCCATAGTTAATCATTTTCTTGTGTATTTTTTTCTCATTTGTTGGTAGTTAATTTTCTTCCCAAATGCTCTAATACCTAGAAATAATTGCTATATCCCCCAAACATGTTAAATGACCCTTGCCTTTCATTTTCCAGAGATTTTCACCTTATTCCCCCTGCTTATCCCCAGCTGGTAGGATGCCTTTTTAGTTCTGGCTCACAGCTTATGTTGTAAAAATTCCCTTTGTTGGGGTGCCGGGATGGCTCAAGTCAGTTAAACGTCTGACTCTTGATTTTGGTTCAGGTCATGGCCTAAGGGTCCTTAGACTGAGTCCTGTGTTAGGCTCCATGCTCAGTGGGGAGTCTGCTTGGGATCTCTCTCTCTCTCTCTCCCTCTCCCTCCACTCTTATGTGCTTTCTCTCAAATAAATAAAAAATCTTTTTAAAAA
The DNA here is from genome assembly GCF_011100685.1 of Canis lupus familiaris. NCBI lineage: Eukaryota > Metazoa > Chordata > Mammalia > Carnivora > Canidae > Canis > Canis lupus. Next base: position 33,246,030 of record NC_049255.1, read on the forward strand.
ATTCCTTTGCCAACTTCCTCGAGATTCTCTTTGTCTCATGTCCTCATTTTGCTGAGATATTTCCTCTAATAGTTTCCTAAGAAATGGTAGAGGAATGGGTCCACTTTTTGAGTATTTTTATGTCTGAAATTGTCTTTCTTTTATACTAGATTGATAGTTTGATTGAGCATGGAATTCTAGGTTGAAAACATTTCATAATGTTATAATTGGCAAATCACTATGTTGTACACCTGAAACTAATATTGTATGTCAACTGTATTGCAATTGAAAATCATTGTAAAGAACAATTTCTCATCTTTCTGAGTTTTTCTTTTTTATAGCAAAACATTTTTTGGTGTATGCGAATGTCAAATAGTCTCCTTCTGAAGTTACTAAGTATAATTTCAGGGGGAGGGGACATTTTTTCCTTTTTTTTTTTTAAGTTTCCTTTTATCTGTTCTTTTCCTATAGCTCTCTACATGCTGGAAGCTCTCTTTGCATCTGGTAATTCTCAGCTGATGATGTTAAAGCACAAACATATAAATATTATTGAAATAAAGCTCTGTTTTTGTAGGTAGGAGTATATAAGTGGTAGACTTCACTGGAAGGTTATCAATCACTGGCCTTGCCATTGCGCTTTGCAGGGGACAATCTTCCAACCTCCACATAGTGCATGATATACACTTGAATACAGGTTTTCTGGGGACGACAGGTGACAAGGGCCATGAAGGACCGCCTGTTCATCTCGTAGACTTTTACTTAACATTCGTGTGCTCTTTGCCTCGCCCCTGTTCAGCACTGTGTCACGGATAGACCCTTGCAGTTCAGTTTCTCCAGGAAATACATCTCCTGTCTCTTGAGGGACAGGTGAGGGGAAGGTAACATCAGAGAGTCAACTACTCTCCATACTTCAGAACCAGATTCCTCATTTTAGGCTCACACATCACCTACTCCTTCCAGGTGCCTTCAAGTATCAAGTTCCTTTGCATTCTTTCTGGGGCAGTGGCTCACTTCTCTTCTGGGCATTGCCTTCTGCAGGCACCTGGCTTGTGACAGTTATGACTTTTCTCTACCAAGGCAATTAGGAAAGGATTCATCAGGTTTCTACTTTCCCAACTCTTCTGGATATAGTTGGCTAGTTGTTGTCTCCTCTCCCACTCGTCTTGGTGGAAAATATCTTAAAACATTTCTTTATTCTTCATTTAGTGAGGTTTTCTGAGCGAGAAGAGGTAAAAGACTGTTAAAGTAGAACACTCTCTTGGCTTTTTTCCCCAAGACTCAGTATATATATTTTAAAACTATTTTCTGTATTTATCTAAAATAGTGGTTTTCAAACTTTAATGTGTATCAGAATCACTTGGGCAGCCGGGGGGCTCAGCGGTTTAGTGCTGCCTTCAACCCAGGGCGTGATCCTGGAGACCTGGGATCGAGTCCCACGTCAGGCTCCCTGCATGGAGCCTGCTTCTCCCTCTGCCTGTGTCTCTGCCTCTCTCTCTCTCTCTCTGTCTCTCATGAAAAAACAAATAAAATCTTTAAAAATAATCACTCAAGAGGCTTGTTAAAACAGATTGCAGTGCCTCACCTCCAGACTATATGATTCCTTATTTAAAGGTATTAGCCTAAGAATTATTTCTAACAAGTTCCCAGGCAATGCTGCTGCTGCTGGTTCGGGAACCACACCTTGACAAGCACTGGTTTGCATGTATGGCCTTAGTTAGTTTAATTAACTCTGGTTCTATTCCTCCATATTCCAAGATATGTGCCTGTTAAACACCTACTCATCCTTTATGACACACCTCATATGCATATTCTAGATTTTTCTGACCACATACAAAACACTCTGTCTCAAATAACTTCTTCCTACTCTTTATTTTATTCCTATTTCTCTTGTTACACTCATCACCTTGGACAAGTCACATATTTAACTCCCAGAATAAATTGTTTAAACATGTAGCACCTGTGTGTTATTATTTCGGCTCCTTTTCCCTTTTCCTCCACTTTCCTTTCTTCTCCACTTCTCCTCCTCCTCCTCCTCCTCCAGCTCTTCCTCTTGCCCTCCTCCTCCTTAACTTCTATTACCTGACCCACTGCAAGATATATAGAGGCATGATGAACTAAATTGAAGTTATGTTACCATGTACAATAAAATGTAAGACATAAGTTTGGAATGGTTTCTCTCTGAAATTGTGAATGTCTTAATTCATTTATCGGTGTGTCACGTTTCCAAGTCAGGCATGCAGATTACAGCGGCTTTGCCTAAAGCAGCTGATCTGTGAACTCCTCATTACCTGGCCCCACGGATGATAAGGAGCTTACCTCTGAAGGAGAATCAATGGGCTGCTTACTTCATTGAGAAAGTCTTGCCATGAAAAAAAAAGTCATCTGAGCTAAGCAGAGTGCTTAGTGATGTAGTCTGCTTCCATTGTGGCATAGACTTCTCATCATGTCAAGGACTGATATGAAAACACTGCAGTTTGGTACTGGTCTATAAACTCAACTTAAAAAAAAAAGGGATATAATACACATGTCAGAAAATTCATCCTTTTAAAGTATATAATTCAGTGCCTTTTAGGATCTTCACAATGTTGTACAACTATCACCACTACTTAACCCAGAACATTTTTATTACCTCAAAAAGAGGTAATTTTATTACCTCAGAAAGAAACTCCATACCCTACTTCCCCCTCTCTCCTAGCTCCTGGTAGCCACTAATTTACTTTCTATCTCTATGGATTTCTCTGTTCTGTACCTTTTACTTAAGCGGAATCCTAAAACAATAGGTGGCCTCTTTTGTCTGACTTCTTTCACTTGGCATGTAGTTTTTAAGAGTTCATCTATGTTGTAGCATGTGTCAGTACTTCATTCCTTTTTATGGGTGAATAATATATTTTGTGGATATACCATATTTTGCTTGTGTATTTATCAATTGATAGTTATTTATATCAATGTATCAAGTGGATAGTTTCCACTTTTGGGCTCTTATAAATAATGCTCTTATGAATATTCTTGTACAAGCTTTTGTGTGGATGTATGTTTTCTGTTGTCTCGCAGAATTGCTGGGTCATGTGGTCATCCAGCATTTGGAAGAGCTGCCAATCATTTTCCAAAGTGGCTGCACTGTTTTCCATTCCCACCAGCAATGTATGAGAGTTCTAATTTCTCCCCACCACTGTCAACACTTGTTAGAGTCTCTTTGATTATAACCATCCTAGGAGGTGGGAGGTGGATCCCATTGTGGTTTCAGGTTGCAATTCTCTAGTGACTAAAGATACTTAGCATCTTTTCATGTGCTTATTGGCTATTTATGTATCTTCTTGGAGAAATGTCTATTCTAATTACTTCCCCCTTTATTTCTTTTTACTGTTGAACTGTAAGCTTTATATATGCTGGATACTAGTCCCTTCTCAGATGATGTATGATTTACAAATATTTTCTCCCATTCTGTGGGTTGTTCACTTTTTGAATAATATACTGATGGGACTTCGGATACTGATACTCCATAGCTACATAGTAATCATGCCTACTCATATGCCACATAAAACACACAGCCAAAACTATAAAAAATATTCCAGGTGCAAATGTGCACTATGTTTGTGTGTAAGTATAGAATAATGAGTTTCTAAGTATAGTGGCTTTAGGCTGCTGATTTGGGGCCTTAGCCACAATTTGGGCTTAACCTTCCAGATAACAGCTGACAATGCTTCACATCTTCTTACATGGAGTTGAAACAGATAGGCTTGAGACTGTATTGGGTTTGATCACTTTTCCTTAGGTAGATATTTTTCCTTATTTACAGAGTTTCATCAGCTACTATTTTGTTCACTTACCCACTTTTGTGAAATCTTCTTCTGCCTTAACCATATTGGGTTGGAAAAGGAATGGAAAACTCTACTCTCAAGGACTGTTTTTCATCTTTCCTGGATATGAATGGCATTGATAATGACTGTTTGGATTTGATCAGTTACTCAAGGCATTTAGACACACAAAAAAATAGGAATTCAGAATAAGAGTTGCCAGGGGAGATATTTTGATGTTCATTTTTTTCCTCCGACAGAAAAGATGTAGAAAAATTGTGCCTTACTCAAATAACAATAAGGAGCATCTCTGCATACGCAAATTAGCTTTAAGGGATCCTGCAGGGAGCCTGCAGGGAGCCTGCTTCTCCCTCTGCCTGTGTCTCTGCCTCTCTCTCATCTCTCATGAATAAATAAATAAAATCTTAAAAAAAAAAGATTATGTGGTGCTGGCAAAAGGATGAATATCCTTTTGTGTGGATGTATGTTTTTTACAGATGAATAGAATAGAGGGCCCAGAAATAAACCTTGTATATATGGCCAAATAATTTTGACAAGGGTGCCATGACTATACAATAGAGAAAGGACAGTTTCTTCAAGAAATGGTGGTGGGATAACTGTATATCCACATACAAACAATTAAAGTTATACCCTTACCTTACACCATATGTAAAAATTAATTCAAAGTAGATGGAAGACCTAAACATAAGCCCTAAAATAAGACTGCAAAACAAAGGCAACAAAAATAAAAATAGACAAAAGAGACAAAAATAGACAAAATAATTACATAGAACTCAAGAACTCCTGGGTATCAAAGGAAACAATCAACAGAGTGAAAGAGAACCTATGGAATGGGAAAAAATATTTGTAAATCATGTATTTGATAAGGGGTTGATTTCTACGCCAAAAAACAAAATAAAACAACAAAAAACAACAAACAACTCAATCAAAAATATGGGCAAAGGATGGATAATTCTCTAAAGAAGATATATAGGAGCAGCCCAGGTGGCTCAGTGGTTTAGCGCTGCCTTCAGCCCAGGGCCTGATCCTGGAGACCCGGGATCAAGTGCCACGTCAGGCTCCCTGCATGGAGTCTGCTTCTTCCTCTGCCTGTGTCTCTGCCATTCTCTCTCTCTCTCTTTCTCTCTGTGTCTCATGAATAAATAAAATCTTTAAAAAAATAAAGAAGATATACAGATGGCCAGCAAATATATGAAAAGATGCTCAACATCTCAACTTATAAGAGACATTCGATTAAAATCACAATGAGATGTCTAACACCCATTAGAATGGCCAAGAACAGAAAATATACAGAAAATAAGAACAGAACAGAAAATATGAAGTGTTGGGAAGGATGAAGAGACAATGGAACTTTTGTGCACTGCTGATAGGAATATAAAATGGTACAGCCTTTATGGAAATCAGTAGGGAGATTCCTCTGAAAATTAAAAAAAAAAATTGGAATTACCATATGATCCAGCAATCTCACTTCTGAGTATATATCCAAAAGAATTCATAGCAGGATCCCAAAGAGATACATGCACATCCGGGTTCATTGCAATGTTGTGCACAAAAGGCAAGAGGAGGAAGCAATCCAAATATCTATCAACAGATGAATGGGTAAACAAAATGTGTATAATACGATGGAATATTACATAGCCTTAAAAAAGGAAATCCTATGCTACAACCTAGATGAACCCTGAGGACTTTATGGTAAGCAAAATAAGCCAGTGATTCTACTTATGAAGAATCTAACTAATCAAAATCATAGAAACAGAAAATAGAGAGGTATTTGTGAAGGTCTAGATAGAGAATAGGAGGAAGAATTAGTGTTGAATAGGAATAGAGTTTCAGTTCTGCTACATGAAAGATCTGTTGCACAACAATGTGAGTATATATAACACTACTGAATTGTCTAAAATGATTAAGATGCTAATATTAATGTTACATATTTTATTTTAATCACACACACACATACACAAAAGAATTAGCTGTGCAAGGTGTAGTTTCCAAAAAGTACAAGTCAACGTATATCTGGGCTAATCTTCTAAGTATGTTCTCATAAAAATATACAATTCTGATGTTGGTAATTTTATCTTACATCTTATTGGCCAAGTCTTTATGGTCGGTGGGTAGCACAGCACTGAGAAATTACGTGTAAATCACTAGACAGATATCCTAGGAATTTTATGTTGAATTTACCATTTTCCTTAAAAAGAGAGAGAACTATTGGTTTATAGGGACAAAATTTAGTAGCAGATGAAACCAAAGTGAGAACGATTATTCACATCTTGGTGTGACAATCCCAGTTGGTTCCTGGGTGAATTTCATTCTATTTTGCCTGACATCAAGATTTCAATGTACATGGCTCATTAGTGCTTGTAGGCATTTCTATAATGGCAATTTATTACACTTTCAGGTGACAGAAGCTGTCCTTTGAAGAATTACTTTTTGACCTCCTCCTCTTTCAACCCACAACACCTGCCGAATGAAGTGGCCTGCTCTCTTTTCCTGTCCCTATACAGACACTGGAAGTTTTTGTGTGCAAAAGGAGAGCAGGGCTGAAAAGCTTTGGCAGGAAGGCTTTTGCAGCAGCCTGCCTGTCGAACTGCATGGATCAACAATTTCTCAATTAGAAGGAGATAGACGAGAAGATAAAGTATGCGGTGACTGTAAAGCTTCAAGCAGCAGCTGAGGAAGATTTTGAGAACATCTGGTCAGAATCTATTTCTTTTTAGGTAAGCATTCCTTTTTACAACCAGCATACATAAAGCATGAAATTGGCTTACCCCGCCTCCTCCTAACAAGGGAAAAGCTGGTTAGATTTATTACTCCTTTGATGCAGGTCTGGAGAGAGTGGGGTGGCATGTGGCATTCCCAGTGGAGGTCCCCCCAAATCTTTTGGACTCCTCTCAGAGAGAACATTTGTCTGCTAGATCAAATCCATTTTTAAGAGCTTGTCCAGGTTGACAGTGTAAAAAAAAAAATCATTCACAAGACTAAAACGCAATTCATGATGTTTCTATTTTTCCCCCCCAATGAAATTTATGTCTGAGCAAGGGATTCCATCAACACAAAACTTTTCTCTTGATTTAAAAAAATTGTCTCTTTGTGTATTTGGCTCATTCTTTTGCTTTGCTAATTTTAAAATTTCTTGCACTTTAGGCAATAAGGGCCGAGTGAATTGTTTTGTCTGTATCTGGCTTCACTTTATGTGCTCATAGCATCCCCAAGCCACCAAGTGGTGTTGCTCTTTTAATATATAAGCCTGTAACTAACAGGTTTCCTGATATTCCCCTGTTTTAGAGATAAAGCATAGGCAACCAATCAAACCAAATCACCAGGTATTCTTAAATTGTATGAATAGACTGCAGAAGGAGAGCTGAATTAAAATGAGAGTTTCCTAGGTCATGGCAAAAATTTAAATCCTAACGCTGGAAGAGTACGTTTTATTTAATGATAATTGCTTAAATGACATTGTGTTCATATTATTATCCGTGCTAGAATAATCTGAAATCAACCTCACGTCACAGACTATACATTAATCATATTTAGCCTGTTACAAAGTGCTTAAAAATCTTCATCTATAATAAACATGTTTTTAAACTGATGTACATTTAAAAGGAAATTCTCCTAATTGGTGATTTTCAATTTACCGATTCACTTCTCATGTGCCTAAGCTGACCTTTACTAAACAACCATGCAATCAGATACTTTACACATGTTCCAGCATTTCCCCATCATTCTTCAGTTCTTAAAATAGTTCTGAGTTTCAGCTGTGGCTGATAGAAAATTTAGCCTTGTAATAAAGGTGGTCTATTATTTATGCAAGGGTTTCTGTATTACAAAGGAAGAAAATGAGTAGAAACTTTTCACACTCCAGGAAGGAATGAGATTAGTTTCAGATAGAGCCCTGCAGAGTTAAAGCTAGTCCAGAAGCAAAGAAAGGCTTATCGAGTCCTGGGAAATTTCAGGGTACAGATTAATCGATACTGTCATCTTTAGGTGCGCTATAAATTTTCATTGAAACAATTAGGATCAAACTGTATTGAAATAACCTAGAGTCTTTAGGTTTCATGCACAAGATAAACTAGAAATTGAATCAATGGAGAGGATTAATCTTTTCACGGATACTCAAACCCAGAAGGAGAGAAAAACGGCCCCACCTTATACAGTCTTTACACTTGGTTCAGGAGCCACCATCATTGTGAATTATCCAGTTTCCTTTTTTTTTTTTTTTTCCTTTCCCCACACAGTTCCCTGCCTGCCTTTGGTCATTTTACTGTTTATTAGCACCTTACCAGAAGAGGGAGAGGAAAAAAAGAAGGGGAAGTGAAATTAAGTACTGCACTTTGTTACTTGTTAACAAGGGTGGCAAAGAGATTTAGAGGAAATTATGGGAGTTAACAATAGATTTAAAAATTATCAATGTGTTTTAGCAACACAGACGAGGCCTGCCATTATCAGAACTAGTTAAAAGTTAGCCAAGTGACAATGTAACTCTATGACAGGTATCAGCACTGTCCCCAAGTCCACTCCCTCTGGGATTGGAGAAGGCCTGGTTCATAACTGGTGTTTAGAAAATGAAGAACGAATCCCTCTTTGATGAAGTAAGGAATTTCCAAGAATGATTTCCACACAAATGACTAAAATTCTGTTCTTAAAGACATTTGTTGAAAAAGATAGTATCTTGTTCTGTTTTACATTTATGATTTTTCACTTTGTTAGGCCTCGGTAAAAAACCCAAAATATGTAGCTATGTCTGAGAGCAATAGGAGACGCTGCAGGTGGGTATGAATTCCAATTCAAGGAAGACAGGATCGTAGAAGGGTAAATATTTCAGCAGTGGGATGGATCCATCTCACCCTCATTTTCCCCCTCTCTTTTCAGAGAAACTCCAAAAGTTTGCTCCTCAGTCCCTCCTTCAGAATGCCCAATTGCTTCTTTAGTTGCAGAAAAAGCAGAAAGAAAAGAGAGAACAAAGGCTCAGAATACTGAAACGAAGCCAGATGGTTAATTCAAATATGAAGGGCAAAAGGGAGCCCAAAAGACCATTTGGGGGATCGTTTTAGGGCTCCTCGGACTGAGGAAATCAGATGTTACCACTTTAAGTTTCGGACTATGAATGAGTCCTTGGAGAGCCACTTTGGGTAAGTTTAGGGACGGAAGGAAAAAAAAAAAGTTGTCCGGCTGCAGATCGATCGGCGTCCTACAGGGGCGGAGCTGCGGACCGCGGCCTCGGAACCCGGGCTGCCCTTGTGGGAGGGCACGAGGCACCGTCGGGTTTGATTGCCGCGAGGCCGACTCCGGAGGTTGGTGGCCGTGGGGCGCGGGCCCAGCCGCGGCGGAGCTCGCGGGGCGTCCCGGGCGGGGGCGGGGGCGGGGGCGCAGCTCCCCAGGGGCCGAGGGCGGCCGCACGCTGCTCCGCGGACACCCGGGGCGGGGGGGGCGGGGGGGTGAGTAAGGGGGCCGGCTCCTCCTTGCACCTCCGGGCCCGGAGGAGCGGGGGTCACCCCACTGGGAGCAAGGAGCGGGGGTGCGGCGGGTCCCGGGCTGTCGGGGTGCAGGAGCTGGGCCCCGGTCCCCGGCCGGGGGTCCCACTTGCGGCGCGGCTGCCCGGGGCCCGGGCGGGAGCGGGCGGAGCCGGAGAGGAGGCGCGGCGGCGGGCTGGGCGCGAGCAGGTCGGGCGCCGGGAGCCGAGGGGCCTGGTCCGCGCGGCGGGGTCGGGCGAGGGCGAGGGCGCGGGGAGGCGCGAGGCGCGGGGAGGCGCTGGGGTGCGCGGGGGCGGCGCGGGGCTCGCCCCCTGGGTGTCGCCCCCTCCGCCCCCGGGCATGCAGCCCCCGCCCGCGGGCTCGGGCTCCGGCTCGGGGGCGGGGGTGGGGACGGGGGCGGGGACGGGGGCGGGGGCGGGGGTCCCCGCGGCTGGCCCGGCGGGCGCTGGCGGCGCGGCTGTCGCTTTAAGCGCTCGGCAGGGGCCGGGGCGGGCGGGCGGCGAGCGCGTTTCCATGGCACCGAGGCTGCGGGGGCTGCGGGGCCGCGCGGCTCGCCGGGCTCCGGGGCTCCCGGCGGAGCAGGGGCGCAGCTCGGCGGCCGCGGCGCCTCCGGGGCTCGGACGCCGCCCCCGCGCTCGCCGCCGCCGCGCCCCCCTCGGCGCCCCGCGCCCCGCCGGCCCCGCGCGCCAACTTCTGCCCCGCGAGCCCAACTTGTGCGCGGGGCGCGCCGCCGGGGTCCCCGGCCACTCGGGCTGCGCCGCCTGCGCGCTCCTGCCGCCGCCCGCAGCGCCCTGCAGCTCCGCTCGGCCGGGTGAGTGGCGCCCGCGCCCGGGACGCGGAGGGGGAGCCGGGGCCCCGCGCCCCGCCCCGCCCCGCCCGGCCTCGGCCCGGCCCGCTCCCTCGGGGACGGACGGACGGAGGGACGGTGGGACGGAGGGACGGGGGCGAGGGACAGAGGGATGGAGGGGAGGGGACGGACGGAGGGATGGAGGGGCGGCGGGGAGGGAGGGGAGGGACGGAGGGACTGGAGCGAGGGACAGAGGGATGGAGGGGAGGAGACGGACGGAGGGATGGAGGGGACGGAGGGGAGGGAGGGGAGGGACGGACGGAGGGATGGAGAAGAGGGAGGGAAGGGGACGGAGGGGAGGGAGGGATGGAGGAGAGGGAGGGAAGGGACGGAGGGACGGAGGAGAGGGAGGGGAGGGGACGGAGGGAGGGGGGCCGGGGCTGCGGGCCACCGGGTGCGGGATGCGCGGGCACAGCCCGATCCCTCGGGGAGGGACGGCCGGAGGGAGGGGGGGATGGAGGGAGGGAGGGAGGGACGGAGGGGGGCAGGGGCTGCAGGGGGCCGCACCTCGCCTCGCACCTCCGGACAGGTGTGCCCCCGCCCCCGCCCCCGCCCGGCCTCGGCGGTGCGCGTGCGTGCGTGCGCTTTCAGGTAATTTCCGAGTAATTGGCTCAGGACAACTTTCCACTTTGGGAAGCGGTTTCAGCGAAATCCTGTCGAGCAGCTAGTTTTCGACACGTTCTTTCGGAGACCAGTGACTTCGCGTACATTTTTTTTTTCTTTTTTTTTTTTTTGGAGCAGCGGGTGCGAGGCGGGCGGAGCGCGCGGTGCCACAGGTTCGCGGAGGGGCGGGGCGGGGCGGGGCGGGGCGGGGGCCGCGGGCGGGCGGAGAGGGCGGCGCGGGGCGCGGGGCGCGGGGCGGGGGCAGCCGCAGGCCGTGCGCGCCGCCGGGCCCTGAGGCTTCTCGGGCTGGAGAAGTTCCCGCGGTTTTGTGCGGCCCCGCAAGGAGCATCGCCCAGGCGCCCGGAGAGAGGGGGAGGGAGAAGCCGGACCCGACCCCGCGCCTCCCTGCGCCCTGGAGCCGTCGTGCACGGACACCAGGGTATTTTGAACATTTTGCCATCTTGGCTGCTCCGCTGCTTCTTTGCTTCATCTGTGATTTTCCGAAACGGGACTATTTTACAAGAGCAAAATGATGTAGATAAGGGCGTAGAGCCACGTCTCCGTTTTTCTGGGGGCTTTACGGTCTCGTGTAAGAAAAATCCGATTTTGGCGGGGGGTGGGGGTCGCTTTGCATTCCCATGTGTCTTGCTTCTCACTTGAGATTAAATTTGCTACCTGGTTACTGCAGATGCCACTGACTGTGAATCTCGAGACATGGGCAAGGTGTGGGTGGCTTTGCTGAACACCTTGTTTTCTAGTTTGTAAGTCCGTATTGGGCAGAAGTGCAAGGAGTTTCTGGGGAGGTGATTCCTCCTGCCTGGATGAAATGGGACTTGTTTATTTTGAAGAGAAGGCTGATTTAGACTCGGCCTCTCCAGGGTATCCCAGAAAACACATCTTTCTTTGGATACCTTTGTGACTCCACAAGGCTTCACTTCTTGGGGACTGCTTTCTATGTAACAAGCTTGCCAGCTAGCTATGCTTTTCCCTTTATTTGCCGTTATTAAAGTTCCAGGTTAGCATATTAGGTAGCCGCAGAGTCATCCATGTGACAGGAGACCGAACGATCCCTTTGTAGGGCCTGAGAAACAATAGAAATGCTATGTAACTTTTTACATTGCTTAACTGTTTTATGTTTTACTCCATGTTTCAATATTGACACTTTTGTGGAAGAGGCTGGAAGGATGACATTGCATTTTTTTTTTTAAAGGACACTGCTATTGAAGCTCATTTATTTAGTAGGTGACATGAGATAAGATATTAAAACCAAGATGAATTTTGGGGTGTTTAATAGAGATGCTCTTTCTGTGGATTTTTGAGATTACTCTGCTGACTTAGTATCTTCTGAAATCTAGATGGGAAAGACCCATCAAATTTGTACTTTAGTCTTCCCTGGTATTAGAGTTGGGGGTTTCTTCAGGAGGAACCATGTTGGGATTTAGAAGTAGGGTTCTGCAGAGGCCTTTGCGATTGTTACGGGCATGTGGAAGGCAGTCGTGTATAGCACATGGCTTCCATGTACCTGTCCATCTATTAAATTAAGGAGAAATCTTCCTGAGATTTTTTTATTGACCTCTGAGGTCCATTATCAGTGAGAACAGGCTTCTAATGAGGAGAGGACCACTAATGAGAATGCATCATCTTACTGACTGGCACTTATAGGTCATTAACACAGGCAAAACTTTTATGTAGCTGATCTTGTACTTGAGCAGATTTTGGAGCTGGGGTGACAGCTGAAAAGGGGAAATGATTGTGCAGCTAAATAATGGCCAGCCTAAACTTAATGCATTGTATTTATGGTACATGCTTCCACAGGTGAGCTCATTTCCAAAGGAAACTTTGTTATTGGAACAAAAGATGTATGACAAGGGGATGCCCCAACTCTAAGGATATCTGAACTGTTTGATGACCTTGTATTATCATATGTAGGAAACCTTGGAGAAGTAAAGATAGGCAGGTTTATAAAGTCGGTATTCCACAGAGAGGTCCCTAAGGACCTACCATGTAAAGAAACGTTGAGAATCACAGGTTATAATTAATCTGTTTGAATTCTTATTTAAATGTCCGACAATTATTTTTAGGTACTTTACATGTATGATTTCACTTTATTCTGGAAATAAAGTAGGTAGTGCCTACAAGGTAGGCACTATTGTCACCTCCATTTTACGATGAAGAAAGAGACACAGGTTAAATTCACACTCCGAAAATTCACAAGATTTGGGTCAAGGTAGTTTGAATTCCAGCGTTGGAGTTCTTAGTAGATATGCTCCATTTCAGAACACCCAGGCCCAGTATCTGAATTTTTTTGAAGTTCTTTTTATCACTGCCAGGGGTTTTCAGCGGGAGTGGGGCTCATGAGTATTGAGAAACTTTAACCCGCCCCCCCCTGCCAAAGTGGGACTATTTTTATTGTTGTAAAAACTACAAGGTTCCATTGGTACTTTGGTGCTGGGTATGGAGAGGGCCTGGGGTGTTAAGTGTCGAAAAATGGGTAAGATAGGTCCTCACAAAGAAGATCTGATTTCTTTCCTCACTGAGACTTTTCATAAGAAATGCTGCTCTCGCATGGCTGTCTGGTGTTTAAGTATTAAATGATGGGCAGGGCTTAAACTGGGAATTGTGGAATGGAGAAATCCTTGGCAAGTGCATTATGAATTGGAGAGTTGTCTGGTGATGGCATTTTGATAAAGGGATATTGAAGAGTTTACTTATGTTAATGGGACTCTGCAAATGTTTTCTAAAGGATTAAATAGGAGGAAATAAACTCTACTCCAGATCTTTGAGACATCAAAGGAAAATGACTGGCAGTAAGACACTCTATTAAAATTTATCCTGTGATGCTGTCTTGTAAACACTTGCATAATTATTGTATGCAACGTGATTAAAAGTAGTGAACTTGGAAGTAAGTATTGTAGGTATCAAGCAAGCAGAAGTGCATAAGGGCAGATCCAGTAGCTTAAGCTCCTGGAACTAGAGATACTTGGATTCCTCTGGCATTTGGGGGAAATTTCAAAAAAGGTGTGGCCACTTTGTGACTCAGCAGTCTCCTAATTGTTTAGGACATCTTGTGATCATTTCCTAACACCAGTATCTGACGTGGGCAGTTTGACACACAAATCCAAAATATGCCTTCTATGATACTGTTTATCCATCTTCCTCCCACCCCCAACACACCTATGGGGAACTATATTTTACCTCAGGCTTCTGTAGTTGATATAGAAACTTGTGGTCTGGGCAGCCCCAGGTGGCTCAGCGGTTTGGTGCCTGCCTTCGGCCCAGGGTGTGATCCTGGGGACTCGGGATCAAGTCCCACGTCGGGCTCCCTGCATGGAGCCTGCTTCTCCCTCTGCCTGTGTCTCTGCCTCTCTCTCTCTCTCTCTCAAGAATAAATAAATAAAATCTTAAAAAAAAAAAAAAAAAAGAAACTTGTCAGAGTGCAGAGATTTAGATTTTTGAGAAATCACTAAATTTAGAAGTAGACAAAGGCAGGAAGCTATAATAATCCAAAATCATGAAGGGGAATTGACAAAATCGTCTATGTACCACAACATAATGGAATTTGCTTTATTTTGTTTTGGTTCTGGTTTATATATTTATTTTTTTAATTTTCTCATGATAACGTCCGAAATTGAGCTAACTAGAGTTGTCTGGGGCTATTAACAGTTCACTTTTAAAATTTTCAAAGAACTTAAGCATGGCCTGTGGTCTGTCACTTACTCATTACTGTAAATCAGTCCAAAAATATTTTTCTTTCTTGTGAGATCAACCAGGCCAAATGAGCATAAAGTGTACCAGAGAAGTCTGTGTGTACTCTCTATGGACAAGGCATTATTTTCAGCATTTTGTATTTATTAATGCCTCGAGTCCTAACAGCCGTCATTATGTAGATAACTATCATCTCCACTTTTCAGGTGAGGAATTGAGGTAGAGAGAGGTTAAGTAACTTGCCTGAAGTTTCATAGCTGGGAAATGGTGGGATGGGCTTTGGACCCATTCTGTCTCACTCTAGAGCTCTGTCCCTAATCGCTGTTCTCTGTGGTGGTCCCTTAGCCCTTGACCTCTCATTCCTTGGCTCTCACTTTACCAGCCTCCCTGGTCTTCCTACTTTAGTCTGAATCTGCTTACCTATATTCAACAGTAGCTAAGTCTTTCTCTTACTTCTCCAAGCAGACCAAAACCTCAGCTCTAACTTGGAGTTTTATCAGTCAACTTCGTTCTACCCTTTTATTGATTAAATTGACATTATGTTCTATGAATTTCGTCAGGCTCCCTGTTGTTGGTCTCAAAATATATTTTTCCTATATTTTTGCTTCTTTCTTCTATGTCTCATAGGAATATGTTTCCCACTCTTTTTTTCAAGATACCTTCCCTGTATGTTCCAGATCCCATCCTTAAATTTTTTTTCTATCATTTCTCTATTTTATTGCCAACACTTTCTTTTCTGTTTGCTTTTCCCTTTTCTCCTCAATGTATCCAAGTGTCCCTTTCTACGTCTCTATTTCTCTATTTCGTGTTTATCATATGTCTGTATCTGTTTGCAGATCCGTCTTGACCTTGCTTCTCTCTTTCATCTTCAGTTTCTCAAGAACAGCTCTTGATGCTGCTTCTTTCTTATTGTTGATCAGTTAACCCACTGCAGTCTGGCTTCCTCTGCCAAAATTTCTTCTCAGAGACTGCCTTCTTTTCAAAACTCACCCTACTCTCATTTTTCTGTAGTATATGATATTACTGGCTATTTCTATTTCCTACTTCTCTACTTCCTCACTTACGCTTTTTCATTTGTACCTTGGCTATCACCTGCGGTTCTCCTCGGTTGGCCCCTGTACTCTTTTACCTTCTATCTTCATTCCTCTCCCCATTTTTTATTCTTTACCTGATTTATCTCTTTCTTTCCACTGGCTCTTATCAGATCCTCTATTCTGATGAGACTCAGATCTATACATGTAGCTCCAGTCTCTTTGGAATCACAGACTTGCATTTTCAGCTATAGATTTACCACCTCCATTGGCTTCAGACTCAAAATATCCATAAATCATCTTTAGTCTTCATTGCCTCCCTCGCATTTTCTCCTCCTTGGGAATATTGCTCATCTTCCCCTTCCTTCATGTTTGAAATCTTTTATCTGTCACCTTTCTCCCAGTTTACTTTGTACTTAATGATGATGAGCTTTAGGTGAGAGGATTGTGAAAAGGCCTTTGTATGTGTTGACTGGATAACTATAAGTTAATATTAATATTCCCATCAATCGACAAATCCTATAAACACAAGCAATGAAATATCTCTTGAATTAGTTCTCTTTCTTCTTGCCAACACTCAAGCCCAGCTAAACTGTTTTTACCCTTAGACTATTATAGTTGTCTCTTGGTTGGTCTTCTCTTTTATATTCTCTTGCTCCTTATTTTTATTATAAATATGATTTAATTTTCATCAAAGTTGGTTTCCCAAGCAAAAACCTACTAATGTGTATCATTTCCTTCCATAAAACTTTGATTATCCATGAAATAAAATTCAAAGCATCAGAATATTATTATTAAATAGAACTTTCTTATATGCCAGGAACAATTTATGTACTTTACATTTTTTAACTCCTTTAATCCTCACAACAGCCCTACTGGAAGGTAATATTAATAACCACATTTCATGAAAAGGAAATTGAGATTCAAGGGAAGTTAAGGTTTTCTGGAGAAATAGCATAGAAGAGAGTGTGAAGCTCAGGGGAGTTTATGTAGTTAGTTAAGATTTTACTCCACCTACAAGGTAACAAGGTAGTGTGCCACAGTTCATAGCTGCTAAAGGAAGACGTGAGACCCCTGGGTTAAAGACAAAGGACTTTATTAGTCACGTCATAACAGGTGACGTGGGCTTCGTGTTTGAATTGGTTTCCCTTGCTTCTACTTCCCCTTCTCCCAAATTCCACAGGGATAATGAAGAATGACCCCAATGCATACTGTGCACACAGTGGAATTTATGTCACAGCTGCAGAATCTAGGCTTTAAAAAAATGTCTAGTCTTATAAGGGGACTATTAGCAAACCTGGCCAATTTTTGCCCTTAGAGGGAGACATCATCTTTATTATCCTGCTCATTAAACAACTCTTTGCTCAGCTCTGGCAGGAGACACTCTAAATCTTCCAAGGCTATTTGCTATACAAACATCCTTCCAGAACAAAAGCCATCTAAGCTTCACAAGATATGTAGAAATGCAAGAGACCTTGAAGAATTGTCTCCCAACGCTCCTAACATTTTCCTTCCCAGTTTCAGCGCGTGAGCTTTGCTAAGGCATCTAGTTTTGTTCTCTTTTGTCGAATCCAGCCCTTGATTTTCCCATTCTTTTTCCATAGGTAGGAAGACTCTGGAACTAGATGAACACATAGGTTTAGTGAGCCGATCCAAGGGATATATTTAAATCCCAAATATGTGTCTTTTTTTCTACTGAAGCTGAAATCAAATCACTAACCCAGTTGCTTAACATGTAGCTGGATTCTTTTCTTGTTACTTCCATTCAACAAATGCTTATTCAGTCTCAAGTACTTTGCTTGGCTTTGGGGATGCAGAGAAGATAGATCTTTGAGCACCTCGTAGGGAAACCAAAAGACAGACTAGAACCTACCTACTTACCTACCTACCTACTTACATAAATAAATAAATAAACAAAAAACCAAACTTGGCCGAGATGGGAGAAGTAACTTAACTCGAGATGGGAGAAGTAACTTAACTCGAGGGAAGAAAGAATCTAGGTCCTCAGTGTCAGTTTTCAGGATTTTAATTTTCTTAGGCAGATTCTTTAGGTAGAGGTTAGATGGTTGGTAAGGGTGGTGCTGGTGGTGGTGGGTTCCAGTTGATGAGAAGAGCATATGCCAGAAGGAAGCCCCATCTCTCTTTTAGGAAAATCATAAGCCATTTCCTTAATGATATATCCAGAGGAAAGAATATGAAAGTGGGTCTCAGTAGAAGATGAGCTTAGGGGAGCTGAGAGGGGATAGCTCAGGAAGGGTCTTTCATATCAAGATGAGAATTTTGGACTTTGCATTGTAGTAGCGAGGAGCCAGGAAGTGACTGACTGAGAGCAGGGGAAGTAACCTCATCATATTTGTGTTTTTGAATGAGGAATGGGCTGAAGAGGGAAGGAGCCAGAGGCAGGGAGCCTGGCCAGAGGGTTCTTTCAATAGTAGAGGGAGAAGTAACATGAGACTATTCAACAAAGGAAATACTGGTGGTAATAAAAAGAAGGAACAGATTTGAAAGATTTTTATAATTTTTTAAAATTTTATTTATGATAGTCGCACAGAGAGAGAGAGAGAGAGAGGCAGAGACACAGGCAGAGGGAGAAGCAGGCTCCATGCACCGGGAGCCTGACATGGGATTCGATCCCGGGTCTCCAGGATCGCGCCCTGGGCCAAAGGCAGGCGCTAAACCACTGCGCCACCCAGGGATCCCCCAGATTTGAAAGATTAATCGCAAGAAGAGCTGATGAATGAGTGGAAGTCAAGGGGACAGAAGACTCTAGGGTGGCTGGGTAATAGAGAAAATCAGACACCCAGAAGAAGGAGGATGAGTTCAGCAGTGACCACGTAAGCCCTATGGGCTTGTGGAACCTCAGATGGAGATGTTCTGGAGAAGCTCCATGCAAGGGTCTGAGGCCAGAAGAGCCATCTGGATTAGAACTATACTTGGATGCTGAAGCAGAAAAACACAAGTATGTATAAAAGTGAGGAGACAAGCTTTTGAAGAAGGAAACCTGTCAAATTTTATTTTTCTTATTATTTTAAAAAATTATTTATTCAGAGAGAGAAGGGCAGAGACACAGGCAGAGGAAGAAGCAGGCTCCATGCAGGGAGCCCGATGTGGGACTCGATCCCGGGTCTCCAGGATCACACCCCGGGCTGCAGGCGGCACTAAATCACTGAGCCACTGGGGCTACCCGGAAACCTGTCAAATTTTAATGAGAGGAGAACAGATAAAGAAGGACCCATGGAAGAGATTAAGAAACTGCCTGAGAGGAGAGAGAGAGAGAGAGAGAGAGAGAGAGAGAGAGAGGTAGATGCTATGGAAGGCTTCCCGAAAGTTAAACAGGAACTTGGCAAGTAGAAAGATGTCATTACTGAAAAAAAATTGACTTAGAGTTATCTAGATCTACCTGATGAAAGAACCTTGTTCTAGTTGAGAGGTTAACTCTAGCAGGTATCACTCTTAATGACAAGAAGTGACAGTGACAAGAAGTGGAGATGTCTAGAGTGGTTACGTGTATTGGAGGTCTGCATTTTTGCATGACTAGACATTTACTATGTATCTGCCATCATCCTCAGCCTCATTATTCTTATGGCCAGAAAGGACAGGGGACAGTACTACTCCAGCAGAGTTGATCACAGATGGGCCACAATTTAAGATCAGTTCACAATCATCAAGGCGTTTTCTGCAGGGAGTGTAAAGATGGGTAAAATAAAGCCTCCACTTCCCAGGAGCTTATGATCAAGTACTTCTTTGTTGTGGATAATTAAGCGTTGTAAAGGACTTAGACCAAAATATTACTATAATTAAAAAGTAATAAGCCAAATTCATGACAAGGAATCATGAAAAGCTTCATGAACATGGTGGCATTTGAAAGTGAGGATTGGGAGCAGAAGAACGTTCATTGCAGGAATAGAGCACAGTATGGCAAGGCCTTGGAGGCTGTTGGAAGGGGACAGTACCTTCCGGAAATGTTATTCACTACCCTTAACTGGTATTGCCACCCTTGCGTCCATGCACCTGCAGCTCTACTTCACCAGGAGATATCCCAGGGTCCCCAAATGCACTCCACACATTCCTGCCATGTGACCTTTGTTCTCAGTGAACTTTCTGCCTCCTTCTTTTCTTCCAGGCTAATCTCTAAGACCCAGCACAAAAGTCATCTATTTCACAATTAATTCTAGGTCCCTCAGATAGAATTAATTGCATGTCTGTCAGTCTCAGCAATCTTAACTGACATTTGTGTTTGACTTAGGTATCTGGAGATCTCTAGTTTCTTTAAAGAAATCTATTTGATAACCATATGATAATGATGGGGACGTGTTCAGAATTAGTAAAAGCATTTCCAGTCAGCTTTTTGTAAGTCAGGTCCTTGGCTATAAATTATGTGGCTTGTCAACTTTTGATTTGGGAAGTGTTTTTTTGGTCATTCTTCAGTGGACAGTTTTCAGTGGTGTTTAAAGTTTCTTCTCACCGACATGGACAGTCAAGAATTGACAGTGATTCTGGACTTTTGTGGATTTGGCTCTTGAAGGAAGAGGGAACACCAGGAGATTTACACTTTTGGTTTTCTGAATTATTAAGAAAACTATTTTTATGGTTTAGTGTAGTGACCAGGAGAAAGGCAATCTAATTTTGAATGGTTTTCCTTTGCAGAGCTCAGAGTACTAATGTTCCTTTGCAGTACTTCCAAATTTTTGTTATAGCGGAAAGGATTTTGTTTATAGTTAAAAGTATGTGACAATAAAATAATAGTAAATTATACGGCTTCATTATTTAGTGTGGAATTTAAATTTTGGCTATCCCAGCTTATAAACTCTAAAAGATTAAAAAAAATACTATTCTCAGCATGAATAAACTGCGAATGTATCTTGACATCAAAAATTTATTTTCCAATGCATTTCACGGTTTACTCATGCTGAGAACCACTTCTTATCTTTTGAACTTTTGAACTCTCTCTGAATTGGGATGAGCAAAAATGAACATGAGTTTCCTTTCAATGTACTGGTATACCACATGTAAAATAAAACAAGTAGAAACTCAAGACACAGCAATACACACTGGCCAATTATGTGATAACAGAATAGTATTTGTATTGGGCTTTAGGCATGTTATATGCAATACTGAAATGAATTTTGAAATAGGAAACACAGTGGGTAGCAGCCATTAAAAGGTATGTCTTACATCTCTTGTAAAGCACATCTTGCTTGAATTCAATCGACAGTAACAAGTCGGGGCCAGGAAACAACTCAGTCAGCATTCTCCTTCTTTCATAAATCTATTTACAGTAGAAACCCCATTAACATTTTAATTGTTTCACAGCTCAAGTTGATCTCCTTGCCACCTTTAAAGGGCTCAGGTTCATTAAAATTTAAGGGACCAGGGAGTCCATAGTCTAATGACCTAGTGATGGTTGTAAAGCCTCTAAATATATTTTTGGCTCAGGGAACAGTTGGGAGATTCTTTGTAGCAGCTAAGTGTCCTCCCAGGTATATTGTTGCATTGTCTCATTTCAATCCCCCCTGAAAACTCTCCCCCTCTTTTCCCTCATCTGAATCCTAGGGTCTCCCAAGGTCCTGTTGAACATTTTCTGCCGACATTTATTTAGTTGTGTTAATTCTACAGCTAGTTTTTACTCTCATTGAGGTCAAAGTATGAAGCCAATGATTGTTGAAATAAAACTAGACACCGATAACTTGCTTTCAACCCATGTTTGTTTGCCCCCTATGTTGTACTCCTGCCCCCAATAAAAAACATATCCAAACTTAAATTATTTCTAACTATTGGGAGTTCTTGTTCTGTTTGTGCCAAAAATTAGCTGGGAGTAATCTCTGTGATGTCTAGTTTCTCATTTGTTAAAACTTTGGTATATGTTTCAGAAGATACATATGCTTCAAGGATCCACCAGCCTTAAAATATGTTCCTAATGTGACTTGTTATATACAATTATTTAACATTCAGCACTTAAATGTAGGGAGCTTTCTGCCCAAGACAACAGTTTTCTGTTTGGCTCTCGTCTCTGCTAAGCTCTCCCTGATAAAATACAGTTAAAGGATCCTTTTAATCTAAATAATATTTCTGGTTGATAATAAACCCTCCCATTTGCTGGTAGAAAATATTTGGTTTTCTGTGGGAAAACTTGAGATTGGAAAAAGGTAAAGACGAACATCAAAACGACTCAAAAAAACTTACAAAAGCCAGGAATTCTCAAGATCATGTTACTATAAATTGGTATTTGGGGTGTTAAGGATCTATTCTTAATCCTGAGATTTGGCAGTCGTAATAGGATGTAGGTTATACAAAAACAGTAATAACTGGGAGCATGTGTTCACTTATTCATTTTACCATGTGATTTCTGTATATTTATAAACTTGAAGAGTGAGGTGAACTATATTTGTGTGGTTGTCAGTTTCTGGAAGTGCCTTTGTTGGGCTTTGCCCTCCCCGTGTGTTCGATTTCCAAGTACTCTCTTTTCTCTTTGCCTTCACGAAAATGTGGCTTTAGAGTCATAGACAGATTTTGGTTAGTGGCAGGAAATAATGATCAGAATAGATCTGAAGGCATCTTATGCCAAGACAGTGCTTTTACAGGCCAGGTCTATATGAGAGGCTCTTGAAACCCTTTTGTTTTAAGGGGTGCATACTTTGGTTTCACCAATTCTTTTTCGTCTTGTAATTTTCATAAAAGTTCTTTCTATTCGTGGCGGTATTTTGTCTAGATGACATCAGCATATAACCTGTCCTTTTTATCACCTAATTATTTATCCTTCTTAAATTTACACAGTAGACAGGTTTATCTGATAGTGTGTGTTCATATCAAAAATAGTTTCATAATTCCTTATTCATAAGTCTGAAATTAAAAAAATCTCTAAACAGTGGCAGGTACTTTTTTGTTGCTGTTACTTGTCACAGGCTAATTTGGTGGCATAACTCACAGAGCAGACAGGAGTCTAATTATGGACTTTATTTATTTTATTCAATATGAAAATCCTGAAGTTTCCCTGAAGAAATATTCATGTATTTGATTAGGATGTGACTCTTGAGACAGTTCTGGGCATGTATGCATCATATTGCCTTTCTAAAATGTGAAAAATTCTGAACTCTAAAACAATTTGGCCCCTCGGCATTCAAATACTTCAAACCTGTATTTGCAAATATGACATTTGAAGAACATACTGAATTTCAAAGGGTTATTTAAACTTCTAAAAGTTTGCTTATTTGTATGGATTTCTTTTTTAATAAGGCAAATTTTGTTTTTAAGCAACGGAGTGCCTACCGATTTTTGTTTGTTTAAACTCTGGATGTTGGCTGGTGTAAAGTAAGGAAGATTTAGCTTCTTGTGTCCTCCATGCCCCTGCCAAAAAAAAAAAAAAAAAAAAAAAGAAAGAAAAAAAAGCTGTATTATTAAGTGGATTTTTTAAGATCTAAAATCCCACCATTTTATGACATACCCTGTCAAAAATATAATATATGTACATATAACTTCCCATCCTAATAATCAAGAAATATGGACTAGATGAGTCACTGGGTAATACATGAAACAAGTTCTGTTGTTATTCTCTTAACCCCATTTCTTCTTTATAGAAGAAAAGAATCAGTTGACATCCATTGAACAGGAACTTCATGCCAGGCAACATGGCAAGGGCTTTCTGTATTATTTCATCTGAACACCAATTGTGTTCAGTTGTGCAATTGTACTGTGCTTCCAATGTTGAAAAAACATTATTTAGGAATAGTGATAAAGGAAGAAAAACCCATTTTCTACAGTTTAGATATTTTATTCATTCCCATTCCATTCTCTGTGCAGGAAGGATAAAACTTCTTTGGTCATCATACTTTTTATGATGTTTAATTCCTGAAGGTATATAGTCTTTTGAAGGGTAAGGTGGTCTGGTTAGGATCAGTCTGTTAGATCCCCCAGTACCAGATTCAATATTAATAGAAATAGACTTTGAAGTCTTTTGCTCTCTTCTGATTCACAAACTTTCCTATTTCCTATTTTTCATACATTTTGTTTTGTGAAATCTGCATTTTGACCCCAACAAGTTGTTATCTTTTTTAGATTGCATTTGTGATCAATCTGTAGCTGTTTAGACTGGTAAGTGATTAGTTTCTCAGGAGAATCAACTGAAATTCCTAACTCACTCTGCTGTAGTTCTTGTATTTCGTATTAAATATGCTTATAATATTCTCTTTTGTACCTGCAATCTGCATGACCACATGTTGCATTATTAATGGCCTCCCCAAGGCTTTGCTTCTTGCTGTGACTACTTCAATTATCTCAAGGTTTAAGCTCTTCATCTGGAGGCATAGGTGGGGCATTTAGATTTCTGGCATGACTTTCTGGTATAGCAGGAAAGAGGCCTATTGTAAAGGAAATTGGGATCCTCTAAAGGTGGGATGGAGTCTCTTGATATGGAGTTCTGATCCCCATGGAGACACACATTTCAAGGGAGCCTAAGGGCCTAGGAAGAAAAGTTAATTCTGAAGTACCCAGAAGCCCAAGGAAGACACTTTTACATTTGACAGAGGAGCCAAGAATTGAGCTTGAAGAGGAGGTAAATATTCTCACAAAGGAGGAGGGTTACACTTGGGCAGGATTGTTAAGTGAGGCTTCCTGCTTCTGTTCAGCGTGGCAACAAGAGATAGTAGGGCTTTTGACCTACAGACAAATTAAATGCCACCTGTCAAAAAGTGAGCTTTATGGCTGACTCTTTGCAATTGTGTGAGATGGAAAACATATTTGTGAGAAAGCAGCTAGGAATGGAAAGTTTGAATTAAAATGAATTATTGCTTGAAGGAAAGATAAATGCCTATTCTGATTGAACCTGAGGCTAGCAGTGAATCTATTACACTAACATAGCATCACTGTCTGTTTCATTGTGTACTTCATTTGCCTACGAAATAAAACTTGTTTTCTCTTGAAAATCATCTTTAAAATTTCTGTGTTAGCAAAAAAAAAAAAAAAAGGGGGAATAGTCTAAATGTCCAACAATGAGGAAACACTTAGGTAAATTATGGCATATCTTTACAGTGGAGCATTTATGCAGCTATTAAAAACGATGTTTACAAAGAATTTTAATGCTCTATAAAATGCTTACATTATAATAAGTCAAAAAAGAAGCAGGATACAAATGCCTATAACAGCATGATTTTATATATAAATGTATAAGTATAAAGATAATAAGCACAAAAGGAGGAAAATACATCAAAATGTTTTAATAGTGTTTATCTCTTGGTGGTGAATTATGGGTAAGTTTTATTCTCTCATCTATAGTCTTAGTTTTTGCCAACTTCTCTGTAATGTATGTCTACTACTATTTTTCTTAGAAAAATGGTTGAAACAATTTTATTTGCTTTAGAAATAGTTTTCTGACCTGTAATATATTACTGACCAGAGCTTCCTGACAACAACTTTGTAAGACCATTATTGAGGCCACCAGTACCACCAAACTTCATTTCTAATAAGAACCTTTTTGGTTCATTTGTATTTTAGTAAAAGTTTGTCAACATGTATTCTATATCTGGGTTGCTATTATTTATCCCAGCGATGGTCAAAAAAATATATATGAAGGCAATATCCTCTGTTTAAAGGCTCTGGAAGCATTCCAGAATAGGGGGGAAGAGCTAACCTTATCACATGAGCTCCAGTCTTGTGACCTCTGAAGCAACTGACATAAGCATTTTGAAGAACAAGTTGCCATAAACATGGCTTCTTCAGATCTGAAGTTAGTGATTCAGTTAGTCTTGTGTTTTATTTACTGTACATTATATGTACTGTAAATTGCTAACTCTTTAACAGGTTTAACACCTCTTTTCCTACTTCTCAGGATGAGAGTAGCCTGATTTGGCTTTTAGGTGACTCATTTCTGTAACCAGTTGCTTATACATAGAAATATTTTGCTTCCCTAGAGCTCAATCTGGAAGCTTATATACCTGGAAAATAATTGAGAATTAGGAAGTGAACAATAACAGTAGCATAAATAATATACCTAACACTAATAATAGTAAAATAAATAACGTACCTAAACACAAGTACTTGCTATTGTTTTCAACTCTCTGTGGAGCACTTTACCTCATTCTTATTTGTGTTCATAACAAACATATACAGTTGTTATTGGTCTCCCTTCTTGTAGATGAGAAAACTGAGGCTCAGAAAAGTTGAGTAGTTTGTCCAGGGTCTCATATCTAGTTGCTGTGAAGCTAGAAGTCGAAGTACATTCCAAAGCCTAAACATACTCTTAACTATTATAGTAAATACAAAGTGCAAACAGATGCCACAAAGTCTGTGTTCAAAAAAGCTCAGACTTTACACTTCAGGGTCTCAAGAAAGAAATCACTCTGCTTTTCAAATGACTTTAGCAAATTTACAAATAACATATTTGGAAAGAGGAAAAGGAAACTTCTAGAAGCAGGAACTGATAGCAAAAAAGAAGTATGGCTGTAGATTAAATGAGAAGGCCTGAAAAATCTAGACTATATGCTCAAGAATTCTGAAAGCATTAGATTTTGAATTAGTTTGTTAAGGCTCTTGTTAACTTTAAGAGCTTCCAAATGTTGTACCAATGGGTAAATATGGAACTTGATTGTGATAATTTATCTTGTCAACAAAATCTTAAATTCAATATAGTACTATTTTGTTTGCAAATTTCTATTTCTGTTATATAATTTATGCATTTTATTGTGAAAAGATTAGAATATACAGATGAAACAACAAAATAAAAATCTGTCATAATTTCACAACCAGAGATACCCACTGTTAACATTTTGGAAGAGCTAAATAACATAAACACAAATGTAAATATAAACGTAAATATATATGTTTCTGTTTTAACAAAATGGGACTATGCTTACTTTTAAAAATCGTATTTACTTACTATGATATGAATGTATTTTAAAATATTCTTTGATTCTAAAAGTAGAGATGTATATATTTGAGAATGATTTTCTTCCAGAAACGATTAAAAACACCCCTTTATTTGGTGCTTTAAGGACAAATACATATTTACCTAGAAAATTTTGTTATGTGAATCAATTTCTTTCTTAATGTTGCTTGTATCAGTGAGGAGATATTCTACTTCAGTTATCTTCACTCCGTAGAGCTGTCATTACTCCTCTATTTAAACACGTTAAAGTGACCTTTCTTTCTTTTTTATCTTTTTTGTAAAGTAGAAGGGATCAATAATGAAAGTGATAATTTAAGGATGTTTTGAAAGGAAAGAGTATACATTCCCTGGCTGGAGTTGATGTGATTTAAAGCCATCTGCTTCTTTCACTTCAAATGCAGTTAGCTTTGTCTCCATCTGCCTACTTAATTCAGAAGGAGGGGCAAAACCAGCTTCTAAAAGCTGTGTTTCCATTTGCTATTTCATCTGACAAAGATTTATTGAGCACCTACTTCATGTGAGTCCTGTGTTAAATGCTTATTTAATACATGGAGGTCTAAGATGTGCCCTCTGTATTCAGAGAAGTCCAGTTTAATGATAAGAAAACAAATATGAAGGTGATTCTAATTCAGTATGGTGGGTAACAGGGGACAAGTGGATGGATGCAGGGGGCTATTGGGCAGGAAAGGCTATTTTGGGCATAGTCACTTGAGTGGAGAAACAGACTGAAAGTGAGCCAAAGACGATAGGTGAGTGGCAAGGGGATGAAGGGTGATGGAGTATGTTTCAAGATGAGGGACCACATGTATACAGATTTGAGGACTAGAGGTTAGGACAGAAAGCTACTTGAAAAAGTAGCCATGACCTATCAGGAAGGTATTGTGCGCTGTGCTGAGGAGTTGGAATTTTATCCTGAAGGGATGAGGAGTCATTGGAAATATCACCAGTGGAGATACGAGAGCAGCTGTGGTTTTGAGAAATCACTCTGGCAGCTGTGTGAAGAGGCTGAAAGTTGTGCTCAGGGAATGATCAGCATCTGAACTAAGGTGTTGGAGACGAAGTTGTTAAACTGATGAACTTGCTGATTGGGAGGTGTGGGAGGCAAGGCAGTGGATGGCAAAGAATGGCATCATTATCTTCAGGCTAGGTGACTGCCTGCTAGGTGGTGTCTTCTGCAAGTGAAGAATGCTCTAAATCAAGCACACTGCTAGGGAAGGTCAAAGGTGAGATGTTTGGATGTGTTTGCTGGCAGTTGGATGTGTGGATCTTGCGCTGAGAGATCTTGAGCTGTGGACTAGTACAACAGATTGGGGTTGTCTGGGAGTGTAAGTATGAAACCAGGGAAGGGTAGGATCATGCAGGTAGTAATTGTAGATTCAGAGAGCTCCTTGAGGACTGCCACCATTTAAAGGATGAGCACAGACTAGTAGTAAGGGTGTGGGCTCTGCTGTTTAGGTTCAAATCCTAGTTCTCTCAGGTACTGGGGCAAGTTACTTATTCTCTCTGTCCCTCAATTTTCTCACCCATGCTATAGAGATGATATTTATTTGAGTTGTAGACAGATTGTGAATCATAAAATGAGTTAATATATTAAAGTATACATAATAGGACTGGTTCTTAGTAAAAATGGAATGGATTTAGCTTTACTATAATATTATAACGATTAAAGGGAATTTGGCCAAACAAATTTCACTTTTTTTTTTTTTACAGTGAAGAATGCCGAATAGGTGTTGTCGAAAGGGCAGAGGAGAAGTCTATGAGAGGAGTCGTAAGAATTAAAGTGTGCCAGATGGAAAGTGAGTTGTATTAAACATTATAGGAAAGACAAGCCGAGTAAGTGCTGGGAAGTGTCCTTTTGTTGTTGTTGTTGTTGTTGTTGTTATAATACTTTGCTGGTGGCATTGGTGGGGTGGGACTCAGATCCTCATCCAGTGGTCTGAGGGATGACCAACAGGTTAGGGTGGAGTAAGCAGGTGGAAACTACTTGGATAGCTTGGTTGAAATCGGAGTTAGGATAATGGTTGGAGGGAGAGGTCAGTTTGAGGGAGTGTTTGTGGTTGTTGTGAAGGAGGGGTGAGTCTGAAGCATTTTATGTTAGTGCGGGAAGACTAGCTAGTGCAGGGCAGACAGCTGAGCTTTGAATTAAAAGAGCTCCTAGGGGATCCCTGGGTGGCTCAGCGGTTCAGCACTTGCCTTTGGCCCAGGGCGTGATCCTGGAGTCCTGGGATCGAGTCCCGCGTCGGGCTCCGGGCATGGCACCTGCTTCTCCCTCTGTCTGTCTGTCTGTCTGTCTCTCTCTCTGTCTCTGTCTATCATGAATAAATAAATTAAAAAAAAAGAGCTCCTCATTTATTCATCACATTTCCCTCAGGATATTCTGTGTGTGGCACTGAGCCAGGAGCTGAGTGAACTCTCAAGGAACTACAGTCTGAGGCTGTGGATAAAGGGAGGTGGCCACGACTCTTCCATCCTTGTACTCTGGCTGAGTGTGACGTGAGGCACTGGGAGGGACATTGCCTCCTGTGGCCAGTCCACTCTCCTGAGAATATTGGTCTGAGTTAGGGATGGTAGGACCCCTGGGTGAGAGGCCAGGCATGGTGTTGGCCTGAAGTATGTGAGGACGTTTCAGTGTCTTCAGCAGGTCAGACCGGAGTCAGCGAGCCTCCTGAGTGAGGCGAACCCCCTACAAAGTTGACTACTCTGCTGTTGTGCCGACCACGCTATTCCCTATGTGACTGTTGATGACACCTCTTATTTGAATTCATAGAAAGAGGAGAGTATTGGAAAGAACAGGGAAGTAAGATAACGGAAAACATATTTGTTTCATTCACTCAAAAATATTCCTTGAGCACCTACCAGACAATATGCTCTAGGCTGGAATTACGATGGAGTCGGGAGAGGAAAGGTGCCTGCCCAAAAGAACTTTCGTTTCAGAGAGAAAGACCAGCAGTTCAACAGTCATACTTCCATCGGGCGAGTAGAGGTCCACAACTCTGCTGAGAGGTCAGGGCCTCTTCCTGGGGGAAGTGATGGTAAGACGTAGCTGGAAGATAGATAGGTTGGCAGTAGCCAGGTGCAGGAAACAGGGCAGAAGAATTTCCTAAGTAGAGGAAACAGCATGTGAGGAGGCTATAGAGTTATGAGTCTGGTGCTTTCCAGGACCTGAAAGAGGTTTGCTTAGGCTGGAATATGGAGAGTGCTGTCCCTCCAACTAGGTGGGGATGAAACTGGGATATGAGGAAAACAACTCTGATCTGAGGCCATAAATAAGATGGATTTGGATACAGGGAGGGCAGGAGAGGAACTAGAATCAGGATAGTCCTTTGGGAAGTTGCGTTGTTGAGACCACTGGCCTGGAAACAGAAATGGAGAAATGAGTGGGTGGAAGAAGAGACCCATTTGCTAAAGAACAGCTGCTGGACTGAACAATTCCTTGGAAGGTCCTGGAAGGGTACTCATTTGAGAAGGATCTCCATAAAGTGATGAAAATAAACTGAATTTACAAAGGAAGAAATTCTATTTATTTATTTATTTATTTATTTATTTATTTATTTATTTATTTATTTAAAGATTTTTACCTTGTCAAGTAATTTCTATACCCAAAGTGGGGCTGGAACCTACAACCCCGAGATCAACAGTTGCATGCTCCACCGACCCAGCCAGCTAGGTGCCCCCAAAGGGAGAAATTTTACTTTTAACTTTTTAAATTTTTAAAAATCTCTAATCTGTTTTATTCATACATTTTTATATTTATGTATCAGGTCATTTTTCTTTTTTTCCCCCCCAAATTTTCATTTAAATTCTAGTTAGTCAACATATAGTATAATATTGGGGTAGAATTTAGAATAGAATTTAGTGGTTCACCACTTACAAAGAACACCCAGGGCTCGGCATAACAGGTGCCCTCCTGAATGCCCATCACCCATTGAGCTCAGCCCCCACCTAGCTCCCTCCATCAACCGAAGGGAGAAATTTTAGAGGACAGGAGCGGGGAAGTCAATGAAGGAGACACCAAGAGGTACACAGCACCTAAGGGAGAACTCAATGCTTTTGTGTCAAGGGCTGTTAGTTAGAAGGGAGTGTTTACAAAAAGTAGATCGAACTCTAAGTTTCCTTGGATAAATGCTCTTTTCAATCCAATCAATTGGGTACATTTTAGGCTTACACAGAAGGAACTCCAGAGTGGTGTTTGTGGCTGGCCAAAGGATACCTGCTAAGTCATAGAGGCTGTTTTTCTAGCAGCTTTAGAGCTGATTTAGTCTATTTCATTTTATTACCAGTTTGTGAATACAGATGCTCCACGTTTCCCCTATTCTGCTTAAGGTCACATAGCAAGAGGCGTTCACGTGCCTTAGTAGAGTAGTTCCCCAGCAAATCAGGGGAGACTTGAATCTTACCTGAAAGGCTTCTGGCAATAAATTTCAAGAGAAGTGCGCGGAAATGTAGTTCTGTGGGTACACGTTTGAATTCTGAAAGAGATGAAAGATTCTGTGAAAATGCAGCGCGCTGGATGTTAGGAAATGGGGTTGCCCGAAAGAGCACAGCCAAGGCCTGGTGCGGGTTCTCTGCTGACCCCCAGGGTGCGGCCAGGACGCTGGGCGCAGCCTGCTCCATAGGCAATCCGGGGCGCGGCGGGGGGCGCCTCCCGCCTGCTGCTCTCCCCTCGCAATTCAAGGTTTCCTGGGCCTGCGATGTCCTGTCTGCTTCAGCATTAATACTGCCGGAGAGAAGAAGCTTGGGACCTTTAAAACAAGCCTATCTTGGGTTACTATGATTTGGCTCTGGTTTCATTTTTCTCAGTGGTCAAAGAATGTTGTTTCCAGCCAGAATATCCTTCCTATGTGTCCTTCAAACAACTGATTTATGGTTGCTATGGGAACTGGGTTATCAAATTTTGAAAATTAGTATATTTTAGGCCCTGGAGATTACAACACTGTGTGTGTGTGTTTCTTCCATTTGGGAAAGGAAGGAATATAGTCTTTTTCATCTACTGTCATTAAATAAAGTGAAACTTGATTTTTTTTTTTTTTGTTTTGTTTTTGAGTTGTGAGTGTGTGATGTAGCAGGTTTCACTCATTCATTCACATTTAAAAGCGCGTCTTCACTATCTCATTCCCCTAGACACAAAGCAACAAAAATGCTGGGGAAGAGGGAGGTTCCTTTGATGTGATTATAGCTCTTTTCAAAGTTTCCTTTTTTTTTTTTTCTTCTTTTAATGAGAAGTTAACTGTTTTCCCATGGTCACAGAATAAGTAGGTTCTCTGTGTCTCTCTTGCTTTTGCTCTTTTTCTGCATATATAAATGGAGAGATACACTGTGTGTGTGTGTGTATGTCACCTTATGAGGACTTTTGAAGATTTGATTACACACAATTTTGCTTTCCATCTCCCACTCTGGAATGCTGTATGCTGGGGTTTAGGGTTGGTGGAGCGGGCGAATAGGTATGGACACCAGCTTCCCTGAGATTCTCTTAAAAACAATATAAGATCCTTTTTGCTTCCAAAGTCCTGTCATTGGTTTCCTTCCAAGGATGAGGACATTTTGCATTTGCTTATTGTTTCTTCCTGCCCTTACTACCGCAGGGTATTGTGTCCAGCAACCATAGGGAACTCTGGATTTCTGTTTCTTTGATTGATTGGGATCATCCCCTCTTCCAGTTGTCCCCTCACACCCTGATTCCTTGACTCCTTCACTCCTCAGCACCTTTGATACGTGTTCTTCATACTTCATAAGAAGTATGAATATCTTCTTAACATCCAGCCTCAGGGAAGTGGGGACATCACACTATTGAATATACCCTCCACTTTATACTTCCATGTTTTTTTTTTTTTTTTTTTAAGCTGTGGGCAAAAGGTTATTTTTCAAAAGCGATTGCTATGTTTTGTCCATTTAGGTCCTAGCCAGTAGTCATTCTTCATTCCTCAGAAGTTGCCACCTGCATTTTAATTTCAGAACCCTGTATAACTCATTTTTCATTAAACTCATTCTTTGCCTTTCAAAGTGCATAGACTCCTCTCTAGTTTGCACATTAGATCCAAACCTGTGAGCTCTACCTTCGAAATGTATCTAGACTTTGACCTCTACTTGCCACCTTCACTGTAGTTACCCTAGTCCAAACCATTATCATATCCTAGCTGAGTTATTAATGTAGCCTCCCAACTGGACACCCTATTTATATCCTTGCCCTTTTTCTCCACCGTGTCCCTGGAGTGAATCTGTTAAAATATAAGTCAGATAATGTTAATTCTATGCTCAAAACCTTTTCTTGACTCCCACCTCACTGAGAGAAAAGCCAGTGTCTTTACTGTGGCCCACCAAGCCTTATATGATCAAGCACCCACCTGCTCCCCACAGCCTATTTCTCTGAACTCTCTAACATGTTTACCCTCCTCTACACACTCTTGCAAGGAATTTTGCCTCACGGCTTCGGAATGTATTCTTTCTGCCTAGGATGTTTTCCCCCTAGACATATATACCGCTCCCTCCCTCATCAGGTCTTTGCTCAAATGTCATTTTCTCAGTGAAGCTTTCCAAGATCTTGACCTTTCTTCTCCCCTTTTCTTATTCCATGTTTTCCATACCACTTACAATGATCTCATATATTACATATTTTGCTGATGTCATTTATTTATTATCCATTTCCTGCATTAGGATGTAGACTCCATTAAGGTAGGGCATTTTGTCCATTTTGTTTATTGCTGTATGCCCCGCATTTGGAAACGTACCTAGCAGGCAGTAGTTGCTAATAAATACTGTTGTTGAATAAATTGTTGAATAAATAAATGAGTTTCATGTTGTCACATTAACATTAATTATATTGCTACATCGCTTTGCATATTCTCCACAGTGGTATCGATTTCTTTTGAAAAAAGCTATTCCATTCCTATTCAAGTGTTGATGACGTATTAATCTCCAAACAATGGCACCTAACACCAGGCACTAGGATACGAAGATGTGTAAGTGGAGGGAGGAGTCAGGTGGTTAGAGTATTTGGTGGTGAGTGCTTTGGTGGAGGTGAGCTCAGGTGGCCTTGGGAGAAAAGTACAGCTGTTTACACAGAATCAATCGTACGCCAGGCACCATTCCTTTCTTGATTTTCTAATGAGGAAACCCAGCTTCAGTGAGGTAACATAAATTTCCAAGATCCTACTACCACCTGCAGGTTAGAATGTTCAGACTGGCTCAGTATGGTTCTAAAGCCCCAGCTATAATAGATGCCAATTTGTCTCTTTATGGAGAGGCGTGTTGATCACTACGAATGCCTGTTTGCTTCTTTGCTGGAAGTCCTGGATGTAGGTGACAATGTGTGATTTTAGGAGATTTTAGCTTAAAGACCTTTAAGAGAGAAGAGGTTATGTAAATGTGGATGTTTGAATAAATGTATGTTTATTTAAATACTCCATCAGATGGGGTAACAACTTAAGGTGTTTTTGTCTTATGTTTCTGTGTTCAGTGTCCCTGAAAATGAGGAAAACAGATTTTTTTTTTTAAGATTTTATTTATTCAGAGAGAGAGAGAGAGAGGCAGAGACACACAGAGGGAGAAGCAGGCTCCATGCAGGGGGCCCGACATGGGACTCGATCCCAGGTCTCCAGGATCACACCCCGGGCTGAAGGCAGCACTAAACTGCTGAGCCACCGGGGCTGACCAGGAAAACAAATCTATAGGAAAAAATCCACAATTCAATCTAGTCTCTTTTAAGTCTCCAGCTAACATTGCAGGAGTTGGAGACAAAGAAAAATTGTCTGATATTTGTGAACCATCCATGCAGAACTGAACAGTAACAAGATTCAGGAAAAAAAAAAAAGGTTTCAAAAGTGGAAATACTGATTACATGTGAAGGAAGTAAAAAAAAAAAAGGATTCATAATTAGAATCCATAGATTATAATTAACTAAGTGCTTTCACAAACATTAATTATCACAAAACTCAGCGAGCTAGAGAGTTATAATCCCATTTTACAGATGAGGAACCTTTGGAGAAGTTAAGATAACAGTGAACTTGATCAAGTTACACAAATCTTCCAGTGTACCACGTTCTTTTCAGAATATCAGATTTTTGTGTCATTAAGCCTATGTAGGACTCTGACTTATGTCCTCCATTCACATTATCTACAGAAATAGTTGCATATTATTTGTTTCATATCTTTGTTTTTCCTGTTCCAAGATGCTTTGGTAGACGATTTGATAAGATTCTAAAATATGTTGAACCAAATTTTATATTTTGTTTTCTTCTTCCATTTGTAAGATTGTATTATACCTCTCTGTCTCACTGAGTGACTAGAAGTGCTTTAGAAGAGATAATCTCCAGCAAAATCCAGATAAGCACAACTATTTTACGAATTTAGAAAAGGTTTATTTATTTATTTATTTATGAGTTCTGTCTTGCATATCATGACCTTTCAAAGGTTTGTGGTTAAACCCAGGATAACACAGTTCTAATGTTATTTGCCCCAGAAGCTATTAGTATGAGATTTAGAGATGACAGGAAATAGATGTAGTCTTTGCAGATAAATGTTAGTAATATGAAGTAACATATATTAATATGAAAAATGACAATTTCCTTAAAAATATCAAGTGAACTTTTGATGTAAAGTTAATACATCAGGCCTCCAGGGACAGCAGAGAATAGACAGGAAGTCATGTTTCACACCTGTATACTTAAAACATCCAAGTCTGATTTCCCTCCAGCATTACCAATTATATTGATTATAGTTCTTAGTTTTCTTTGCACTTCAACCAAGTTTACAGACAATTCAAAGTAGTTAGATGATCGATCTGTGTATATTTGCAGATTGATTGCATTTATCACAAACCACAATGGAAAAAGTTGTCATAAAGGTCTCGATTAAATAATATACAAACTGCCATGGACAAACTTCTCATAGTTGAATTTTGGCTGAATACACTGGGCTGCGATTTTTCATTTCATATTGATTGGACAGCCTAGTGATTGCAGATGGGGGCTGAAAATCGCTCTCTAGAGAAACTCCATCCATACTGTGTATGTGCAAGTGTGTTTATCTGGGAAGCAGGGGTGAGAGTGCTGGAAAGGTTCATGAATTAACTATTGATCTAGAATCTGGAATTCACTCAAGATGATCTTTGAGGAGCACAAGAGCCTCTGTGAAGATGACAAAATGACATAATCTGAAACACCGGCTACAGTTACTGGTAATTAGTACTACTGGAGTAACCCACACACACTCTTCATTGGTGAGTGCAGAACTAGATTTCTACTTCTGGTGTTAAAAGACAAGAACAATGTTCAGGCCCTTTATGGTGTCGGCAATCCTCTATAGGGAAGCTCCTTACGTGTAAAGGAATCATCCAAAATATGAAGAAATACCATCAGCAGGATGGTATATTCATAACTGCCTTGTTTCCAAAAAAGAGAAACTGAGGGCAGCAGCATAGGAATGTGATGCAAGCACTGGACGGAATTGTTGCAGACATTGAAAGTCAGGAAGCCTCAACAGCATGGAAACTGCTTGGATATGATGCAAGGTGAAAACTAATGTTATGCAGTTAAAATTGTAGGTAGCTTACTGTTGTATTTGGTTTTAAATATGCATTAAAAGTAGATTTGTGGAGAAATAGTATTCATTTGATAACTCTTACGATAAAGTGCCACAGATGGGAAAACCAAGGCTCAGTGCAGTGAAGAAGCTTGTTCTGTTCACATGGTTGCTCACGGACCGAGCGGACCAGGTGGCAGGGTTGTTTGCCTCCAAAGCCATGCCTTTAACATTTTGCTAAACTTGTAATACTGCTTTTACATTTAAAACACACTTATAGATTATAAGGGAAATTAAGGAAAAATCCAGAATAGTATCCATAAAAATGGGTATTCTTTGAGTTAATTCGTTCAACTTTGATTTTCTTTCCACCTTCATCCTGCCCCTATAGTTCTTCATTAATTTTTCCCTTTCCTTTCTCTTCTTTTCCTCTTCTCTTCTCCTTCCCCATACTTTTGTGGGGGAGGAAAAGGTTTCTTCAACTCTCTTAGGGTCCTTGGCTGGGCCTGAAAATTAGACTGACAAAGATAACCAGGAGAAAAGCACACACATTTATTTATTATCAGTTTTATGTGATATAAGGACTTTCATAAGGAAGAGAAGTCCCAGAGAAATGCTTAGAGCTGAGTTTTTATGCTAGGTTTGATAAAAAGTAGATATTTATGGGAAGATATGGTAGGACAAAGAGTATGAGGTAAATGTAATAAATTGGGAGAAACTTGGTTAAGGACCATGTGTGCCCATCCTTCTTGGTTTCCTGCATCTAGGAGATAAAGATGCTCCTTTTCTCTGGGCAAAGGAAGGGCACCTTCATGTGATGATCTTAAGGGCTGCTTCAGGGCAGAAGGGAAGGTGGGGGGTCAGGTCAGAGAGACCTTCCTGCTTCTTTTGTTTTCTCTCTTTTAGCTTGAAATATTCAAATACCAATGTGCCATATATGGGGGTAGTGCATTTTAAACCCCATCACTTTCAATTTTCAGGCAGCAAGAATCATATTTCTAACTACACTGTATTTTGGTGCAAAATCAAATCACCCAGTCTCCCCCTCCTGTTCCTGACTGGTCTTCTCCCAACTTTGACATTCCCTCTTGGATATCCCAGCTGTCTCAGTTTATTTCTTTTTGGTCGAGACCCCTGGAAATAGCCAAGGGAACTTCAGAGCCCCTTTGGGTCTCATGTATTTTAAATCTGAGCAATTGGAAATTTCTATTCCTGCTCTTTAGCTCTGATTTTAGGAGTTGTGTTTCTTGAGGGTAATGAGTGTATGGAGCAAATGTTAACTGTTTCTGGAGAATTCATACTAATTTGGCCCTTTAAAAGTTTAAAGCAGGAAGACTATTTTCCCTGGCCTCCCAGGGGTAGTGGGTAAAGGTGGAAGATGCTGGTGTTTATCTCATGTTTTTAATTAACATGTTTGTTTTTAGGGTGTCTTTTCTTCTCTGACATTTCTCCCTCTGGACTCAGCAAGTTTTTGAATCGCTGGTTCTCCTGCCATGAGAACATCCTTTGTGAGAGGCCCTAGAGATGTTAAGAGACCCTGGAGATCTCAAGAGATGTTAATTAGTAGAAGTAAATAAATGGCCTGTTTATTTGTATGCGCATTTTAATGCCGTCCTTTCCTTTTTTAAATTAAGAAGTAGAAAATGTGCTTGTGTTTAAATGTAGTGTAAAGTTTCCCATATTCCTTTGGGTGCTGGTGTATTTTCTCTGGTCGCAGAAAATATGTTCAAAAGAGTTTTTATCTCTTGAGAATGTCCCTCCTCCATTTTATTGCCTTATATTGCCACCCCTGCCCTTGCACAAAATGATGTTTGAATAATAATAATATTTTATAATCTGTTATAGTAACCATACTTACTTATTTCCAACAATTACAAAGGGCTAGAGTTGAAGAAACAGAGGTGTGGGAATTGACCATCATTTGCATAAAACTCTTTTGACTCGAAATTGTAAAAATTAGAGTGACTGAGCAGGAAGGAACCTTTACAATGTCTTCCCCATTCTTATCTTCAGGCAGCCTCACACTTAAATAGCTCAAGAAAATGAAATACTGTCTTATTTAGGAAGCCATTAAAATTGTTTTCAAAACTTTACCTGGTATCCTTTTAAAATATAAGTCATGCTATTATAACTTTCTTATTAATATTTTACTTAATCTCTTGCAGCAGAATTCAAGCTTCTTATTTTATAGGCTGTTTCACAGGAGCAATATAGAATAGTGGTTAAGAGCAGGGACCTTGGAGTTAGACCACCTGGGGTCAAATTGTGGCTTTGCCACTTATTACTGCAGGAGCCTGGGTAAGATACTTAACTTCATTTGGTCGTAGTGTTCTCATCTGTAACAATGGGTGATACTAGTTTTGAGAATTTAGTGAGGTATTATACATTCTTAGATACTTAGAATAGTGCCTGATATATAGTATGCACTAAATGATGATTAGATTTACCATTAAAAGAGGAAAATGATCTTCAGACTGTGAAGGATAGAACAATAGTTGAGAGGGAATTAAATCTCAAGATGTCAGGGGGTAGTAAGAAAGCCCCAGTGAGGTTTTCAATCCTAGAATAATGACATTACAGATTACTGAAATGCTGTGTAT
Organism: Canis lupus familiaris; assembly: GCF_011100685.1. Classification (NCBI taxonomy): domain Eukaryota; kingdom Metazoa; phylum Chordata; class Mammalia; order Carnivora; family Canidae; genus Canis; species Canis lupus. The sequence goes on from NC_049255.1 coordinate 33,284,473, forward strand.
GTTATGATAGAACCATTTTTTGGTAATCTTTCTAAAAGCTTGGAGATATTTATGAAGACAGGCAAGAAATAAGTAGGGAGCCTGACATGGGACTTGATCCCATGTCTCCAGGACCATAGCCTAGGCTGAAGGCGGCGCTAAACCGCTGAGCCACCTGGGCTGCCCAGAAATATTTTCAGAAGGCATCCAACAAAAGCTAATGATAATGTGGGCATGATGGGGCAGTATTGACTTAATTATAATATTGTTAGCTGGGTTTACAGATCTGTACCAGTACAATTACAGTGTTAGTTAATGGCTCATGAACAATTATTATTCCATCAGGAATTTGAAGGAGTTTACAATTAGAATACTTATAATGAAAGAAATAAGTTGTATGTAAAAGTAGAAGTTGGTGCTATGGTGCAACAAAACTCAAGTGTGAGACTTAAGGTCTAACATGTACGTTACCACTGAACCACAGACTTAGCTCTGAGGTCCTTGGTAGCCAAGATGACAAAGGAGATATGATCAATTTTGTTTCTGTTATTATCCAAAAGAAGTAAGTAAATAGGTTTCTCAAGGGTTCCTAGTACTGATTTTTAAGAGATTTATCATATGAGACCATAAATAATGAACACTGATTTCATAGGCAATTGCTTCAATAATATTTTTTGAAGCAAATGCTCTTTTTAAAAGCAGTCTTAAGAAAAAAAAATCTAGAGGTGTTTAAGAGTCAGTTCAGCAAAGGCACTCTTATGAAAAACTAAGCTAATTTGGTCTGTATATGTAAACTTCATGTGGTCTCATTTGATCCAAAGTATAATTTAGAGATTGCCTATTATATCCTTCAACAATGTTCTTTAAAGTCACTTCTTCCAGCCAGAGTTTGAGAGGAGCTGGATAGTGGGTTCTAGTTCAAAAAAAAGAACAGAGAGGTAGGAATATGTTTAGTTGGGTGTTTTTTGAACAGGACCAGTATGCTTTAGAAATCAGTTAGGAAGCTAGTGAAGTCAGCTTCCTAAGAGGAAAATTATAGTATGTTTCTATACTGAGTCATGAAGCTCTGAGTTCATTAGAGGTACCTTGGGGCACTTGGTTGAGTGAGAGTGGGGAGGGAAGGGAAAGACTTGAGGGGGTAAGATTAAGGGGTTCAGCCTTACTTATTTTTTATACATTGAGGCTCTGCAAAGGACTGAAGGACAAGCAGTAAAAGAAATTATTTTGCTTAAGTTTTTGAAAAACTACTATTTTGCATGGTCATAGTGATTTTGGTCTAATTACTCATCATGGCAATATAAAATCCACAATAAACTCTTGTGGATTGATTGATTTTAAGAAGAGCTTTCTAGCTGAGTGAATTAGTTGCACAGTGTACCACCTGGAAGGAATGTGGAAATGGGCAAATGGAAGAAAGAGTTCCAAAGATACTGATTTTAGTTTCAGAGTAATTAATATTAATCCATAATCTATTATTTTTTACTTTGGATAGAAAACAGAACACATTATATATTCCTAAACCAATCTAGGGTTCTGGGTTCTTAGACCAATCTAGGAAAATGAAAATAAAATCATGTTTTAGCATACAGGAAAATAATTATTTATAAAATTTGTTTGGAAATGGTGAATGCATCCAATTTAGCCGATTATTTACTATAAACTTAGGATACTAAAACACAGCCTTTCTCCACACACCAATAGAGATTACAGTTGATCTTGAACAATGTAGGGGTTAGGGGCACCTCTTCCCCTTACCTCCCACCCACAGTGAAAAATCCATATATAACTTGATTTTCAGAAAACTTCACTACTGATAGCCTACTGTTGACTAGAAGCCTTGCTGATAACATAAACAGTTGATTGACACATATTTTGTAAGTTATGAATGTTATGTACTGTGTTCTTATGATACAGTAAGCTAGAGAAAAGAAAATGTTAAGAAAATCGTAAGGAGGAGAAAATACATGTCTATACTATATTTATCAAAAAAATTCACATGTAAGTGGACTCATGCAGTTCAAACCTGTGTTGTTCAGGAATGAATTGTCTTTGTTCTGCTTTGATAACCTTTCTTTCGGTGTATAAAAATGCAAGTTTTTAAGAGTATCAATAATTAGGTGGCTGTACTGCTATCATGCACCTGAGGTCACACCTGGTTCCTGACCTTAAAATTCAAGACAATTCGAAGTGGATAAAAGTGATCTCTAATCTGTTCTGAAATGGCAAAATATAGGTAAGTAGAGATCAGGCCTCTTTCTCAATTCCTTCTCTGTTCTTAAAATAGAGCTTCCGCATATCTTTAGACAGAAGATTGGTCATATTTTAGAGAGTGTTTTGTCCCTCCTTCAGCATTTATATCTCTAATCCTACAATTTTAGTTAGGATAGGGTCAGCATTGATTTATTATATAAACCAGGACACCTTTGAGTATGGAAATGGTTAATGACAGGGCAACAAGCAAAAATGAAAGAAATTCTCTTGGGCAAACTTCATGTATCATCTCCCAAAGCCTGGGTAGAAATAGATAAAGAAATCCTAGTGTGCCAAGAGTTAGGGAGATGGAAAAATTGTTGATTAAAATTAGGAAAATAAAACACATTCACTAATGACCATTTTGAATATCTAAAAATATAAATAATAAAATCTAAATCACTTGTAAACCTACTTCCTAGAGATTACCATTGTTAATATTTGACTTTGCATATAGAATCTTCATGCATAAGAACATATATCTTTCTTGCATTCTTTTTAAAAAAGTCAAGATCTTATTTAATCATTGCTTTGTATCTGTTGTTTTACTTGACTTTAATCATAAACATTTCCCCATGTGAAATATTATTTAAAAATATGCTCTTTTAGAGTTGTAGAGTATTTTATCTGTAGTTGTACTATAACTTATCAATGTTTCCCTATCATTGGTATTTTGACTTATTTCTTTTTTTAGCATTGTAAAATACTATAAACATCTTTGTACCTTAATTTTTTTTGTACCTCAATTTTTAAGTGGAATTCTCATAATTTCTTAAGAATAAATTCCCAGGGCAGCCCCTGTGGCGCAGCGGTTTAGCGCTGCCTGCAGCTCAGGGTTTGATCCTGGAGACCTAGGATCAAGGCTCACATCAGGCTCCTTGCATGGAGCCTGCTTCTCCCTCTGCCTGTGTCTCTGCCTCTCTCTCTCTCTCTCTCTGTGTGTGTCTCTCATTAATAAATAAATAAAATCTTTAAAAAAAAAAGAATAAATTCCCAGAAGTAGAATTACTGAGTCACATTTTAGAGGCTCTTGATATATGTGTGTGTAATTTAAGTTTTCTTTCTTTCTCTTTCTTCTTTCTTTCTTTCTTTCTCTCTTTTCTTTTCTTTCTTTCTTTTTTCTTTCTTTCTTTCTTTCTTTTTTTCTTTTCTTTCTTTCTTTCTTTCTTTCTTTCTTTCTTTCTTTCTTTCTTTCTTTCTTTCTTTCTTTCTTTCTTTCTTTCTTTCTTTCTCTTTCTAACTTGTCCATCTTTCAAAGTATAGCACCTAAAAATACCTCTAGTAATATATTAGATTTCCCTGAAAAGTTGACTTTTTAAAAACATAACATGTATATATTTCCAGTGCCTAAAATGGAAAAAAGAAATGTGTGTATGTATGCATGCATATGTGTGTATGTATGTGTGTGTATACATTCCCCCAGACAGATATATCTCATAAATTGCTATGTGGCAATTATTACTTATGAGTAGAAAATAATTACTGAGATAAACTTTGCTTTATTAACTTCGGAGAAATCATAAAATCTTTTATTTTTATCTCAGTATTTTTACAAAATGACAAGCAGTGTGACTGGGGTTGGTTATGAAAATACAAAAATGTGCAGAAGTTTCTTACATGTTCAAGCAGGTTGAAAAATGAAGGGGAATTAGGCTTCTAAGGAAGTGTTCAGCTGGTACTTTAGACTTAAGTGCCAATCGGGTGGAGTATGTGATATGATGGTCAGAATATCAGGGCTTCTAACTTTCATGAACCTTCCAAACAGTCTAAGTGGGCAGTCTAATGTATGAGAGCAACATTAAGTTGGGAGTGTTCTCTTTGCTTAGTTGCAGAAGATAAATCAGGTTATTTTTCAGGAGCTTGAGCCTGTTTGACTGGCATTATTCTTTATTGAAAAGATGGACAGACAATTTACCAGGAGCTCATCCTCAGGGGGCTACTGTGATCAAAACTCAGGAAGTGAATGAAACATGCACTACATTCTAATGGATTGCAGGAGCTCTAAGCAGATCTTCAACTGCCCATTAATGATTATTATTTGTTTTTTAATTTATGGGTGCCATCTGCCAAGTTTCTTCTCACTCAATTCTAAATAATCTGAGAAAAATTCAGTTCTAGGTAGCTTTGTTTTATTCCTCCAATTGAAGGAAGAGAATTGGATAGTCCACCGTTCTGAAAGAATCCATAAATAGCCATGTTACGTCCGAGGCACATAAAACAAGAAAGCTTCTAGATATGGTTAGAGAACCTCCATAGTTCTTTTCACAGACTTCTCTGAGTGCGTCCTCTCACCTTCTCTCCGTGAGGCTTATATCGTGTCTAGGGTTGTGTGGGACAGAGCCTTTAGACTCAGGTGAGTGAACTCTCTATTAGGGCTTGGTTGGTATATAATATAATTAATCGAACACTTTGAGTGTGCTACTAAAACATGTAAATCCTCTAAGCTAATAAGCTCTTTTGGATTTCTCCATTAAAATCATGCATATCTTAAGATGAGTTGGCCACACTACCGTAGTGTGTGGAAGTTGGATTAGCAACCACAATTCACCAAGCTTAGAGCTGACTCTTTCAATCCTTCATAGACTTCCAAAATAGGAGCCATCAGCTCATACAAGATAACTGTGCAGACAGGATAAAAGAAATTGGATGTCATTGGCAGAGACAAATTTTGACGTATTCTATATTTTGACTGGATAAATAATATAAATGGCAATATTGTTCAAGAGCAAAGCAAAGTAATATCAAGAGTTTCTTGGGACAGCCCTTGAACTGGGGGTCTATAATTCCCCCTAATTCTACAGAGGAAAATTATTGTACTCCACATGCACTAAGGTTAGAAAAAGGAGAGAAAACTGCAGTGTGAGAAATTTAGGTTGGGTATAAGGAATTATATTCTGGTAGAGAAAGAGTTACAGGAGAGGCAATGCAGGCCTCAAAGTAGGGTGGAAGAGCTGTGAGCATACCTGGCCTCGGAATATATTATAGTACAAGTCTTTAGAGAGCTGCCGGCAAAGGTTATGTGAAAGAAGTAGACAAGCCGTGGCTATAAAGAATTTGCAGGACTTGTTAGAAAGTAAGAGGGACAGCAAATAATCACTCCTAGGCAAAAAAAAAAAAAAAAGAAAAAAAAAAAAGAAAATCATCTTGGGGGCAGCTGAAGAATGGAGGTGCCAATGCACATCAAAATATAAAGGAGGCACCAAAGGAACTGTATACACAAGCAAACACACTGTGGAAAAAGGATAAAGAAAGGAGGGGAATTAGGACACTGGCTTGCTGGGTTTATAGAAAAGAGTTGGTGTTTGTCAAAACGTTTTGGTTGGGTGGCTGGAAAATATGTATAACATGTAAATATCTTTTGTATTTAAAGTATTTTGACTTAACTATTTTAGGAGAGTACTAAATATTGATAAATTCTTAACTGGCCGAGATATTTTTGTCCTTAAAGATAGAAGGCTTAAAATCAGTTGTTTTCTAGAGTCAATTCTTAAATTATGATTCCCTCATCATCACTGAGATTGTTGGTGCTGAGTGTATGGATACAAGTTCTGAAGGCATATGAGTATCATTAAACAAATGTTTATTTTTATTTTTATTTTTTTTTTAAAGATTTTATTTATTTGTTCATGAGACACACACACACACACACACACACACACACACACACACACACACAGAGAGGCTGGCAGGGGGAGAAGCAGGCTCCATGCAGGGAGCCCGACGTGGGACTTGATCTGGGGTCTCCAAGATCAGGCCCTGGGCTGAAGGCGGTGCTAAACTGCTGAGCCACCCGAGCTGCCCCTAAACAAATGTTTACTAAGCAACTACTGTGGAAAAGGCACGGGATACAAAGTTTAACGAGACGTGGTGGCACTTTTTATGAGACGCTTGCAATATCCTCAGGTTGATTTGGCAGTGACAGATACCATAAAGGCCGCCTGAGAAGTGCAGGGCATTTCTATAAAGGGAGAGAGCTTTGGACATGATGAGAACGTACAAGGCTTTCCTGGAGGCCTGGCCTTTGGGCTGAGCCTTTAAGGGGAGATGGAGCAAGATGGGGTTGTGGAGGCCAGGGACAGCACAGAGGACAGTGGGTGGTAGTACGTACAAACTTTATGTGTAATGTGTGGTGTTTTCTTTCTTTCTTTCTTTCTTTCTTTTTTTTTTTTTTTGAAGATTTTATTTATTCATGAGAGACAGAGGGAGAGAGAGAGAGGCAGAGAGAGAAGCAGGCTCCATGCAGGGAGCCTGATGTGGGACTCGATCCCAGGTCTCCAGGATCATGCCCTGGGCTGAAGGCAAATGCTTAACCGCTAGGCACCCAGGCGTCCCTGTGTGGTGTTTTCTAAAAGCCATTGAAGGGATCCCTGGGTGGCGCAGCGGTTTAGCGCCTGCCTTTGGCCCAGGGCGCGATCCTGGAGACCCGGGATCGAATCCCACGTCGGGCTCCCGGTGCATGGAGCCTGCTTCTCCCTCTGCCTGTGTCTCTGCCTCTCTCTCTCTCTCTCTGTGACTATCATAAATAAATAAAAAAAAAAATTAAAAAAAAAAAAGCCATTGAAGACTTTCAAGGAGGCAAGAGCACCAACAGAGTTAGGTGATAACCGTGAGGGAAAAGTCAAGACAAGAAGACAAGGTGGGCAGACGCTGCAGTCGCTTATGCAGGAGAAGTGGCTGCTGTGCTTGGTGAGAGGCTGAGGAAGCAAAAGTGGTGGAGTCATGAGGAAGAATTTGTGGAGACAGACCTGGATAGAGAGAAGTCAGAACCAAAGACTATAGGATGGTGCGTAGAATACTGAGGCCATTGATAAAAACTAGAGAGAAGGACAGTATGTCGATAAGCTTGGCACCAAAACTTGCTTCACTTCTGGCTGCTCTTCTTTCTTTCTTCCCAGCCTTCCTTCCATCGCCCACATAGAACCTCTGCTTTGTGCCTGACTCTGTGCAACGTGAAGTAAGGAAGGGGAAAAAAAACATGCAGGAGACACCCTCCTGCCCTTTAGGTGCGCACTGTCCAGTTTGGGGAATAGGATCTAGCCATACTTAGGAAATAATCAGCACACAGTTATAGATAATATAACTACTGTGTGAATGCAGAAGAGAAAAATGATGGGTTGGAATCTCTGTCCTGCAGAAGCTAAACTTAGAAACAAATACACAAAGTGTACTGTATTTTAGTTGTGCATCAGGTAATAAATGGGGTCAAGATCCTCAGTCCTGGCTCCAGTTTGCTATTAGCGGATTTCTCAGGTATCCTTGAAGATGTTAGCAGGTCCCCATGTGTTGTCACCCTCATATTCAGAGATCAGAGGAATATTAAATAAGTTTATGACAAGCTATTCCTGCCTTCTTGTTATTTATGGAGATTTCTTTCCCCTAGGAATTACTTTGCAGATGCTTCTTTTTGAAAGCTTTTCTGTATTTCATAAATATTTGTTGAATGAATGGAGTGACTTTTTAAATTAATTTAGCCCAACTTTCAAATATGGCATCGGCAGATGAAGTGAAGACTTCAGATGACTTTAGGGTCAGATTTGTCATGGTAAAAAAAAAAAAAAAAAGAAAAGAAAAAAAAAGATTTGTCATGGTAACTTCTTAGCATAGGATTCAAGCATTGGATTTCACATCTGGGAGTTATGAACTTAGATACTTAAACACCACCTAACCACCCTCTATCTTTAAAGGCTCTGTGACTTCAGTAGAAGCTGTAAGAATTCACTTTATTCAAAACTCTTTAAAGAATCCAAAATGGGCTGGTTATTTTGCACTTTTCTCTTAATAGGATCCATGGATAAATACCGGTATCTTTTGTTGCCATCTGTTTTCTAGTTTCTAGGACTATTTTTATGTCCTCTTTCTATTCTGTTAAAAATTCTATTCTATTTATAAAAAAGTACATATAGTTGGCAATAAAGATTTTTTTGCATCTTCTTGTCTTTGATGAGACAAACTACTAGATCATTTTGGAAGACATATTGGTTTGTGAAATTTGAATATGAAAACCAGTAGCAAAGGGAGGAAAAGCAGTCAGGGTATTTGCCAGATGGGAGATGCCTCACTGCTCTTTCGAAGGCTGGTGAGGGCCACTTAATAGGAAAAGACTCACTGTATCTAATCTTTTGGTGTTCACTCGTGGCAGCCATGGACTTGAGACAGGTATTGCCTAGAGAAGGAGTAGATAGGGATCCCTGTGGACACTAGAAGGCATTTTTTTTTTCCCTCTATTTCTACTCTTTTGGGTCTCTGTTCTCTAATTAAAATTGGTGTTTTGGAAAAAGAGAACATGAATTCTGAATACAGTAATAAATTATATCCTTGCCTCAGATGGAATTAAAATGACTGCAGACTTGAGATTTCCCTGCCTCTGAAAACTTAATTTGATATTTTCTGTTACACACCAAGTAGTGATTTGCAGAGGCACAGACTGTAAGATTAATTGAGGCAGCCATCTCTTCTGGCGCATCTAATCTTACATCTAATTATCTGATCATCTGAATCGCAAATACAGTAGTTAAAGGGTGTCTGTTGAAAGGGCAGCCACAAAATGTAAATATTAAAAAGGAACTCTCTGGTTTTCAGGGAGCAGGCGTAGAGAGTTAACAATAGCCATTATGTTATTCATGATATTAGGTCAGCAGGTCACATAAAAATGTGGTTATGTTGTTCGATCACTAAAATGTGAAGATAATTCTGAAGTCTTAGCAGGCTTGTTTTGACAATTAACCTCCATTAGTATTCTAGACCACATAAGAGCAAAACTCTTAAAAGGCTCTCTTTTTTCATGAATGTACTGTCAAATTGACTTCATCATTTAAATAGGACTGTAGTCACAGCAAATGATGAGTTGATATTTATACAAAGCATAGCCTTAATTAAAATATTATGAGCAATTAAACCTAGTGTTCACAGAATTATTGTACATTTATATGTAATAGAATAAAAACATTGCATAGGACTGTTAAGCTTTTTGTATGAATCTAGTTAATTTTGACAGGCTTTGGTCTTTTCTTCCCCTTATCTTTAGAAGTGCTGTGGATAAATGTACTTGCATCTGGAAAACTTCAAACAGTTTTGATCAGCAATTCAGGTCTGATTTAAAATGTATGTATTGAGGTGCCCTCTTAAATACAGAGTTGATAGGCATGCAGTGCACACCTTGTTGTAACAGGAAGGCAGATGTGGAAGGAAGAACAGCTGTAGTCGAGTTGCCAGTGGGTATTGTTTTTGTCACAATTTAATGTCAGGCTGCTACTGCTGTGAGGTCTTTGTATATTTGGCTCTGGTTAATGAAAAGGTGAACTCATACTGCTCGCTCCCTGGAAGGCAATTAGGAGGGAGATATTTCTCCTCACCCTAACACTTCCATAACCCTACAGGAACAGAGGCAGTAGGAACAAATCCAAGTTCCCTTGGAGTCCCGGGGACTTCCTGTGTTTTGCAAATGAGGGAATGAAGTCCTCCTGCAAAGGGTGAATTACGACATTGAGGATACCATAGTTCTTAGTCTACTGTTGATTTCCTAAAATCCCAGTAAGGATCTTCCTCCAGAGGAAGCTAGGGATTTGCCAGTGTAATTTCTGTGGTTCCAAAGTAATAACAGTAACAACAACAATGGTGACATTTTATTTGGTACCAATTATTTAGGTGATTTGCGTGCATTATTTTATTTAATCTTTGCCCACCTTTTTGAAGCAGATACCATTTCCAATTTAATCTGCTGCCCAGAGCGTTTATGTCCTTCTCAAAAGCACATAACTACAAAGTGTTGATGCTGTTAAAGTGCAGTTCTTCTAGGAATTGTAGAAGAAGGTTTCGTAAGGAAATAAATTACGTTACCAGTATTTTTTCTGCTTAACAGTTGCTCTACAAATATAAATATACATTTATATATATAAATTGATGTTAAATATTGAATGAGGTAAATTAAGTGAAATTGTAAAAAAAGCAATATGTGTATAATATGGACCTAGTTATGTAAAAAATAGAAAAGAATAAGTGTGGATCCATCTACCTATCTATCCATCTGTCTGTACACACCCTCACACATGTGTAAGTGCTGATAAAGAGAACCAGAACTGAGCACACTAGACGGCTGATGGTGGTTATTTGAGGTAGCTGCACAGGAGGAAGGAAAAGCAAATGATTTTTTTCACGTTTTTTCAGGAATCTTTTATGTTGTTTAAATCCTTAATTCATGTGTTGCTTGGGTAATTACAAACTTAAAGATTGAGAAGGGACTTTTGCTGCGCAGGTGAACATTTGAAGTGAAAATCCCTTAAAAAAAGTGTTGGCTGCTCTGATGTCACCTAGAGCCGTTTGACCCCAACATTTGTGCTTTTTCTACAAAACCATGTGGCTTTTTAAAGCCTGTGATCAATGTTTAAAAAATCCCATGAAAGGAGGTGGATCTCCTCAATCCCCTTGGTCCTTAGAAGACCCTGCTTGTGTGCAGCTGAGTTGGGGATACATCAGAATTCCATCCTTTTTTTTTTTTTTTCAGAATTCCATCCTTAATCTATTTGAGCCAATCAATATATATCCAGTACCTATGATGTGCCAGGTGCACTGTGAAGCCTAGAGGGGGCCGTGGAGATGAGTAAGGTACTGGCTCTGCCCTTAAGGTATTTAAGCATCATGAACAGACAGACTGGTATCCAAACCACTGACAGAGCCCTAGTGTTACACCTGTGGTGGCAGTTGGAGGAGGAACATGCCATGGATCATTCCGGAGGGGCAATAATAAGGCTGGGGCTTCCATTACAATTTATTGAGTATCTACGTTGATATCCAGGAAGTAGGCATGATGGAAGATACTAAGATGTAGCCATGACCTCAATGACTATGTATTGTTGTAGGAAAGGGAACATTAAAATATGGGGAAATAATAAAGAGCAAGAAAAGCCAGAAATAATATGTAATTGATTGCTGAGCAACGCAAGTTAGGCCCTCAGCGAAATAGGAATTCAGAAAAGGAAGTGTTCGCTGTGGCTAGGAATTGTAGAAGAAGGTTTCATAAGGAAATAAATTACGGTACCAGTATTTTTTCTGCTTAGCAGTTGCTCTACAAAAGAGCAGTGGCCACTCTTGAAATTTATACTTTGAAATTAGCCTTTGAGTAGACTGTCTTCATTCTCTGACCCTTGTTCAAAAAAAATGAACAGAGGGACACCTGGATGGCTCAGCGGTTGAGCGTCTGCCTTTGGCTCAGGTCCTGATCCCGGGATCAAGCCCTACATCGGGTTCCTTGCAGGGAGCCTGCTTCTCCCTCTGCCTGTGTCTCTGCTTCTCTCTCTGTGTCTCTCATGAATAAATAAATAAAATCTTTAAAAAAAAACTGAACAGAATAACAAATGCATCCATAGCTTTACTTGATGCATATAACTATTGATATATATGAAGGATCACAGATGTCTCTCTTATTTTTTTCTCCCTCCTCCCTTGCTGTCTCTATCCGTCTCCTCTGTCTCTGCCTCCTCCCATCCTTCCCTTTTTTCCTGTTTGTATTTCTAAGACATTGGGCATAGTCCATCACACCTCGGAAAAAAAAAATCTACCATGAAGAATAGGAGAATAGAAGTGTAGAGGAGCTAGCTGTTTGGGGAGTATTCCTTTAATAGACAGTAAACCTGTGTTCTGAATCCTCCTAGTAGTACTGTGCTGACGTATCTAAGTACCTAGCACAGTGCTAGATCATACTAGATGCTTAGTAAGCTTTGCTTCTCTTCTGCACTCTCTTCTCCTACCTCTTCCATAAGCCTTTAGTGATTCAGTTTGGGAAGAAGAAAGAAAAACTTATGTGGGAGAGACTGTAAAAAATAATCTAAGACTGAGGGTTGTGTATTTGGAACAAATTTGATTTTCAGCAGTCAATTCTTGCCAGTGTCTCAAATATTACAGTGACTGGGTCAGTTATTACTGAGCAACTCTGAACTTCTTAGAGGGAAGATAACAATGCAAGTATATTAAAAAATACATATGCAGCTAGAGAAACCACATACACCGTTAAGTAATTGGGATGGCTGTTTTTGAAAAAGATATTTCTATCATATCAACTTTTTTTCTATCTTTTTTTTTTGTTTTTAATCATTTTAAAACAGATAAAAATCTTCCACAGCCAGTCTGACTCATACTTATTTAATTAAAGACTAAAATCGAAACTCAGCCCTTCCATGCATTTTCAAAAAAATGATAATTTTAAAAATTATGTAAGTATGCACTCTCACCATAGGAAGTCTGTAAAATAGATAAAATGAGTATAAACAAACAAACCAAAAAGACATAATGTTACAAACCAGAGAAAACTACTATTAGAGTTTGGTTCTAGGTTCTCTTAGTCTTTGTCATACTTTTCTATAATATAAGCATTACATGTATTTAGTTGGGATCATATTTTCTGGATTTATAATTTTTATTTCACAGTAGTCTGAGGTGGCCCTAGAGAAGAGGCCCGTCTTTGAACCTGGCTGTATAGTCCATGCCAAGGCCTTGCTCTTTTATTGTCCAGAGCGTGGAAGGCCAGCGAGGGGTGCCGGAGGAACTTCTGCTCTGTGCCTGGCAGGGCCGATTGTGGGAGCAGTTGCTCAGGCTGGGAATGGATCATGGCAGCTGCTACAGAGGTTCTGGGAAGGCTGACTGGACAGGGTCAAAAAAAAAAAAAAAAAAAAAAAAAGGAAACACTTAATTGACACCTATCCTGGGATCCATATTAAAGCAAAGTGACAAATTAGGACTTGATGTGACCTGAAGGTGATGGACCACAGGGCCAAAAACAGGCAGGAGGAGAGAAAACATTCCAAGAGCACCATTAGACAGACACAAAACTTTTACCCTTAGCACTCTTTGCTCTTTCCTGGGTGCCTGAATCTATGCCAGGTTGCGGTGGCCCAGAGCTTTTATGTATGAAGGGGTAGGATGGCAGCATGTTTGGAAGGGAGACAAGGTCTTCATACTAGAATTTTTGCATGCCTATATTTCTTTGGGATAGTTTTGGGGATCTGATAGAAATTGTAGGGGCAGGTTAAAGGCTCCCTCTCCTAACCACCCGTAACTGATTATTGCCCTTATTGATTATTTCTTTGGAGCCCAAGAACCACCCTTAGTTCAGGAGACCCCTTAGCGCCTTGTTTGAGTGGGGTCCTTATTATCTGAACTGACTGGAGATGCCATGCAATGTCCCAAGGCCCATGGTGGCTTAGGGAATCCACGTCCTTCTATGTTGGATAGCTGATAGTAATACTCTTTGATTTAGTGTGTATTTTTTTTTTTAAGATTTATTTATTATGATAGGGAGAGAGAGAGAGGCAGAGACACAGGAGGAGGGAGAAGCAGGCTCCATGCAGGGAGCCCGATGTAGGACTCGATCCCGGGACTCCAGGATCGCGCCCTGGGCCAAAGGCAGGCGCCAAACTGCTGAGCCACCCAGGGATCCCCGATTTAGTGTGTATTTATTATGCACCCACCATGTGTTGTCAGATACTGTGCAGAATACTGAGGATATAAAGACTAATAGAAATGGTCATTGTGCCCAGGAAACAATATATAGAGAGACAGGTTTATAAAGACATTAATATAAATCTTGGAATTAGTGGTAGAGTCATGCTGTTTGTCCAGTTGTGAGAGTTGAATAGTGAGTGGGTCCTAACGGATGATTGTTGAATGATTGTACATTGTAGTTACCTACTATCTGTACCTACTAGAGCCTTTTATCAAAAGCTGCATTTTGCACATGACTTCTATTATGTGGAGCATCTCATGCTCAAAACTTGTGTTTTGAATTTGAGCAAAATACACGACTGTCATTTTTTTCCTGCTGTTTCTACAATGTACTTTCTTTGGAACAGTCCCTTTTGACATACTGCTTTCTTCTTAATTCAACATTTTATCTCATTTTATAATCCAGCACACTGGGAACTTGATGTGAGAAATTGCCAATTTTATTATTCCTCCAGTGATCTTTAGAGGTGGGTTCAAGATTGTAGCAGTATTTCCTGAAACTCGGAAACGATAGGCTCACTGAGCAATAGTTCTCCACCTTTCATATTTGACAGGCTCCTGAGATGGTCAGATCCTTGTCACAGTTGGAGAATCCCTGGGGCCTTTGATCTACAACTGCAGATTTTTTTCTGTGCATGTGTCAATAAAATGTTTATTTCAAGATTGCAAATTGTACAACATTGTGAATGTGCCACTTAGACAAAACCAGATCTAGGCTTTTGATCTTTTTAGAGTAAAATAAAAATTTAAAAGTTTATAGAAGTTGCCTAGTTCTCTTAGAGACCATAGGCAGAGGCTGTGTGTGCTATTGACTGGGTTTATCTTCAGTAGTCTTTAGGGTATGGCTCTCAAACTGTAGCATGTAGAAGAATCCCCTGGGGGGCAGGTTAAAACACAGATTGCTGGGCTCCATCTCCACAGTTTCTGATTCAGTACATCTAGATGGGGCCCAAGAATTCCATTTCTAGGAAGTCCCAAGCATTGCTGCTGCTGCTATTCCAGAGACCACACTTTGAGAACCACTGATTTAGGAGATTCCCTTACTATGTAAAACAATTATTACTTTTTAAAATGTAAATTTGAAAACAAAAACCTACTGCAGGTTGAATTCTCATGTGGAATAGCCATGATTCTTCTTAAAAAAAAGGGGGGGTGCCTGGGTGGCTCAGTTGGTTGCCCATCTGCCTTCTGCTGGGGTCGAGATTCCAGGGTTCTGGGATTGAGCCCCGCATCTGGGCTTCTCTCTCTTCCTCTGCCTGCTATTCCCCATGCTTGTGCTTTCTCTCTTTCTCTCTCTCTGTCAAATAAATAAGAAAAAAAAAAATTTTTTTTTAAAGGAATAGCCATGATTCTGTGGAAGATTAGAGAATCTGCTGTGTTTAAGTGGTTTCAGAGAGGGAGATAACAACTTTCCTCATCACTTACTCAAATAGCTTTTCAGTGGAAAAAAACATCTCTTATAAAACCTTTACTTGAAACTTACCTCATCTTTGTTGTAAGGTCACAAAGATGCCTTTCTGATCTTGGAAAGATGGCATCATATAGTAATTAAAGATCATTATTAGTCTTCTCTATTTCCTCCTACCTCATGTCCCTAGTCTAAGTAATATATTGCTTTAGGACCCTAATACTGACCTTAATTTAATTTTGATAAACAAAAGGATGTTGAATAGTAAGGCCAATTATCTTTGATGAAAGAAGGCTGAACTTCTTTAACCTATACAAGAAAGATTTAACAGAAGGCCTCCAAGTTACTGGAAGGAAATTTATCGGACCCGGACATGATAAGTGACTTTAACTTAGCACGCCTCTTTTGAGTAAGCCTTTATATTAGATTTACTGAGATGCATTTTGGTGCCATTTATGTGTTCTAGTTAGTAAATTAATACTCCGTGTAACACCTTGCTTATGAAATAGTTGTGCAACTTTTCCTTGGACATCAAGCAGAAATCGCAGTTTTTATGTAGCTGAGATTTACAAAATCTGGGGAGCCTTCTTCAAGAGTACAAATGTATCTTCTAGTTGCAAGTTTTATAAAAATATATGCTAATATGAAAATATTATTTGACTTCTTCTAGGGCTGGAAGTGACCCATGGAAGTGAGGGGGCCCTGAAGGTTAAATTTCATTAGCCTCAAGGACTGTTCACTTCTAAATGTATTCCAGGCCTCTGACACAATTGCTGATACATTGTTGTTGCTCAAGGAAATGTTGTGGAATGGATTCACGAATTCTTCATTACAGTATCTTTAAAGCAGTATGATTTCCACTATTTTTGTGCAATTTATGTCACTATCTAGGACTTGATATTGAATGCATATTAGCACTAACATTGTTTTTTTTTTTTGGTAAAGGAAATACAGGATCTAAATCAACCAATATTTTTCTGTGTTGAATCAATAATGTATTCATAAGGGGCTGCTTATCATAAGCTAAAGAGATGAGCAATGAAGACAAAATGGTGATGAATGTCTTAGGCCAAGGAAGATGTCAGTTGCATAGATCAGACAAAAGAATGCAAGACTGGTTACTTTGGAATTCTGAAGAATCTATTCTACCTTCTAATTTTTTTTAGAGGAGACAGGGCTGGGGAGTTTTGAATCGTGGAGAATTTGCACTAGTGAAATCCTCAAGTCAAAATGATTTTAGTAGAGCTTTGGTGTGGGAGGCCAGGTTTGGCTGAGGATGGACTATAGTAGAACACATGCAGTCTGACCCTGGGGCATGGTCAATGTGGTCAGAGCTGTTTGCCTCTTTCTCTCTTGAGTATATGTGGTCAGGTGAAGATTCTTGAGTGTTTCTGGGATGAGATGAGATGAGATGAGATGGCAGTAAAAAATAAGTGAAGAATAAATAGTTGTGGCTTTCTCTTGATTGAGGTCAATGCGGTGGCCCAGGTCTTCCCAGAGATTCTGAAAGAAAATATAATAAAAGTAGAGGATTAATGAGATAGGCAAAACAATTTTAAGATAGCCACAAACATGGAAAAGGTTTCTCTTAATGATTTGGTTGGAGTTGTGAGGGGATCATTTAAAAGGAAGGAGGACTACATTATTAGCTCATTATATCCCTGATCAATATAGACCACCCATTTCTTTTAAATAGTTTATGCATAAAAGCTAATAGATTGCCCAGGGAAAACAAAGTATCATTTATAATTGCTATTTGAATATTTTATGTAAAAGCTAATCTTCTGGAGACTTAGAGAAATCATTGTAGATTAAAATAAGAAATAAAGATTTGCATTTATAAGAAATTAATGATCGCTCTGAAATTGAAGAACCATTTAGTGCTTGGAGAAATAAATACAAATTGTAACATCTATCTGATGGAGTTTTGTTTAGATTGCTTCTGGTGATAAACCATCTATAATAATATAAATCAAGGGCTGGTGTTTGCCATAAATTTGCAATGTTTAGCATAATTTTCGTTTGCATTTCATACTAAAGTGACATCAAGAAATATGAGATTAATAGTTATTAAGTGAGAATGACTTTCATGTCTGTAGTCATTTTTAGAAATAGTTACGTGTAATTCATTTAGGGAGCAGAGAAAATTAATTTGCAGCTGTAGTGGGATCTAGTACATTAAAACAAAGAGAAAAGTGACAGTAATAAACTTTTGGAACATAAGGGTGGATTCATTTTTAACCCCTCATTTTGATTTCTCTCTAAATTCTCAATACCTTATGATGCCCTTCAGTGCACCACACTTTTGTTTGTTGATTCTAGAACGTTATACTAACAGCTTGAGGAACATGAGAGTTGGTACTTGTTCTCAAATTATGTCCTAACATTGGAGAGCACAGGCTTATCTATACCTAGGGGGATAGAGGGTCAGATGGTAACAGCAGCAGTATGGTGCCTTTTATTAATTTTAATTAGTGTTTTCATTAAGAAGTGTCATATTAAATTCTGATTTTAAAAAAATGACACGTTATCTACTTTCATTTGTCTCACTGCATTACAAATTGGCAGTGATGTTGAAGTTACATTGTATAAATAATTTTTCTTTGAGAAATCTAGTCTCAGACTTTATGAGCTTAAAAAATATATAGCTAATATTTCCTAAACATTTATCATGTTTTAGACACTATTCTAAATGTGTCATATGTGTTAATTCATTTGTGTTATTGTGATTACTGGAGCCCTTTTTAAGCAAAGTCATGCATTCATTCATTTAGGTTCTTCTTACTGAATACCTTCTTTGTGCCAATCACTGAATTAGGTTGGAAGCACTAATGTTTTAGAAGAAAGTAAAGGAAAAAAGATCATATTTAAGAGTTTATAAAAAGAAGACCAGCTTCTAGTCAACATGGTATTATAAGTTCATATTTTGAGGTCCCTCTGGTCAAAGTATCTATCAAAGCTAGATAAAATATTTTTAAAAATACTCTAATAAAAAAAACAGTATTATATGAAATTTGAAAATTGAACCCCTGGGTGGACCAGTGAGGTCTAGAGATGCCAACCAGCGGGGAGTTGAGGTACAGTTTGGGCTTGCTGGGCTCTGGGTCTGGAAGCATTTGGAGATCATTTAGAGGCTTGGTCTAGCTCTGAGACAGCTTGTTCTCCCATTTCCTTAATAACTCCAGCCCTTCTGGGGTTGGGAAGGGTAAGGAGAAAGGGTGGGGGACTCTTAACTTTCTTATAGTGATGGAGGCAGTGCCTGATGTTACTTAAATTTGGCTTGGTCCTGTCTGAAGTTGGTGCCATTTTAGGTGGTGTGCCCTGTGTTCTTGTGGAAAGAATTCATCTTCAACCCAGCCTATCTCTGAGGATCATCATACAGAGAGGCTGCATGGGTTGCCTTTGGGTCTTTCCAGTGGTACACATGCCTAACTGTTTCTTTGCTTGGATATGTCATCACTTGACCTAGTAGTCACATGAAGCCTGACTTCTTCTTCTCTTCTCATCTTGATGAAGCCAAAGTAACTCTCCTAAATTTGTGGAGAACTGAGAAGGTGTAGGCTTACTACAACTTGGTTCTGCAAGCCCTACTTTCTTCCAGCAGGGCCTTTTAACTATGGTTCACACATCTGTGGACCCGAATCAGGCACTCATTTACATAAGACTTCAAAACATCAGGGGACTCATAAGTACTTCCAAGAAGTACCTGCTAATGTGAAGGTAACCATTAAAATCTAGGAAATATACTTTAGAACTAGGCCAGATATAACACAGAGAACAGAAAGTATAGAAAACATTTCCATCCACCTGACAAGAAAGAGTGGAAAGGAATAAATACAAATGACTAGTATTAGAAGCCACAAAATGAGATGGGAAAAACAAGTACAGTCATACTTGTAATGAAAATGTATGTAACTATATTTACTTTACCTATTAAAAAACAGAAACTGGTGAATTAGCTTTTTAAACAATGCAGCTGTAGATATAAAAGAATGTATATATAAAGAATGTAGATATAAAAGAAGTAACAGAACAAGATATGAGTAAGAAAATGCTAACCAAATGAAAGTAGTTCTAAAAATGTTAAAATCAGAAAAATTATTTTAAGGTAAAACAAAAATCAAAACACATTAGCATGGGTTAGGAGACACACTACATGATGATAAAAAGAGAAATAATACACCAAGTATATGCAATAATCATCAACTTATAAACTCTTAACAATATAGCATCAAAATAAAGAACTAAATAGTTACAGTTGTAAAGAGTAATGTCCAAGATAACTAATGGGAGGTTTCAGTACATCTTTTATGATCCAAAACCAGAGAAAAACATGTAGTAGGTATAGAGATTTGATCAACAAAATGCACAAGCTTAAATGTGTAATTTGTGTGTGTACATACACATGCATTTGCCTATGTTCCATTAACAAAGAATACATATTATTGAGTATACAGGTACACAAAACTTTTAAACACAATTGCACAAAATTTTCCATATACTAAATGATATTGTTATATTTATAGAGTTTGAGGAATCACTATTTTCCAGTTGATAGTCTTTGACATCTGTATAATTTAATTGCAAATCAGAAATACTCAGCTCTTTCATGTGATGGGAGGAAAAACTTGTCCTTTGTCAACTTATATTTGTTTGGGGACCTGCAAATTAACCGACAACATTCAGATTAAAGTTCACTGTTCATACGCGCAGGAGTACTCTAAAGGGAGTAGCACACCAAACATCTGGGGGTAAATTTATATACCAGTTTATTAAGAGAGAGGAGGCATTTAAGGCTTGAAAGCATGAAAGATTCTGATGATGTTCTTTTGCACAATTTTTTGGAATTCTCAGTGCTCAAGGTCAGTTGCATCCCTGACTAGAGATCTCTCTGGAGTGGAGGAGCTGGGGTTTGAGACAGATGACTCTCACCAATCTCTCTTTAGTCATATAGGAAAAGTTCATAAAAGATTCTTTTTGTTGTTGTTGGATGTTTAGCTCAGATGTTTTTACCTTGAAGTAATCTTTACACCATTCCATTAATGGTTGGAGCAGATTCTAAACCTGGTTTCTGAGTCTATACTGCAGCCAGTCGAGAAGATTTTAAACATTAGGTTTGAAGTATTTTTAGGTGGTGGAGTGAGGATGTCAGCGTCAGGTCAATAGGTTTCCTGGTTTGAAGGCTGAGTGTCTCTCGTGATGGCATAGACATCCTATTGTCATGGTTATTTCCTGGGGCAGAGCATGAAAAAATGAAAGTGTTCCAGTGAATTTCCTGAGCAGTCCATACAGCAGTAGTTCCAGGCACAAAGGTTGCCCATATATGATCTGTTGTGGTGATGAATTCTTTGAAGTTTACATCAAGTCATTCAGCTTCAGCTTGAAGAGCTTCTTGAGATCTCGGTGGAAGGGGTGGCGACAAGACAACCTAGAGTTGTCTGGGTTAGTCAGGTTTTAGTTCACAGTGGTGTCCAGTCAGAAGGGTGGGAGAAAAACTGGAAATGTTAACTTAGAGGGACGTAGCCAGATATTGAAGGAAACTAGAAGAATCGAGAATTTGGTAAGGACTGACAAAATGTGTAAGATGGCAGATAGACAGTAAAACCTCAGACAGTGATCAGGACTAGACTCTGATAAATCTACATAAGAGACATGTAGCTGTCCATTGAAATATAACATTTTCCTCCATAATAATATCCATTTTAATAAAAAATAAAGTAAGATTGGTCTTGTTTATAATTTCCTCCATAATAATATCCATTTTAATAAAAAATAAAGTAAGATTGGTCTTGTTTATAAAATAAG
Source organism: Canis lupus familiaris (assembly GCF_011100685.1). Lineage (NCBI taxonomy): Eukaryota > Metazoa > Chordata > Mammalia > Carnivora > Canidae > Canis > Canis lupus. The sequence goes on from NC_049255.1 coordinate 33,305,408, forward strand.
TCTTACATTTGGCCTGATTATTTGTGTAAGTGCTGCTAGGATAGTAATTGACTACATAGATAGGCCTTTTAAAATTTTTCTTTGTTGAAATTCTTATAAGGAGTCTCAGATTGGACTTTAAAAGCCTCTCCAGCTAGGAAGCCAAGCCAGAAACCTTTTACCTTCAGTATCGATTTAAGTGGATTTCTCTGTTCTCAAGGTCCCCCAAATATCCTGATTCCTAGGCCAAGAAGTGACCTTTCTTATTCACTTCTAAGGCTGGGAACCCTAAATGCCAGATACCAGGCTAGTTCTCCCAAGAGAGCTTTGTAAGCATTGGCTCCATAAAGTCAGCCTTAGTTCTTTAAACTCTTTGATCGTATGTGCCTTACGCATCATTTAAAAACATGACATTCCAGCCGAAGCCTTGGTTACATAACCAACGTTTCTGATTATGTCCTGTAACAAGGGGAACAGATTCTTATCGAATTTACGCAAATAACTATGTTGCCACAAGAACAAGAATACCTAATGAGCGTTTTTAAATACTGGAGGGGTCAGGCAGGGAAAAAAAGATCAATGTTTTAAGTGTTTCATTCTGTTTGTCTAGTTTATAAAATTTTTGTAAATTGTAGATAGCTTAAGAGAAAAGACAAAGGGGTTCTTTTAATCCTGCAGCAATATTCCAAACAAAAGCCATAATCATCCTTTATCAGTTCATTCAGTCTCCTGTAATTAATTCTTGTTCTCCTTGATCTTGGATTAGTGGTTTCATGAATCTATCAGCTTCTCCGCTAGAGTTTCGGAAATCCTGACTTAGTTTAACGTATGATCTCGAAGTTATTTGAGCAATGCAGTTAGAAGCCTGTACCCTAAAGTACCTGGCATAGTCCTTTTTCATGGGTCTTTGAGAAAATTCTTTTTCATTGAAGATGAGCACTCTGGCCTGTAGCTGATTCCCAGCGCCTGCAGGAAGCATCAGCGTAAAACAATGACTGTGGCTGACAAGAGACTTAGAAGAGCTGTGGTCAAAGATCTGATGAGAGTTCATTATAAAAGTAATACAGCTGATGAAGGCATTTTTTTTTCCCTGTGACATGCAATATTCAAAAAATAAAAACTGGAGGTAAGACTAAGAACACGTACTGTTGTTTTCTAGTATCAGTCAAAAGTACCAGGACGTATCATGGACAGCTCAGAGAACACTGGCAGATTGAGGAACTTCATACAATTTCTGAGTACTTGTATTAATAATATTTACCTGTAAAATAGAACCTAGGGAAGGTTAAGCATCTCTTCTTTTGTGACAATGCTTTTCGTGCAATTCAACGTATCTAATTAATTTTTAGCATCTCTCTTTTCACAAGGTGAAAGAAAAAAAAATCATTTGAGATTTTCCAGGGATGCTCTCAGAAATTTCAAAGTCAGCTCAAGATCAAGATTTTATTTAGGATTTGATTTTGAGGAGGCAAAATATGTATCAAAGGTGTCAAAATGTCAAAAGGTTTGAACACTTGATTAGGTAGGATCACAGGTCAGTATGAAAAAAAATACTTAGCTATCTGTTCAACAGTGTGACAATGAAAGATTGTAAAGGTAATTATAGGAAGTGACATGATTATAAAAAAGAGCTTAGCTTTTTCAGTTGTGAGAAGACTCAGTTCTCTTAAATAGTCAAGAACATGACAACACAGGAACTTATCCTGCTATGACACAGAATCTTTTTTTTTTTTTTTTAAGGCAGATTACTTAAAAGGTAAAGAAAGACCTTAGATAACCCCTTACCAAGAGCAGACCAAGAGCCCAAAAAAAGTTGTTTTAATGGAAGGAGAAAACCAGACTCTAATTTTGCATTCAGGTACTATTAATACTACACAGCTCATTTAAAACAAAACAAAACAAAACAAAACCTCACCCAAACCAACAACCTTATAAATAAACCCATCCAACCTGAACCAGCTTTGACCATGAAGCATAAAATTCTTTTTCTGTGAACCTTCTACAACTATATACATCCAATCAGGTTTATCCTATTCTTTTCTTCTTTTTCATTGTGAAACAACCCATCATTTTACTTTAGGACAAGATTACTCTTATTTTTCTTTTTTTTTTTCTTTTTTTTTCTTCCTTTTTTTTTCTTATTTTTCCTTTAGCAATAACACAACTTAAATTCCTTGCATACTTTTAATATAAAGTCATTTCCCTTCATCATTATTATTTATAGTATTTTCATCTAATTTTTAAATAATTTATTTTTATCATTAAACATGATGTAGAACTCCCTCAAATGCATATGTGGAAACTCTAACTCTCAGTGTGACTGTATTTGGAGATAGGGTCATAAAGGAGGTTATTCGGGTTAAAGGGGGTTATAAAGGTTAGACCATAATATTATAGAACAAAATCCTTTTAAGAAGTGGAAGAGAGGGATGCTTGGGTGGCTCAGTGGTTGAGTGTCTGCCTTTGGCTCAGGGCATGAACCTGGTGTCTGGGCTCCCTGCAGGGAGCCTGCTTCTCCCTTTGCCTATGTCTCTGCCTCTCGAGTCTCTGTGTCTCTCAGGAATAAATAAATAAAATCTTAAAAAAAAAAAAAGAAGAAGAGATACCAGAAACCTCTCTCTGTGTACACACAGAGGAAAAACTGGGAAGACATTGTGGGAAGGCAACTGCCAGGAAGAAGGTTCTCACCAGAAACTAGCCTTGCTGGCACCTTGATCTTGGAATTCTAGTCTCTAGAACTGTGACAAAATAAATGAATATTGCCTAAACTGCCCAGTCTGTGATTTCTTGTTAGGATAGCCTGGATGAGTAACAGAGAAGACTCTTTTACAGAGAAATCTGGAAGTAGATGATTATGAATTGTATGTCATATACCAGCATTTTGTAGCAGATTAGCAAAATTTATAACTATAACACTTCTTTATAGAATAATTTCTCACTGTGGCAAAAAGATTGTTTATTTACAGACTATATTTTTAACCTCTCTGTACCATTTAGAAATAAGGAGCCAAAGTATATATACTTTTACTTATGCTTAGTAATGAATGTGTCAGCATTTGATCTTAGAAATAATGTATCTACTTAATGAATATCTATTACTTAGCATCTTTAGTGAAAAGATGATAAAAACTATCTTTAGGCAGACATTAGAAAATGTTTTTATTGAAATAGAGTTTTAAAAATAATGACTCAAAATTCATTATTTTTGTAATTTTAAATATTTAGTAGACACAATATTAGTTCATTTGACTAGTTAACCTAGGTAAGATAAAATTTATGCTTGTATTATACTTAATGTTGATAAATCAGAAAATATAAGCATTTTTATTAAACCAAAGATAATATTATATTAGTCTTATTTACCAAATCACACACATCTGAAAAATGTTTGGGTTAGTTCCTTTACTTCTGGGAGATTTAGGGGTATTTAATTTTTATAAAAGCTTATTTTTCTCTAAGCAAATTAGAATAGAACTCTTTTAAGGGATTTTATAAATTGATTTTGTAATACCTCTGGAGGTAGGAAAAAATACAACAAACAAACATAGACACAGATGCAAATAAGACTCTTATGGCTTTCCTTCTCAAATTTAGCCATCAGTTAGGCATACATGGCAATGGAAAATTCACTAGTTTATGTAAGAGTTGGTTCTGGTCTTTGCCCCACTTTGCATTTTTATCCTAATTGTGTTTCTGACAGATGGAACAAGTTGTTATATGTTTAGTATGAGAGCAAAAGTTTTCCACCAATATTTACAGAGAAGATTTTTTTTTTTAATTTTTTTTTTTTTTTTTTTTTATTTATTCATGATAGGCACACAGTGAGAGAGAGAGAGGCAGAGACACAGGCAGAGGGAGAAGCAGGCTCCATGCACCGGGAGCCCGATGTGGGATTCGATCCCGGATCTCCAGGATCGCGCCCTGGGCCAAAGGCAGGCGCCAAACTGCTGCGCCACCCAGGGATCCCTACAGAGAAGATTTTTTAAAAGAGTTTTCTTTTGCCCTGGTATATCTTATGGAGGCTGTAGTCTAAAATTTGGGTGAAGGATTGGAGTCATCATATGGCCATCTGGGTATCTCCAAATTTATCTGAGAGGATAAAGTACCAGTCTGTTTCAATCAGTGCCCCTCTCCCCCTTACCAGCCTCAGATGGTTGCTTTTGGGGGTCCTTTGGAACCTCTGATGGGGTGAGGGACCTAAAGCTTGAGTGATTTCTGTTTTTTAATTTTGTAAAGGGAGTATTTTAGGCTAAGCCATGATACTTTTTATGTTCGTTTCAGTTAGGTCTTCTTATAGGAATCAATAGCACATTTGTTCAGGATGAAAGCTCTTGAAAAGTCTTTTAAATAGGAAAAGTTTTTCTAAGTCAAAGAATCCATCATTTAGCCATTGGTGTTTAGGATCTGCATAGGTACCCCCATTCCAAATGTGACTCACACCAGTAGGCTGTTTTATGGCTTAGTCTAATGAATGCAATAGACATCTCTGAAGAGAGTGCATAAGATGCAACTCCCATAATCCAAAATCACTATCAGCTATAGCTGAAAAGATGGGAACCATTTCCGTTGGCAGAAGTTGCCATTGGCAGAAAGAATGCTTAGTTCAAACTCTCCCACAAAAGTGAGACACTTCTAGTCACAGAGCTGCTCTTCTGTGATACCAGCAGGGCAAAACTGAGATGAGAAGTATCAGTGCTACAAGGACAATGGGGAAAGACATGACAAGGGTCTTTATGGGCTAAGATCCTTTAGAATTTAGACCTAGATGGCCTTCCTAAAGAGATGGCAATGGCACCATCTCTTGGTGCAGAGAGATTTGCTTGTGCACCTCCTACCTCAGGCCCCAACCTAATGGCTGGCCACCTCTGAGCACAGAACTGACAATCTATACCTGCTGGCAGGCCGAAAATCAGAGAGAGTATTCTCTCTGGTTCCAAGCCAAGTCTCCACACACAAAAGTTAGACTGAAGGGGAAACTCATCTGGTTTCATTGGTGACCAACTCAGTTTGTCCCAGGCAGACATTAGTCTGGCAAGAACCATTAAGTCGCCGGTCTGTGGGAGGCTGGCTTGAATAACAGGCTTATGAGACCTATGCCTTTGTTCGATCCTATGATTCTCCCTGTTATGAAAAGCAACATTTATAGACAGCATGACACAAAACAGTAGCACAAAAGACAGTGACAAATAGAACGCAGTGGCTGTCGTGGGAGATCCAAACCAAGGGTCACAATACCCAGAGAACTAGATTAGTTCTAACCAAAATGTTTTCTACTGCAAAACTAAACTTTGAAAAATTCCTTTTTTGATAAGACGAGAGGTGACCTTTACCCAACTGGACCTGAAGCAGAGACCTGGGATCTGACTCGTAAGAAAGCTTACTTTGGCCAGCTTGGTCAGAGATCCCAAGAGCCATCCCATCCTTGCTGCAGAGACTGTTGGGAGGAAAATATTTTCTTCTACCAACTTAGGTCATGTGTTTGAGGGCCTGCAAATTAACTGACAACAGAAAGATTAATAGAAAAATTTATTACTCATACATGCAGGAGTATTCTGTAGGGAGTAGCTCTCTGAACAGAGAGTGGTAAGAGTTTTTATATCAGCTTAATAAAGGCTGAAGGGCTAGGGCTTCAAAAGATGGACGGTTCTGATGAGGTTTATTTGCATCACTTTGCTTTGAAATGTCCCAAGCTCAGTCTCCCTGACTGAAGGGAGACTTCCCTGGAGTGGTATTTGTGGGAGGGGATAGTGGTAGCAGATGACTCTTAAATCTCTGCTTGAGTCACACAGGGGAAGTTCAGATAAGATTTCTTTCTGTCTTTGTAGCTCAGATATTTTCACTTTGTTGTAATCTTTATACCATTCTATCTGGTTGTTGGCCCCTTCGCATGCAACCCTGGAGAGGTTCAATGTTTAGCATTTAGAGTGAAGGAATGAATGCACAGGGGAGATGGGTGGGGTGCAGAGGGTTGTATGTAAGACTGTAGGTAAAGTTGTTGAAATCTCTAGGCCCCTTCCCCCATGTCGGAGGGCTGGACAGATAGCTCTGCTCATCTCCCACTCAGCCACCATTGTTCGCTTCCCCAGGCAGGAGATTGGGATACTTTTCTGGAAGAAAAATGGCTCTAGAAATCAGATTTTCATGCATTGACATCTAAGAGCTTCTAAAAAAAAAAAAAAAAAAAGGAAAAGAAAAAGATTCACTCCTAATCATCTTATGGTGAGCCTACCCATTATAAACTCTTCCTATCATTCATAGCTTCCAATGAACTTCTGGTGCCTCATGCCTCAAAAAAAAAGGCTGATAACCTGATACTTGAGAAAGCATAACACGTATAGGAGAAAGGCTAGGAAAAAAAAAAAAAATCTGAGCTAGGAGGATGCAGGGGAAACTAATATTTCATAAAATCTAAGAAGAAAAATAATCTGTAATTCAGTTGTTTACATAAGGGAGTTGATATATGAGTTATTTATAGTTACAAATTATTACAAACAAATGCCTATCAATAACGATGTTCAGTAAATTAATTCCAATAAATTTTCTGATAAGTTCATATTCTGGAAAAAAACAAGTTAAAGTAATTCTGTATTTTTGAAAATGAAAAAAAAAATCATACTGTGTTGTTTGCTAGCTTAAAAAAATACTTGTTGCACAATTTAAAGAAAAGTAAGTAGATATAATCCCATTTATGCAAATATGTTTGTATGTCCCTAAAAAGTATCGTGTATGAAGACATCAGATTGTTAGCATATTTATATCTGGGAGCATCTTGGGGGCAGTTTTGACTTTCTGTATTTATCTATTGTTGAGGCTTTGTTTTTTTTACTATTAACATCTATAGCTTTCATAGTTAAGAAAGGAGAGTAATTCTTTTAAAAGTGGAATATACTTAGGACACCTGCAGGATAACCAAATGGCTGACTTTACTTAGCCACATGTGCTTGGGAATCAAGAATGATACTGTTTTACCAAAACAGTCCCCAGAATGAGTTAAACTGAAATAAAAACTCCTCCTAATCAAAACTATCCTGCTTATTAACTATGTGGTGTGGGAGTATAATGTGAATCTCTGAAGTCACATTAATATTTCTTGAGATGTTAGCAGAAAAATTACTTGGTGGCAATCTGGATTACAGGTAGTTCCCTGGAAACTTTATTTAGTCGAATGCGATTTCCTTGTGATGCATAAAACATTTTCTGTGCCTTTCCATGTTCACTAGTGCTGCTGGCTTTGGTTTTCTCTGAAAGTACAGATTTCCCTGGAGGACTTATTTCTTTGTAGGAATCAGGAAAACCCTGGCCGGGGGTGGGGGTGGGGGTGGGGGGTGGGTTGACTCCTCTGGGAATTTGGGGGATTTGGGGCTGGTTGGATTGGGCTAGGCTGTCACTCCTGTTGCCCGGGAGCAGATACAGCCTAAGTCATTGTCAAGAAGGGGAGCTGCAGTTGGTAGCACAGATCCTGGCTGTGAGAAAGGAGGCTAGAAATCAGAATTCTAAAAATGTTTTGTGGCTTCCAGGGCCCTGAGAAAAGAAATCAAAACTTTTCAGCCTGAAAGGCCCTGTCTACCTTACCAAGCATCTCATCATTTGAGCCGATTTGGCCTTCTTTCAGACCCTCTGGAAGCCAAACCTTTTCACATTTTAGAGCCTCTGCTCATTCCGTTTCTTCTGCCTGAATGGCACCTGGGGGCTCTTCTATGACTGGCTTCTCTTCACCTTTTCAGATCACAATGTCACCTCCTCATGACGTTTTTCCTATTTAACGGATGTGAGTAAGCTTCCCCCTCTGTGTTTCAGGTCTCTGCTTCCGTCTTAGCAGTTCATATTTTGTATTTATTTAGGTGCTTTTACTTTCTCTTCTCTACTTGGATCGTCAATGCAAAGTGAATATATGGACTTTCCTTTTGTACCTGCAGCTGGAACCGTCAGTGCAGCACCCATGTCCCCTCTCCTTTATGATTACACACTTGGCAGGTTTTCAACTGCCAACATTTGCATTTCTTTGCCTGGAGACCTACTTTGACTTCTAGAAGCCAATTTTGCTACCTGTGTTTCCTCCTAAAATGTGAGAGAGGAAGTAGCCTTCAACAATCACTGATAGGAATTAGCATATAAATGCCCAAGCTCCCTCACTCATTTGGGGCACTGGTTATCTGAAGTAGTGGCTGGCTTCATAATACATTTTTTAATTGGCTAACTCTTTTCCCCTGTCTGACTTCACTACTCCCTTACTAGTGTTTTCTGCATCTCCCCCAAAAAGCTGCTGATACTCAAATCCTCATGTGGAGAAATGCTTCTGGTACATGTAGATGGCAGTCTTTGTTGGATGGATGGATGGATGGATGGATGGATGGGTGGATGAGTGGGTGGCTGGATGGATAATAGATGAAGGGTAGGTTACAAAATGAAGTTCAAGGCTGCATAAGGTATAAAGTTTCAAACTATGAAAAAACAAAGGCATGGTGAGCTCATTCTAACTGGAGCTGGTTGGGAACTATGGAAAGCCCACATAAAGATGTAGGTATAGGCAAAGAATCTGATACGGAGTTTTTGAAAGGTAAGGTTTTCTTTTCTTTAGGCCCACTACCCAATTCTTTTTTTTTTTTTTTTTGTAAATTTATTTTTTATTGGTGTTTAATTTGCCAATATATAGAATAACACCCAGTGCTCATCCCATCAAGTGCCCCCCCCAGTCACCCCCACCCCCCGCCCACCTCCTCTTCCACCCCCCTAGTTCGTTTTCCAGAGTTAGGAGTCTCTCATGTTCTGTCTCCCTTTCTGATATTCCCCATCATTTTTTCTCCTTTCCCCTTTATTCCCATTCACTATTTTTTATATTCCCCAAATGAATGAGACCATATAATGTTTGTCCTTCTCCAATTGACTTATTTCACTCAGCATCATACCCTCCAGTTCCATCCACGTTGAAGCAAATGGTGGGTATTTGTCATTTCTAATGGCTGAGGAATATTCCATTGTATACATAGACCACAGCTTCTTTATCCATCATCTTTCGATGGACACCGAGGCTCCTTCCACAGTTTGGCTATTGTGAACATTGCTGCTAGAAACATTGGGGTGCAGGTGTCCCGGCGTTTCACTGCATCTCTATCTTTCCACTACCCAATTCTTGATGACATTATGGATGCCCAACTTATGTGCAGTTTTTATATTTATTGCTTTATTTCAGTATCTACTTAAAGCATTAAAATGAGCTATGCAAGCTCATAAATAAAGATCAACGGGAATTTTGTTCAATTTAGGTGAAGTTAATCATCCAAACAGTCCTCTTTCAGAAATATCTCTGGAAGTAAGAATTGCTATAAGTGAAGTCAGATGGTGAGATTTGGTCAGAGCCATGGAAGGAAGTGACCCTCAGAAAGAGACCACAGCTGTACAGGGTGGGTAGCTGGTTCCAGTGTGGGCAGTACTGTCGATGCTCTTATCAGTATCATTATTGTGCTGCTGGAAAGGTTTCGAGCATTAGCTAGGGGCTGACTAGAACTCCTGAATCAGAAATCATTTTGATTTTCAGCAGATTATGAGTATGCAGATTTAGCTAGGTGGTGAGTTTTCTGAAGATAAGAACATCAAAGTCTGACCCCAGTGAGGTCTGTGCATGGAATTCAGGTGACTTTGACTGTATGAGAAGTAAGAGTGTAGTTGGGCCAGCTGGCTTTTATAGTTGGTATTGTTTTCATATGTAAAACAGTCGATATGGACTAGTAAATCATTCATTTCTAAGTAAAGTATTCCTCAAATTAAAAAAAGATTTTAGGGGTGTCTGGATGGCTTAATCAGTTAAGTGACCAGCCCTGGGTTTTGGCTCAGGTCATGATCTCAGGATTGTGAGATTGAGCCCTGAGTTGGGCTCTGTGCTGTAGGAAGTCTGTTAAAGATTCTCTCCCACTCCCTCCTGCCTCCCTCCGTGCACTCCCACATGTGTGTGCTCTCTCTCCTGTCTCTCAAATAAATAAATAAATAAATAAATAAATAAATAAATAAATAAATAACATCTTTAAAAAAGAAGAAAGATTTTAACTCTGATATTCCAGGCTGTCAATGTTATCTAGCTCCACACATTTAAAAATTAATGTTTTAAAGCCTGTAAATTTCTATAAGCTTTCTGAGGGAATATTAATATGATGCTGCCAGTTGAAAAACATTTGTGCTTAAACAAGCATTATGAATGAGATTGCACTACACATGCCAATGGAAAATATCGTTCAGAAATAATTTCCAGGAAACATTTAACTTCTTTTGATAAATCGGACGGCTTTTTTTTTTTCATGGATGTTAAGAATCGTGCAGTTACTTCTTTTTTTAATTTTAGCTACCCAAGAGCTCAGAACTTAATTCACAGCTCAGTTTTTCTAAGCACGAGGTAGCTTATGACATTTATATTTATCTTCAAAATGTCTCCTTGTTTTTTTTTTCGTCTCCTTGTTTTTAAAGTTTATTCTGATTATTCTTTTTTCCCGAGCCTGAATTTTTTTTTATATTGACTATTTTTTTTCTCTTTTTAAAATATATTTATGTAAGTCAGCACCAGCTTTTGTGGAAAATGGGGGAATAAATGATTCATGTATAAAACACGAAGAGACAATCTACTTTTATTACATCATTACTCCTCCCCCCTGCCCCCCCCCCCCCCCCCGCCCCCGCCCAAGGCCAAATGTTTGTGAAAAACAGCAACTGAATGCTGTGGAACTCCCACACCTGTGTGTGCAGGTGTCCATGCAGACTGTCAGATCTGGAGGCAGGGCTGTGCTGGCCTCAGGTGATAGGTGGGTCATGAAAGAAGGCAAGTATGCTTCCACTTATTGCCTTTTGATTACTAAAATTCAAAACCAAAGGGTCCACTGCATCTAAAGTTTTCATCTAGTAAGTTTTAGAAGATAGTTACATAATTAAGTAAATGAGCCTAAGATAGACCCTCCAGGAACGTCCAGAGTTATTATATACTTTCCTTTAGAGATGGGATATATTATTACTTTAGTTGGGGCCTCATTTATGTGTGGGTTATTTTGGGTTAGATGCCACTAATTTTACCTCATAGCATGATGGACTGTTGAAAGCTGAAGATCAGAAGACTGAGAAACAAGGAATATTGTGTTGGTTTGCTAAATTTAGCCCGAGTTGGATCCAGGGCATCTCGGGTTGTGAACCACTCTCTGACCTGCCCTTGGTTCTCTTGTAACACTTTGAAACCTAGAGCTTCTTTAACTTTATTATGGCCTTTGAATTAGGATTAACTCGGCAGGCTGGAAGAAGAGAGAAAAAAAGCCAGTACAGTGCTTTCTGAGTGAAGCCTTCATATGGACTTTTTTATTCAAAACGTTATAATAGTTTTACCAAACATCTGAGTACCTCTTAATCCAAATAGTTGCTCATGGATTAAGTTTTATGTAAATGAGTCAACTGGGTCTGAGTTCAGGATATTTAAAATTAAAAAAATATGGTTTTATGAAATTATCGTTATTATTATTACTATGGTCAGGAAAAGTTGGGGACATTTATAAATAACTGGATTTGTCATTGGATAGAAATAGCAGAACACTGGTAATATAGGACTAAATAAAATATTATAAGACTAAATCATTTATAATTGTGAATATGTACGCATACATTTTATGTGTGTGTGTGTGTGTTTAACCTTCAGATAGATAGATAGATAGTCCTTTTTTTTTTTTTTTTTTTTTTTTTTTAGTCTGCACTCAAGAACTTTTAAGTTTAAATCAGAAAACTTTCCGGGATCCCTGGGTGGCGCAGCGGTTTGGCGCCTGCCTTTGGCCCAGGGCGCGATCCTGGAGACCCGGGATCGAATCCCACGTCAGGCTCCCGGTGCATGGAGCCTGCTTCTCCCTCTGCCTATGTCTCTGCCTCTCTCTCTCTCTCTCTCTCTCTGTATGACTATCATAAATAAAAAAATTATTAAAAAAAAAAAAAAAAAGAAAACTTTCCCTGGTTCTTACGAGCAGTTTGGCCCTAAGCAAAGTTCTTATATTTCTTTGTGCCTTAGTCTGTAAAATTAGAAAAGTAATACCATGCATGGAATTATGAAGATTAACTGCAAACATATTTAGTATATATGGCACCACACTTGGTACACAGTAGGTGCTCAATATGTTTGTTCTTTAGAGTGCTTGCTTTTGAAAATGGCTTTTCATTTAGATTTTCTGTTCTTCCCCCATGGGTTTAAATCATTGTTGATATTAGATTGAACCAAGGAAAATTTGCTACTACATAGACATTCACACTTGGGAAAATGAACACAAATAAGTAAAACATGTTTCGTATTTTTATTCTCAAAAGCCTGGTAGTTTTATATGTTTTTTTTTTTTTTTTTTTCAGCAAATACTATGACACTGGGTTTGGAGGTAGGCGGTGTTCAGAGAGGTTTGGCATCTTTGCCAAACTAATATCCCTTTTGTTGTATATATGTATGCAAACCTGTACTTCTATCCCTATTGTAGACATACATATACAAGAATATGAGGTTACACTTCAACATGGTGAATCGTTGTGTCATGAAAAATGGCATGTCCAATAAATTCCATTTTTGAGTGAGGAGAAAGATACTGGCATGGTGGGGAAAGGAAGATTGAAGGGAGTAGGGCTTGGCCTTGGCCTTGAATAATGATCACTTGGGCTGGGATATGAGGAGAGGTATGTGAAGGGAAGAAAATATGTCAATACTTTGGGGATAAAGAATATATATGACATAGGTTTGATGGGAAGAAAATTAGTTTAGAGATATTTGGTATTTTGGACTATTAAGTACTGAAGAGTGTTATGTTTTTAACTCTGTGCTCATTATTGATGCCTTAAGGGGCTTTTGTAAACCCTCTTATATATATTATATATTATATGTATATATAATATATGTTATTTTTAACGATTATTCCCTTCCCCTGTGAAGTTTTTTAACCACAGGTATACTTTTATCTGTTTGTGTATTGTGTATTGTATATAGGGCCCAAACCAATTGCATTAGCTATGATTTTTTTTCACCCCTCCCACCCCCAATTATCACCAATTGGTGAACCAATTATCACCCCCTTATGAGTGATACCAGCACTGCTAATAAAGCATGCTATAGTGGGGCCAACATATGAGGGGCCTTCCCTGTTCAATGGAAAACCTGTACCTTATTTTCCTTCAGGATTTCATTATTCTCTTCATAATTTTGGATTTCATTCTTGATAGCTTGAGTGACACTTTGGATAGCTTATACCATAGGACATGGTGATCCTTCTTAATTTTCATTAACCTATACCTGTTTTGAATCTTAGTTGTATAATCTCGGTTGTATATGTAGTGAGTGATGTGTGTGGGGGGGCATGTGTGTCTGTGCGCGCGCACACACACATGTATAATATAAGCGATGTATTTGTGTATAATATAAACAAATAAATGGCAGGATTTGGATTGGAGGGAAAAATGGTTCAGTGGTCTTAAGATAACAGCTTTGCCTTCAGAGGAAGCATTACTCATCTAGATTCTTGTATTTTGTAGGATCCAGTACTACACCACCTACAGACAAGCGTACCACATGGAGCAACAGCCCGTCTACAAGTGCTGCCCTGGTTGGAGCCAGTGGGACAATGAACCTGGCTGCCTATGCTGTAAGTTATCATCCTTCCTGTCTAAGTCTGTCACTAGAAGTAATGGTTCCCCTGTTTTAGGCTTCAGTCATATCATGCCTGTCAAGTTTTAGGCAATCTTTAGAATCACCACAGATTCAGAGCAACTCTTTGGACTGAAAATTCATACTTGACATATGCAAAAAATGCACAAAAAGCTTTCCTGTTAAGCATTCCTAATGATAGGTCAGAACTCAAAGCCCATAAAACTGTTGCTTTATATTCTGTCTCTTTATTTAAAAGACAGTTTATTTAAAGCCAGACAGGTTACACCTTGACTTTTATCTCCCTTTTCTGTTTGCCCCTTTCCATATCATCAAATTTGTAATCCACAGTTGATTCAAAAGTCTAGAGGGAAATCACTGTACTAAATCTAAATGGGATTTCTCAACTTGTGCTTGTCATGATTAATTGCAGAACTCTGGAGGCAGTTTACTTTTTAAGATGAGGTATGCAGTCCTTTTACAAACCTTGAGTGAGGATATTCCAGAACCTTTGGAGTATGTTTGACAGCACTCAAGCAGCCACCCCAGTAACATTATATAGTTCATTCATGCCAGGAGAAATGGCTCTGTTTAGCTACTCCTTACTCCTTTCCCTATGTGTTTATGGTTATTGCAAAGTCACTTAAAATGCTTCAGTGTGTTGCAATCAATGCAGCACCACAGCACAACCATTCATCTCTCCTGCTATCCTATACCCTGGGGAGTTTGCAGGCATCCGGCTTCCTTCCCCACTGTGCTCTCTGCTCTTGAAATATCTTAGTGAAGTTGCCGCAGGCGCCCCATGTTAAGCAGGCTTAGTGTTGAGTGGTGCACCAAGGGTCAGGTGTATTTGCATGCTCTGTGAGGCCACTGCAGCTGGCTAGTTTAAGCTCAGTGAAAACATCTGCCCACAATGTCATCTCAACTATGCTATAAACTCCTGGAAATTAATGACTATGAGATGAATGCTTTATATTGTTGATGACACCTGTCACAGTGTCCTTTGCCTCTGGTAAGTATGAGTATTTCTCACTTGACTTTTAGATTGTTTTGGCCACATGATCATCTTCTCTATGGCATTTTTTAGACTAGCGCTATTCAGACTTGAAAGTGAATACGAATTGTATCCAGTTAAAATGTGGACTCTGATTCAGTAGGTCTGGGGTAGAGTCCGAGATCCTGCATTTGTGCAAACTTCTAGGTGATGTGGATGCTACTACATACAGAGTTCTACAGGGCTTTAAACAGCAAGGCCTTAACGATGAAAACATGGTGTCGTCTTGTCTTGGAGGGGCTGGTGGGAATTTCTAGATTGCATTTACATTAGCAATGTGCTAATGAGTATTTTCGTTTTCTCCTTTAACTGCAGTTTGTTCTCTTACCCTCCTTGTCTACCCTCATATAGGCGGTGGGAACATGTTTCAAAGGAAGGAGGTGCTCAGACGGCGAGGCCCAGCAGAGCCAGTATTCAGAGGGTTTTCAAGGCCCCCACTGTCAATATGGTGAGTAGCCAACAAGACTATTTTGTTATGATTTGGAGCTGTCTGCTTTGCTTTTAGGGCCAGCCAATTTTGTCGATTCAGACTAATGGCAGGGTTATCCCTCCAGGGACTGGTGAGCATTTAAAATGAGCCACTAAGCAAAAACCTACAACCTACAGTGTGCTCAGCATCACAAAATATGCTTTGCAGTTTAGTTTTAATTATTCACTGTAAGAGTTCAAAGGGTAGCAGTAAGTACAAAATAGTCTGTTTTGTAAAGGAAATGGCAGCTTAATAAGAAAACCTCATTCTGACCTCAGATGCTAAATCTTTAACAGAGCAATGGTTTGAAAGTGCTGGCATAGTATTTTTCTGTGAGGTATCTGTGGTTTGTGGATGAATAAAGTGGGGATTAACACACTTCCATGTGATGTGATATTTACTACTTTTGTGCCCTTTATTGGGAACAAACAAAATGAAAAACCCAACACTTGCTTAATTCTCAAAGTATCAAAACTTGGTAACCTAATTTTCAAGGTTGGAGCTCTATCAGCTGTCAGTTTTGGACATGTGCGTTTGAAATATTTCTTGTACAGCACATTTTCCAAATGGCCAATGATTTATCTTTTACTGCATCTGCCATGAGATCAGGTGCTTTCCAAAGGATTAGTTTTGACTTGATCATCTGATTCTAGTCTCCAGAGAATGTGAATGCATCTGCATTTATCTTTCCAGGGAAGAAAAAAAAAAAACAAAATAAAATCTATCTTACAGAAGTGAAAGAAATAGGTGTAAAAAGCTAACAAAAATATTGTAGTCATTATCTTTTGTTGATGCCTTTGCCTTCTCTTATCTGTACTTGAATCTTTGTAAATGAAATTGGAAGTTGCTGAGAGCTCATCACTGGTGCCCATTTATCTCCTCTGCTCTTGGCATAAGGTTAAGGCTCACGTTTTTCATGGGTCACCTCGAAGCTATTCTTGCAAATTAGTCCTGAGACTCTTTTCTGGGTTGTTTGGTTTTCTTTTCTTTTTCTTTTTCTTTTTTTTTTAAACAAATCTGTGAATTAACAAAAGCTGATTTTCAACCACAACTTATTCTTTTACTGTGGAACATTGATTCTGAAACAAGGGTTGGTGTACTCTTAGAGCTCCAGTGTATATCTTTAACTGTTCTCATTGTTTTTCAGAAGCTAATAGAAATTATACATTGGTCCATGATAACAAGTTATTTTCCTTTAAATAAATTGTTTCAACAACATCTGTAACACTGGTTTCCTCATCTTGATCAATAGCTGTGATGGGCTAATTGCACATGTCATTGTTTCATTAAGAATTTAAAAAATAATTCATTATTACTTTATTAATTCATTTGTTTCGGCAGAACAAATCTTATAAAACACCATGTCCCTGAGGAGAAAGGTAATTAAAGAGACATATGGTAATGATAATGACCTAGAAATTACACCTGGGTTAATTTATTCCTTGTTTTCTACATCAGTACTTGGATATTTTGATTATTTTAATCTCTTAACTTTTATATACTAAAGTAATTAAAATGCTTTCTGAAATTCAAGTTAGATTTTTTTATTTTTCAATTTTGAGTTGATGAGAATACTGGATTATCTTTTTTTTTTATATATATATATGATAGTTACAGAGAGAGAGAGAGAGGCAGAGACACAGGCAGAGGGAGAAGCAGGCTCCATGCACCGGGAGCCTGATGTGGGATTCGATCCCGGGTCTCCGGGATCACGCCCTGGGCCAAAGGCAGGCGCCAAACCGCTGCGCCACCCAGGGATCCCGAATACTGGATTATCTTAAATGTAGGCAGAGTCAGTGGATTTTTTTCCCCACAGGTTTGTTGGAATGCTAAAAAAGTTCCGGAAGTCATGAGAGACCAACCATAAAAAATACCTTTGCAAAGCCTGCATTTCAATTTTTTGGCATTATTGTCCATATGTGTTTATCTTTAGATTTTGACACATTTCTTCTCTCACTGTAGATCCGCTGTGTTGAATTTAAAAAGAAAAATAATGAACTCTGAGGGATATACAACCTAAAGTAGGAGTTCTGACATCTCCTACGTGGTATCACATGTATCCAGCAACATGAGATATCATAAAGTATGTAGATTTAAAAGGATTTCATGGATGGATTTTGAAAACTTCCTAGGAAATCAAACATTTGGGTAAACAAGTGGAGACTACAATTAAGAAGGAATGACATTAACTAGGTCTTTAGTGGATTAAACATGAAAATCAGCAAAGAATGCTTTTTAAAAGGAATGTAATTGTGAGGACATATACCCTATCAAATGGGTTGAATATAGTGTGGTGGTACTGCCTATAACCTATCTCTTACTCAGCTGGACTTGTGTTCTGATGGTTGAGTACATGATCTTTGATGTGATTGACACTAGTTTTTCTATATCACAATGAAAATAACTTTAATGTTGTTTTCAAATTGTACAAACAATAATTCAAATGATAAAATTAATTCAAATTTTGAAAAACATTAAATTATAAAACATTATCATATATACAATAAAGTAAAAATGCAGTCCTATTGCCCTCAGGTCATTCTTTTATGTTTATTTATTAATAGTAATACACATATATGCAATTTTACATAAATGAGATTATATCCTATATATGGTTTGCTATGAATGCCCCCCCTTTTTTTAAAACTTTCTCCTTTCTTCTCCCTCTTCTCTTCCACCTTCTTTTCTCCTCCCCAGTAACAACCTGCTGAATCCTCTTTTCTATCTTTCTCTGTGCTCACGTATTCATATACAAACAGCTGTATAAATAGTATAGAGGTACCGAACATTTTCAACCAACCATTTTTTAATGACCATTCTTATTGTTTCCAAGTTTTTGACACAATAATATGGTACTTTATTTCTGTGATACAGATTTTCAGAAGTAGAATTGTTAGAGTCAACAAATATGTGTATTTTTTATTTTAATGTACTTAAGTATCAAAATTTCATTTAAATTATTTGTAAAATTTTTGCGGGCCATGGTAATGACTTTACCAACTTATTTGGTTAGGATGGATTAAAATCTAGATAAATGCTAATTATTTACTTATTTTTTTGACATGTTAACAAAATAGGGAATCACTTGCATCTTCATTCAAAACCAGAGATATGATAAATCAAAGTTTCTGGGATCGGGGTTATTGTAAACATGGATTGGGCTTAGGATAGAGTAATGTTAACTTAATTAGAGATGTTTGAGGGAAAAAGTCTAGAAAATGAACCAGATGGCCTATTAAAAATGGAGAAAATAATCTAGTCCTGGAGAGAGAAGGGACATGCTAATAACTGAGAGAAATGCTTGAAGTTAATAATGATTCTAAAATTGCTGATCTACTTAACTCATTTGAAAAATCTGCCTCTAATAAGGAAAAATGAAGAAAATGAATTTGGACAATTAGGAAGTAATGAAGAGCTTTCTAAAATAGTTATTGATTAAAGGAATCAAAGGGAATACTTTGAAGATTTGAACACATGCAAATCAGGCTGGATAGATGGTGGAGTTTTCTCTCTTTTTTAATTCTATGAATCCAGACGGAACAACTTGGAGCTTCATTAACTGATTAATATCACACACAAAGTCACACCTTTTCTCCTCATTTATTCTATCTTCCTTGTCTCTGGTCAGAAGTCAAGTTGAATCATAATGTGCCTAATGGTTGGATGCTAAGACTCTGAGGTCTTCTTGTCTCTTTTATTCATATATTAATTAATGAATTAATTAATTCTTCTAGTCAATCTTCTAGTTAGTAAATATATACCATGCTCTGTGCAAGATACCGCAGCTACCAAAACAAATATGGTGTCCTTAGTGTGGTGGGGAATAGAGACCAGGAAATCAGGGATTATAATGTAGCTCACAAGGGCTATGATGCAGTATGATTCTATCCTAGAACAAAACAGGGGCAGGTCCATCTGTATCATGCCAGGCAATCAGAGAAGTTATTTCAGAAGAGTTAAAAATACAAAATACAACTCATTCTTAAAGATAAACAGAACATGAATATGAAATTGGGACATAGGATATAGAATATTTCCTGGACATATGAAAAGCACAGCAAATTCAAGAAATAATAATAATAATAATATTAATATTATAATTATAATAATGGTAGTTTTCTTGGCTGCAATAAGAGATGTGTGCAGGATATGGCAAAAAGAAAAAAAAAATGAGCCTTGTTTAGAGCCAGGGCAGCAATTCCTTAGCTTTTCTTGGTGCAGCCAAACCAGCTGTTTTGGAACTGGCTGCACAAGTTGCTAATTGATGGGGCTCTGCAGGGACTTTGCCTTCCCTAAATTTAGCATCTGAGCAGGCAGTTGGTATTTATTTTATTTTATTTTTTTTTTAAGATTTACTTATTTTTGCTCGAAAGAGAGAGGGAGAGAGAGAGACAGAGAGAGACAATGAGTGCTTGGGGGAGGGGCTGAGGGAGAGGAAGAGAGAGAATCTCAAACAGACTCCCTGCTGAGCACCCAGTCCAATGTGGGGCTGGATTCCCATGACCCAGAGATCATGACCTGAGCCAAAATCAAGTCAGATGCTTACCTGACTGAGGCACCCAGGTGCCCTGAGCATTTGGGATTTCTTGAGCTTACAACAGTATTCAGTGTTTCTCTACTCCTATGTCAGAGTACCCAATGTCTCCATTACTTCCAAGTGTGATGTTTTTGCACTTAAAGATGGTGGAATCCTATTTGGTGACATGGAGAGCCTGCAGAAGTTCTGGAGTTGAGGTTGGTTTTCATTACTGACTTCTTATCTTGAGGAAGTCATTTTATGTCCCTGAGCTTTAATATTATCATTTGTAAAATGACATCTCACATTTTTAACCCCTTTCATGTACCAGACACCATTCTGAACAAATTATGTGGATTAAATTATTAATCCTTACAAGTCTATGAAGTGAGTACTCTTATTTGCCCCATTTTTGTACCTGACAAAGAGATACAGACTTGTCCAAGGTCAAACAACCAGGAAGCAGGAGATATGGGATCCATATCCATGTGTTCTATCTTCAGAGCCTGGAAGCTTAACCTTCAACTCATGGTCCCCTTATAAAAGTACTTGACATAATTGCCTGTCTGTCTGCTAGGTTGTTACTTGTGAGAGTCATATGTGATAATGCATGTGATCTGTAATTTGGAAAACATTATCCAAGCATTACTACCTTTGGACTGCAAATTCTCTGAGGTTTTTTTTTTTTTTTTTTTTTTTTAGAAGGAAGGAGAAGGGGCAGAGGGAGAGGGAGAGAAACATTCTTAAGCAGGCTCCATGCCCAGTGCAGAGCATGACTAGGGGCTTGATCTCACAACCCTGAGATCATGACCTGAGCTGATATCAAGAGTCAGATGTTTAACCAACTGAGCCACCCAAATTCTCTGAGAATCTTTAGAGAAAGTGCATGAAGTAAAGCAGAAAAGGCTCCTGTTGTTACTTTGCTTCCTATCCTGTGGGAAATCTGAGCAAACCCTAAGTATTGGATCACAGGTATGATTTAGAGTCAATCAGTAGGTTTCTCAAGGAGTCCAGTGAGCTCTCTGCATGATATATCTGTTCTATGTGAATAGGTGGTTGGACCAAAGGATTTTCAAAGTGATTTGTCTATAAAAGCATTTTGAATCTGGGAAGTAGCATAGGTTGGCATAGGTCCCCCTGCCAATTCATATGTTGCATTCCTAATCCCTAGTAGTTCAGAATGTGACTTTATGTGGAAATATGGATTTTGCAGATGTAATTAGTTAAGATACTGGGGTAGGGCAGTCCCCTAATCCAATATGACTGATGTCTTTATAAAAAGGGGAAACTCGAGGGCACCTGGGTGGCTCAGTCAGTTAAGCATCTGCCTTTGACTCACGTCAGGATCCTGGAGTCCTGGGATGGAGCCAGTCCTGCATTAGGCTCGCTGCTTGGCCGGGAGTCTGCTTCTCCTTCTCTCTTTGCTTGTGCCAGCTGCTCCCCCTGCTTGTGCTCTCTCTCTCTGTCAAATAAGCAAATGAAATATTTTTATTTTTATTTTTTTTAAGATTTTATTTATTTATTTATGAGAGACACACAGAGAGAGAGAGACACACACACACACAGACAAGCAGAGAGAGAAGCAGGCTCCATGCAGGGAGTCCGACGTGGGCCTCGATCCCGGGTCTCCAGGATCACACCCTGGACCGAAGGTGGACCTGAACCGCTGAGCCACCCAGGCTGCCCCAAATAAAATATTTTTAAAAAGAGAGGGTGAAATTTGGGCACAGAGGCATGCACTTAGGGAGAACATCACGGGAAGATGTTCAGGCCGATGCATCCACAAGCAAAGGAAAGCCGAGGACTGATAGCAAACTACTAGAAGTTTTCCTTACAGCCCTCCAAAGGAAGCAGCTCTGCTGACAACTTCATCTCAGACTTCTAGCTTCCAGAACTGTGAGACAATAAAATTCTGAGCCTTAAGCCTCAAAGTCTGTGGTACTTTGTTACAGCAGCTCTGGCAAAGTAATATAGGAAGTTTAGAAAACATTTCCTTTTTAACCACAGCTACATTTCAGCAGTAGGCCTAGTAAAACAATGACAATGGAGAAAAAAATGGCAGGGGGTTTATAAAAAGCAAATCATGCTAAGAAAACTTGATGGCTTATTTTAATTGAATTATAAAATTAGTGTGGGAAGGAGATTTAATTTGGAAAAAATGCAAAGTCATTAATTGAACACACTTATTAATCTGCAGTCATAAATGAGCATTGTTAGGCAATCCTATGAAATGGAACAGGTTATATTATGGAGATAAATTGATATGTGTTCTTGACATGAGCTGACCGTGTAAAATCCAGTGTCCTTTTGTTTGCCACATAAAGATGCATTGAATTAGAGCCTTAAGCCCTCCAAAAGGTTCTAGCAGGTTTGTGTTAAGGTTAAGCAGAGTTTCTTCTGCTTTACATAATTTGGCAGGAAGATAGGGCCATATTGACAGGGATTGGGACAAGTGCAGTGAGGGGATGGGTAGAACATTTATGAGGAAAGTAAAGCATTAACTGTCTGACATCTTCTTGTGAGCCGACTAAAAGGGTTTTCTACTCTTTAGAATCCATGCAGGAAATTTACTGCCCTGGCACTGATTTGAAAACAGCAGCTTTAAAAGTGCTTTTATGAGTACACTCTTGCTGGTATGCCTTGCATGGCCAATGTTAGTAAACATAAGATGCAATTTAAAAAAGGCTGCATGAGAATTGCCTGATATTGTGAATATGACAACCTTAGAGCAGAATGACCTAACACTCTTGAGGCTTATATGATTCATGCTAAGAGTTTTATGCATGTGGGCTCATTTAATACAACAATCCTATAAGGTAAGTGCCATGAATAGTCCCCTTTTAGAGATGACACCTCTGTAGGTAAAGGAAGGTTAAGTAACTTAGCTGAGATGCATGTAGTAAATGATGGGGCCAGGGTGTGGACTCAGGCATTCCAGTTCTCCAGTTTGTCCTTTCGACAACTGTGCGTGCTGTTTCTTTAAAGTGTATGTACTTTTTTATTTATGAAAAAAGTAGTTGATGTCCTATTTCTAAAAGGGACTTAATCTTTTTAGCGTTTAAGCCTGGTCAGGATACTGAGAAAACAATCTTCCTACAGAAAGTATGAGCTTAATGAGTCTCTTCAATTAAGACTTTGCTCATTAAATGTGCGTATGTATTGAGTGTTTCTAAGCTGTGTAAGAAATATGTATCTCTATTATCAAAAAGCTTATATTCCAGTTATGGAGACAAGAAAACAAATCATTATAATATGATGAACAGTATTCTCAAAAACACACTAAAAGGGATGCAGAAATGAGGTCATGATGGGGGGAGTTGGACTTAGTAATTGTGGCAAATACAATTGTAGATTAATGCCATGCCACCCATTATTGCCAAGCTAAGTAATTTGGATTGCAAATCCTCAGATATGTAATGCCACTGAAGATTTTAAGAGGGGTATTTCATAGGCAAAGTGTGTCTTAAAGGTAGAGCTACGTGTAGGTATCTCAATTCCAGATTTCAAGATATACTATGGAGTTATAGGAATAAAAATAGTCTGATATTGGCACAACAATAGACTCACATCAATGGATCAGGGTAGAGAGCTCAGAGATATACCCATACTCATATATGGTCACTTAATCTATGACAAAGGAGACAAGAGTACAATGGGGGAAAAGACAGTCTCTTCAACATACAGTAGGAAAACTGGACAGCTAGACACAGAAGAATGAAACTAGACCACTTTCTTATGCCATACACAAAAATAAACTTAAGATGATTTAAAGATCTAAATATGAGCCCTGAAACCTTAAAACCCCTAAAAGAAGACATAGGCAGTAATCTCTTGGACATTGCCATTAGCAGCATATTTTTGGATATGTCTCCTGAGGCAAGGGAAACAAAAGCAAAAATAAACTATTGGGACTACTTCAAAATAAAAGGCTTCTGCACAATAACAAGGAGGGAAATAACAAGACTAAAAGGCAACCTGATGAATGGGAGAAGATATTAGCAAATCATATGTCCAGTAAATGGAAAATACAAAAAATATATGAAGAACTTCTACAACTCAATGTCAAAAGCCAAACAATCTGATTAAAAATGGGGCAGAGGATCTGAATAGGCACTTTTCCAAAGAAGATATACAGATGGCCAATAGAAGAGGTGCTCAACATCACCCATCAGGGAAATGCAAATCAAAACCACAATGAAATATGACCTTGTACAAGTCAGAATGGCTACTATAAAAATACAAGAAATAGTAGTGTTGGCAAAGATGTGGGGAAAATGGAACTTTTGTGCATTGTTGGTGGGACTGTAATTTTGTGCAGCCACTGTGGAAAACAGTGTGAAGCTTTCTTAAAAAATGAAAAATAGGGATCCCTGGGTGGCGCAGCGGTTTGGCGCCTGCCTTTGGCCCAGGGCGCAATCCTGGAGACCCGGGATCGAATCCCACGTCGGGCTCCCGGTGCATGGAGCCTGCTTCTCCCTCTGCCAGTGTCTCTGCGCCTCTCTCTCTCTCTCTGTGACTATCATAAATAAATAAAAATTAAAAAAAAAATTAAAAAAAAAAAAATGAAAAATAGAAATACCTCAGGATCCGGTAATTCCACTACTCGATATTTAGCTAAAGAAAACAAAAAACACTAAGTCAAAAGATGTGTGCACCTGAATGTATATTGCAGCATTATTTCCAACAGTCAAGATATGGAAGCAGCCCAAATGTCTATTGATAGATGAATGAATAAAGAAGAGTGGTATATGTATACAATGGAATATTATTCAACCATAAAAATAATGAGATCTTGCCATTTTCAACAGCATGGATAGACCTAGAGGGCTAAGTGAAATAAATCAGACAGAGACAGACAAATACCATGAAATTTAACTTAGATGTAGAATATAAAGAACAAAACAAAAAAGAGACACTTAAATACAGAGACAAACTGATGGTTGCCAAAAGGAAGGCGGGTATGGGAATGGGTGAACTAAATGAAGGGGATTAAGAGGTACTGACTTCTAGTTATAAAATAAATCATGGGGATGAAAAGTACAATATAGGGAATATAATCAATAATACTGTAATAACGTTTTATGGTGACAGATGGTGACTATACTTATCATGGTGAGCATTGAGTAATAGAATTCTTTTTTTTTAAGGTTTTATTTATTCATGAAAGACACACAGAGAGAGAGGAACAGACACAGGCAGAGGGAGAAGCAGGCTCCATGCAGGGAGCCTGACATGGGACCCGATCCCTGGACTCCAGGATCACACCCTGGGCTGAAGGCGGTGCTAAACCGCTGAGCCACCAGGGATGCCCATACATAGAATTCTTGAATCAATGTTGTACACTTTAAACTAGTATAATTTTGTATGTTTTAATTTTTTTTTCTTTTTTTAAAAATTTTTATTTATTTATGATAGTCACACACAGAGAGAGAGAGAGAGGGGCGGAGACACAGGCAGAGGGAGAAACAGGCTCCATGCACTGGGAGCCCGACGTGGGATTTGATCCAGGGTCTCCCGGATCGCGCCCTGGGCCAAAGGCAGGCGCCAAACCACTGCGCCACTCAGGGATCCCAATTTTGTATGTTAATTATACTTAAAAGACAAAAAAGTAAAGATACAGCTACAAGATAATGGAAAGAGGCTGAAAACTCAAAGGAAAAGGAAATGTTATATCATTGAAATGGCCAAATCTTGTATGCACTCATTTCTTCTTTTTCATTTCTTGCTGCCATAAGTGGTTTGTTTCTTTAATTAATTTTTTAAAAATATGAGACTAATTTATTCTAGTAGGTACAAGGTAAGATGTAAAACTTCTCCTTTTTTTTTTTTTTTTTTTTTAATTACAAGTTCAAGTCCTATTTTCTCTTATGGAACCTGATGAACATAGTTTGAAAAAAGAAATCCTGGATAAAAATGTTAACATGCTCTACTGCAGAATATGGTTCACTGTTTTTGAAGAATAGTATAGATGAGTTTTTGCTTGCCGTTTGAAGTGTATGATGCGTGTGTGTGTGTGTGTGTGTGTGTGTGTCTTGTGAGATTTTACTCAGGCTTATTTATATTTAGGTATAGTGAACTAGAAATGCCCTATCAACATCACTGTCAACAGAGACCATGGGTATGTATCACTTGGATTGGGTAGTGCAACTTTATTTCTTAGTTATTTTTGAAAACATAAATTCCTCAGTTGATAATAAAAGTCTGTTAGTAATGGCTATAGATGGAATGGAGCATCCCACTCTGCTCTGCTTGAGTTTAGGCTGGTCAGTGTTAGAAACTACTGGTATGATAGTCAATTATTAAAATTCCCTTAAGTGATTAGGATGTTTTATGTTTTCCAAAGAAAAATGAAACTTCTCTCCGGGATTCTTGATCTCAGGGCAGTCTGGTGAGTATGTATGTGGAAGGTAGGGATAGGAGACAGGAGGAAGCCCCTGGAGGGCCTACTCCCTCAGGGGTTTTCTCCAGACAAGACAGTACTGGTAGCTGGTGAAATGATCACAGGCTTTTTTGATGGCGATTTAAGGGTGCATTTCCTGAAGGAGACAAAATAGAAGACCCGAGAAGACAGCACCAAACAGAAAATCAAATTCTAGATAAAACAAAGGGAGGAGAGTAGCGATCATCAAGAGAATTGAGAGACTGAGTGTTATCAAAGGTGCAGATTAAACTGCACAGATTCAGACCTTGTTCTCAACAGAAGCATCTGCGTGGAGCATCTTCTTCCTTACTGGTCAAGCATAGTAAAAAGCTGGATGTGCAGAACATGATGCTTTAATATTATATTTTTTTAAACATTAAGAATCAGCTTTTACTGTATTACTCAAAAAATGTGTTTTTTGAGATTTGGTGTCTGATTGTATTTATTTGTTACTCTTAGACAATCTAATTTTTGACTGGATTCAGACTTGGAGGTAGAGGCTGTCAGAGAGGACAACCTCTGACTCTTGGCAATCTGTTGCTGGTGTGTTTCTTCGGCCTCCTTCATTCTCTTGGCCAAAAGTTTAGCATATTCTGCAGCCTCTTCCATGTTTTTCATAGTACATTGTTTCTTCAGAGCAATATGCCAACATTTATGTTGGAGGTCATGCTGAGTAACAGGATGCTGAATCTTGGGTGCTATGGTTCTGGGTTTCTTACCTTCTTTGTTTAAGGCCTTTCTCATAACATACTGGCAGATCACATCTTCTTTAGAGAGATTAAAAAGTTTGCAGATTCTGCTATTTTCTTTTGGCCCCGGGACACAAGGCACAGTCGTATCAGTGAGTCTAGAACATTCTTCTGCCCTCGCCCCCCCCCCCCTTTTTTTGTTTTACAATGACCAAGTTGGGAATACTGAGGTTGGTATTCACCCTACAACCCTGAACAGATTTGCACCTTCTTTGTTCAGTCCTCCTTGGTCTGTAACTGGAATGCCCCTTACTCAGCAGCAGGTGGACACCCTGCTTCATGGGGAAGCCTTGTTTGTCATCACCATCACTGATTTGAACCCCATAAACCTTCCATTCTTCACCCAGAGCATTAGCTGCAACTTCTATGGCCATATACTTCTCATAAAAGGTATGAAGTCTGTGTTCACCATCCACTTCAGTGAGTTTCTGGCAGCTAGTAGCTGGTAAAGAGATGTTCAGCTTCATTTTAAAGCAGCCTACCACCCCTGAGATGCTATGAAAAACAGCTGGTTTTCTCAAAATTTATTTTTTGAATCACTGTTTCCATTGGATTTGAAGAAGTGTTAGAGGAAAGGAAGTTTCTGTGTTTCAAACAGTTTGGAAAATTCCATATCAAATAGCCTTATATTGGGTTCATTCTTGTAGGACTCTCTAGAGCCTTCAATGTGCTAAGGTATATTGTGATTCTCCCAGAAGAGAATCTAGATTCCTCTGTATTCCCGACCCACGACTATATAACCCTTTTCCCTGCTTTTCCTGGGGCTATCTTGAAGTATTTCTTAAAATAATATTTTAAGTAGTATTATTTTGTAGAATGCAGTTATACACACACACACACACACACACACACATATATATAATCTCAAAATTGGAAATCAAAAAGCTAAAGCTATTTTTCCAATCTGCTCAACTAATAATAACTTATTTATATAGCAGTTAAAAAAACACATTTAACAAGGTGCTTTCCCATATGTTATCTCATTTAAGCCTCACACCCACTCTGTGAGGGGGTTCACATTAATCCCAAATTAGAATTGAGGTGACGGAGACTTAGAAAGTTTGATGTGCCCAAGTCACAGCTTGTTAGTAGCTGAGCCAGGATTTCAACCCAGGTCTTTGCTCTAGTGTTCTATGGTGTTGTTGCCCAGCTACCTGGGGGGTAAGCAGGGCTTGCCATGGGCCCCTGGAAGCCCCTCTTTTGAGGAGCTGAGAAGGGGAGGAGGCAGAGTGGGTTTGGGGAATTCCTTCTCATCTCTCTCCATTCAGGGGCATCTCTCAACTGCCCAATGCAATTTTCATAATTCATATTTTTTTCCTTTCCTCCTTTTCATCCATCAGAATTTAGTTCCATTACTTTTCCCAGCGAACAACATCAAACTATTCATGGATACTACTAGTTTAACATATTTGTTTTTTAGCAGTGACAACACAATGCTTAACCTAAATGATGACACAGTCCTGGCAGTCAGCAGATGGGAAAGTCTTGTAGCGGGAGCTTTGAGGAACCCCTCCAAATGTGTTCATGCTCTTTGCACCCAGAGGTGCAGAACTAGTTGTGTCTGTTGCCTTCCAGGCAGGTAGTAGTAGTTTTTGGCAGTTCACTCCTTCATTATTGCCAGTGAGGGAAAGAACTCTTGTTATGTTTGTTCAAACTCATAATGCCAAGGTCTGCTTCTAACCTGGCTTCATTTTATACCCACTACCCTCCCTTCTCTCACCTGCAGGCATTTCCACTATAAATTAGCTTTCTTAATCTCTAGTTTATTAAATAAATATCCCTTGACCTTCAGAATGCCTAAGGGCATAGTTACAACCATAATGAATATGCTTACCATTGAGATAAATGCTCCAAATCAAAAGCTAATGAGAAAGATGCACAAAGAATTTGACCTTATGTAAAAAGAGTTCTGCCCTTTGACCTCAGCTTCTAGAAGGTAATCTCTCAGCCCTCGTAACAATCATATCTGTTAGGGGCTTTGCGTCCAACTGTATGACTTAAGGTGAGGGCGGGACACACTTGGATAGTCTTTGGTTGGAGTTCTCGCCACACCAGAAAGACTAACAACATTGGTAGGGGCTTTGGGTCATTACTAAAGGGGCTGGAAACTGGGGATTGAAATCAACTAAATGGGCAATCAATCAATCAATCACGTCTATGTAATGGAGTCTCAGTAAAAACTCTACACATGGGACTCAGCTGAGCTTCTCTGATTGGCAGCAGTCTATGCACATGGTGATGCCAGGGGAGTAACATGCTCTGATTTCACAGAGGACAATGGAGGCTTTACTGGTGGTACTTTCCAACTCTGCCCTATGCACTTCTTTCCTTGGATGATTTTAATGCAATAGCTTTTAGTGATGATTGTGAGTCCTTCTAACAAATCGTTGCACATGAGGGTGGTTTTGGGAACCCCCTGAACTTGCAGTTGGTGTCAAGTGAGGGTAACCTTTTGTGGGGGTTGTTCCCTATAACTTCTTAGCTGGCTAAACTCTGTTAGAGGAAAAGTCTCTTCTTGCTTTTTTTCTCCTTCAGAAATAAAGTACTTTGAATCTTTGTTCTGCTTCCTAGTGAGTGTGGGGCACAAGGAGAATTAAGTAGCATTCTAGGGCTGCCCAGTTGTGCAGGATGGTACTGGATGAGGGCTTTCCTCACTGTTGCTGAAGAACAGTAGTGTCTGCATTGCCTAAGTGGGTTGAAAGTAATGGCTTAACTCACTCATTTATTGAATCAGATGGCAAGCCACAGAAGGCAAGTGCAAAAATAACATTGGTTAGTTCTGAACAATGCTGGAGACTGGGGAATGTGGGGGAGTAGGAGGATAAAGTACAAGGGACCTCAAGTTTTACGAGACTTCCTGTATTTTGAATGACTATTTGTTGAAGATATTGTAATGATTTTAAAGACAAATGCTAAAGAATATTTAACAACTGGAGATTTAGTCAGGTAACTCAAATAAAGGCTATGTTTTCCATTTTGACAGAAGAGATGATGATATGTTTGTTCTGTTGTGAGTTCTAGTGACCCCTGCGTAGCTTTCATTTATCACAAATAATCTTCTCTAGGATACTGCAATTGCTGCAATGTTGAGATGCTTATGTTACATCTGACCTTGGAGAAGGGTCAAAATAAATCTGTGAATTAAGCAAGAATATATTACAGCTGGTTGAAAGCATGTCAGGAATACCTAAAGAGAAAACTAAAACTATTTTTCCCCTGGAGTCTACGTACAAGTTGTTGTGGCTACTTTTCCATTTACTTGGACTTTAGTAGAGAAATACTGTTTTTTGTTTTAGTTCTAATGTGAGTAAATGTCCACTGTGGACAGAAGACCCCTCACAGAATGGAGAAAGCATGTGGTTGCTGGCCTTGAGTTACATATACAAGAAGGAAATATTCAGATAAGACATCAGTTGTGATAATTTCCACTTAACTAGAAACAAAAAAAGTACAATGAAAAGCTCAAATACCTGGACTATATAAATGTATAGTTAGCAGTGGGTTAGAGAAAGTCTTAATGTCAGACAATCTCAGTGGTAACTTCCTTACTAATTTAAAGAATTATGTATAAATGCTGATGGCACCTGAAAGCCACATTGCAAAAAGATAAAAAGTAAGGAGTGAGCAAGATGTATATTAAAATTGAAAGGAAACAAATCCTATTAATACTGGAGGAAATGGAAATTAAGACTAATGTGCTATTGCAGGAAATATAAAAGTTAATAGATTGAGTATATCTTGAAAAATGTGATTCAAAGTCTTTTTTCCTTCCTCAAGTTTTTTTTTTTTTCTCATTTAGATAGTCCCACTTTATGACTCAGGCACAGTTAAAGAAGGAAACGTGTTTTGTACAAGTGTCACTTGAAAAAAATGTTCATTACAAGCAGAGATTAAAATTTTATAAATACATTAGGGCAAATATACTTTAGGGTGAAGAAGCCTCTTCCATAGCCAATTAACAAATAAGAAAAGTTAGTTAGATAATAAAGGAATTAAAGCTGAACAAGACTCATAGTTTAATAAATAGGAAATGATAGTTGGTATTTTTGAACTGAAAAAAATGAAGTTTAATGAAGTCACTGGCGTGATGGTACTTAAAGGCTAGTGCTGCAACTCTGTGGGAGGTGCTATATATATTTGTCACTCATCCTTGAGTACATATATCCATTCATTTATTCATTAATTCAACAAATCATTGTAGCAGACGTTTGTACAGGTCTTTTTTTTTTTTTTGTACCAGATCTTTTGACCACAAAAGTGAAATGCTCCAAATGGCTAAGAAATTTTCTTGGTGGTTAAGAGAAATGGTTAAGTGCCCTCTGAAGCTTTAAACAGTATTTGTTTGGCATAAGCTGGTAATAAATGTCTCATTGCCTTCTCAAATATTTTGAAATCCTTCTAAACTGTATGTGACCTTAAGGTAATCAAATTGTTAAGAGAATGAGAACTGTCTTCAACTATTCTGGATCATTTGTATTTTACTATAATGGGATAGTGAAGACTATGTTCAAGAAAAATAATGGCAACAACAGCAACCATACAACATTTCAAAAATCAAGAAAGGTAGTCCCCATCATATCCAAAGGTCTACTGTTATAATAGTAAAAATATTCCCTATTTGTTTTAAAAGGTATTTTCTGACTTCCCTACCCTGTTGTGTAGAAATAAAGGATTTATTATCCTGGCCCTGTTGAGTCCTAGAAGTTGTTAAGGTCAGACAGAAAATAGACTTTCAGGAGATTTCTTTGTGGCTTTAAACTACATCATACTTCTTCTGGCTTTAGCTTATCTCGGTTATGAAATGTGACCTGTGGGAACCATCTGGGAATCTGTAGGTGAGACTCAATATTGTGATTCTAAACAGGCCTTCACATTAAAGACAATCTTTTGATATCTGATCATTAACAAAGAGAATGTATGTATGTCATTTTCCAAGTTCCAACTTGGAAAATGCAGGAGATCCAATTCTAGAGGCTTTATTAAAACGATTATTTCTTCCCTTGGTTTGTTTGTTGATTTATCTAGTGGCATGACTTTGAGCCCAGCTCTATGTTTTTTTTTTTTTTTAACTTTTTTTTTTTTTTTTTAACAAAAAAAGGAATAACTTTTAGCCAGGGAACTAGAAAGTTTCCTCTTGCTGAAGATACAGAACTAGATTATGAGTGACCACGTGGTATGGTTGGCGTAAAGGAGACTGCAAAGCTACACTGACTAGTGGAGGGAACACCATCCCCAAGATCACTTCAGAGTCTCAGGTTCTGTGATCTCTAGGTGGCAGTTTTGAAGCCAGGATGGAACCTTAGCATCTTTGTATCTGGCTCCCAGCCAGGAGCCCGAAACAAATTCAGCTTTAAAGGTATGTATTGGATGAGTAAATTAACAGAGTGATCAGAAACTTGCCGTGTGGCTGTGCGTTTGAGGCTGCAAAATTAGACTTAAAAGGCAGTTTCTTTTTCTCTGAGTCATTATGCCAGCAGTTTGGGTCCTTGTCTTGGGAGGAACGGCACAGCAAGGCTGTGACTGTCTGATCCGCCCCAGCTGAGCTTTCCCCAGGATGGGTAGCTGTGGCTCACTTTATACCACGTGACCCAATCAATAATGTTCTTTTGAGAAATAAATTTCTATTCAAATAAAACATTTACATCAACTAATCACCACCATTGGCATATATATTTTTAGAGATGTAAAAACTTGAGAGCCAAATCTAAAGAAATATAAATGCCTAATCCAAAGTAAATGGCATCACTCAATTTCAGAAGCAGCTAATCACTACCTAATCCCACTCCCGTATCCTCCCAGGGATTAAGGAACCAATTCATTCCACACTTTTTTTGGAGTTAACAATCTTCCTGGCTGCGCTCCTGGCTCCGCAGTGCTTTGGGGCTGCAGAGCAACTTGGGCATCAAAGCTTTTATTTTCATCTTTGATCCTTCTCTTCAGGTTAGACCTTTTTCTGCCTGCTTGCAATTTCTCAAAGAGAAGGTATTAATAATTTGCCATCGGAAGACTTCCAATTTCATTCTCTTGTGCCTTTGTCTACTCTGCAAGTTTTTTTTTTTTTCCCCCTCACAGGGAGAGACAGCCTTTTTTGACACCATGTGCTTGGCTTCAGTAACTCGGAGGATTGCAGAAGCCTTCCTATGGCTGTCTCAAGTACGACTCCCCTGGGTTAGCAGTCTCACACCCTTGACCTGCTTCTCCTGCCTAATTCCTAACTCCTAGCGGTTATAAAGTTACTATGCATTGAACTGAGAATCCATTTTCACAACTCTTGCAGGTTGACAGCAGTTGTAATGGACAGTTTCAAGCCAGAATCTTTTTTTTTTTTTTTAAAGTCTGATCTCCCTTTGACCTGTAAACATTTACGCAGAATATAACTAAATTTTAAAATGTAGATCTAGTGGATTATGAAATAATAATTTTGGATGATGCTTCTCCCACGGTGGGAACTTAATGTATATTTCTTTATTGAGTATATGTGAGTGAGAATCTCAGATGTCTGCCTTAGTTTTCTTTACTGATTTCAGAGTGAAACTGTTGGGTTAAGAGAGAAAAATATGCATTTGTGGCTTATGCTTCTTTTGTATTTCTCTAGAGGTGATCTTAGTACTTAAATGAAATTGTAATGGACATTTGAAAATGAAATCTTTTTCCACATTGGCTTATTTCAGACTGAAGCTAGTTGGATGCAAATCTGCCTATCTAATCTTCTTAGTATAAATTTGCCTTTGATGTTGTGGTTTCATAGTCTAGATCTGCCTTTCTCGTTATGTCTTCTGGCACACTGGTATTTGGGGAGACATTTTCATTTCCTGTTCTAGCCTGACTAGGGTTGGGGGGGATTGATCTACCAGATGCCCCTGCTTGATAGTTGCTCACAAATGCCTGCCTGTATTGAATGTGCATGTCCATATCTGTGGGCATAAATTTTTGGAAAGCATCTCTTCTTAGACTGTCCTAGTGGCACCTTTTATCTTTAGTTCTGCCCATCTAGGAGGCTTTTCCTCAAAGAAGTATAAGCATAAAACACTTGCTGCTCCTGCCAGCAGTTTAAATCTGTACCAAATTTCTGTAAAGCATTTTTATAAATTCCTATGACATAATGACATTATTGTTGTATTTTCTGACATTTTTCAGGTTAAGATGTGAATGTTGAAGACTGAGATTATAATTATTCAAATTTTCTAAAGTACTAAGATACCAGTTTAAACAGCAGACATCTAGCTCTTCATATGCTTTATCATAAAACATGACTTATCCAGTACTGCAAATACATTTTGTATTTGAGAACAAGAAGGAAACAGACATATTTTGAAGGTAAAACATTTGAAATGAAAAGGAAGCACCAAAAGAGATTTATTTGAAAAAGTCAAAGATAAGAGGGGGAAAAAGTCTGCCAATTTTTTTGTAGTTCTTCAAAGGTATTTCTCCAGGCTGGTCGCAGTTGCAAGAGGATTGATTAACCATGCTGAGTGGCTTTATATTTTCTGTATTGAAATGGACGGGTACTAGGCATAAGCACAAGATTGGATATAATAGAGCCGATCCACTGCTATAGTTCACTTTAATTTAAACCTCTGGGTGACCTCCAATTTCATATATAGGAATTAAAATATATTTGGCATTTACTATGTGCCATACAATAAGTATAAGTCTTTTAGAAAAGCCTATAGTAGTTTGCATTTTTCTCCTAATCAAAATGGGAGAGACATCATGAGATATTTTTTAGCACATGCACCCCTCAAGCAGTTCTATGAAAGAAGCATTTTACGATCATCCCTATTTTAGAGATGAGGAGATGGAGGCAAGGAGCAATTAAATAAATTGTTCAAAATCAGTGTGCACATGGGTGATGGTACTCAAAGAGTCCACGATCTCATCCTAGCATTATTATTTTGCTTAGACGTGATGCTTCTGTGAATTCATGTTTGTTGTTTGTGGTTGACGTGGCTGTGTTTCTCATTCCACAGAGCTCTTGTCATTCATCTTGGTAGAGATCCCATAGTTAAACTGGGCAATGCAAATTCACCTTTTCTCTTGCCTCTGGCTTTTAAAATGATCCCTAGCCAACAGGAATGTCATCTATAGATTTGAAGAGCTGTTTCAGGTTTTTACCACATTATAAATCATAGTTAGTGCCATTCATCAGAAATAGTTTTGTGACTTGAAAGTGCACTTGCCACCCATTCAGATGCTTTGTGGAATCTGTTTAAAAATGAGGAACTTCGGGGATCCCTGGGTGGTTCAGTGGTTTAGCCCCTGCCTTCGGCCCAGGGCATGATCCTGGAGACCCGGGATCGAGTCCCACATTGGGCTCCCTGCATGGAGCCTGCTTCTCCCTCTGCCTGTGTCTCTGCCTCTCTCTCTCTGTGTCTCTCATGAATAAATAAATAAAATCTTTAAAAAAAAAATGAGGAACTTCTGTCACTTTTACTCTTTTGAGAAAGGAAACAGCAAAATGGTGATTGAAAAATCATTAGCTGGCGAAGTTCTGGTGGTAATAGTCCATCTTGAGGAAGCACTCACAAGTTTCTGAAATTCTGCAGCTGTTCATTCAAAGATGGAGGGAGATAGACTGCACAAAATAGCAAACAAAGGCACTGCAGCCTGCAGGAGAATTGGGATTTCATTGTGTGTGTCAAAAGTAAATGAATTCAAGAATAACCACTTGAAAAGGAATTCTCCCTTAATGTCTTTGGTGCAAAAATGTGCTCAGATTGTACTGGCTCTGAAGAGTGAGACTCAAAGAAGTAAATTACTTTCTAGCTACTAGCTTTCAATTGCTACTGGCTCAAAGTGCTAGCTAACCTTGTGAAAAGGGGAGTAGAGAAGAGAGTAGTTTGCATTTTTCTCCTCATCAAAACGGGACAGACTGAGTGAGATACCATAGTGGCACCCAGATTTCTGATGACAGAAGCTTATAAATAGGCATAAACATCCCATTGCAAGCCTCAACAAGAACCACTTAAATGTCCTGTATTCATTTTTCAAGCAATTTCTATTTGGAATAAAGGGTCTAGGAAATGGTTTTGAGGTGTGAAAACTGATATTTATAGAGAGTAAACTGTTTTCTTTGAAGGCTTTTAAAGTATGTATTCTGCAGCCTTGTCATTATGTAAATTTGTCTGGGACAGAACAGTTAGAAGCCAGTACTAATGAAGTGATGGGTCACAGGTTCAACCATGGTCTGGGTCAGTGCGTTCCAGCTAAAGAGAAGTCTTTAGCATCATTGAGGGTGCCCTGCAATTTGTTGGGCTTATTTGGTCACAAGAGGACTGAGGACGTGAAAATCAAACCCCTTTTCTGAGAGATCTGCCCGAACTGCTTGGCAGTTGCATCCTTTGTATCTCAACAGGTAGCCCTGAAAAAATATATTTTTTCAAAGGAGGGAGATGGTATTTTTTAATCTCAAGGGAGGGGTGCCTGGGTGGCTCAGCAGTTGACCTTCTGGCTTTGGCTCAGATTGTGATCCTGGGATCCTGGGATCGAGTCCCACATTGGGCTTCCCATAGGGAGCCTGCTTCTCCCTCTGCCTGTGTCTCTGCCTCTCTCTGTGTGTCTCTCATGAATAAATAAAAATCTTAAAAAAAAAAACCCAAAACCAAAAGCACTCCAAGGGATTTCACACTTTTTTGAATTGCTTCTACTTTGTTCCAATCTGTAAAATGGAGGCAATAACGTCTAGATTCCGGGTTATTGAGATGATTAAGTAAGATAATGGATGGGGAGTACCTATTTCAGTACCTGGCAGATAGTAAGTACCCAATAAATGGTGCCTATCATTGCTGTTTTTACGGATCTCCAACAAATGCCAGCGTTAACTAGATGCAACAAACACAACTTTGAAGCACCTGTATGAATTCATGAAAACACTAACCATCAGGTATACAGAACATTAATACCTCAGTTTTATAGACCTCAGAAAATAGGCTTACCCTACTGCATTGTTGCAGATCGTATGGGCTTAGTAAAGAATTATTTGACCATTAGTATAATGTGGTTCATGCCAGGTATTGAGAAGCCAAGAAGTAGACACATATAACATGCAGTGCTTGGATGAAAATGTGTTAGGGGTCTAAGATGCAGACCCCTAAGAGATGAGTGCTGATAAAAATACAAATGCATTTCAAGAGCCTACTAGAAGCTGTTAAGCAGAGTGTATGAAAGAGCAGGAAAAAGAAATGCAGATTGAATAGACCAGCAAGGTGGCATATCTTGTAGATAATTTTTTTTTGACAGGGTATCAACAGGGAATTTGAGCAATACATTCAAAAGGTTATGGGTTTAGAAGTTCTATGTTCTAGCCCTGTTTCCATTATAAAATCTATGTGTTTTCCTTGGGAAAGTGACTTGATTTCCTGGACATGTCATCCTCCTTCAAATAAAGAAGAAATTAAACATTTATTTTTTAAAGATTTTATTTATTAATTCATCACACACACACACACACACACACACACACACACACACACACACAGAGGCAGAGACACAGGCAGAGGGAGAAGCAGGCTCCATGCAGGGAGCCCGATGAGGGACTCAGTCCCAGGACTCCAGGATCCTACTCTGGGCTGAAGGCAGGCGCTAAACCTCTGAGCCACCCAGGGATCCCCAAAATTAAACATTTCTAAGGTCTCTTCCTGCTCTCACATTCTATGGGTTCTATGGATCTGGGTGAAGCAGACATTAGCTTGGGTGGTTTGTTGTGTCAGAATTTGCAACCTTTATGCTCTTTTCATCATGTAAAGCTAAGTAGTTGATATGCCAGTGATCACAGTGATAAACATTTGGGTTCTCAAATTGCAAAACCAGGGGTGAGGGACTGGTTGCTAGAGATAGCTGAGAACATCTGAAGCTTGAGGATTGAATGGGATATGGTGTTTAGTTGGTTTACTAACAGAAAAAAAAAAAAGAAAGAAAAGAAAAAAAAGAGATAACTTTGTTGATTTTCTAGAAAAACTGAGAAAAATGAGAGAAGATGAGAAAAGAGGAAGAGCAGAGGGAGAGAGTTCAGTAGCTAGTAGCTCCAAAGGAACAACAGAAGAGTAGGAAGCAGAGCTGGTCAAAAAGGATGGAGGTGGGTTCTCCTCCATTCTGCTTCCCTGTAGATGTTAATACCAATTATAGAATTCTTTCTCATCAATGATTCCACATTAGCCTTCAGAATCCTTCTGAACACAAAATTCCACAAAGGCACGCTCAACAGGAGTTATTGCATTGGAAGGAAATTTCATTTTAGGGTTAGAGAATGAGTCCAAGTTTACAGGTTGTGAATTTTTCAGGAGTTAGTCCCAATTTTTATACAAAATCCACTTTGATTTCACCAACTCACTTTTATTTTTCTTTCCTCTTCAGTCTTACAGCATTTGTAAATCTGTCAGTTATTTGGCTTTTCCCCCTTCTGTGGTCAGTAATCTGTTTGTGGTCTGAGTCTTGTTCTTTCAACTAGATATAAACTCTTTAAGCCTGAGATTATGTCTTCCATGCCTTTGCTTTCCTCACAGTATATACACTTGAGACTGAAAATGTCATGGTTTATTTGCGATTATCTTTATTGTATTTTGTATAAGAACTCAAAGATTATATAACTAATTTTGGTAAAGTTTTTATAGATAGTTGAAGTCCAAGTTTAGCACCAAAATAAAATGGTCTAGAATATATATATTTCATTAACTATTCTGAACATGGGCATGTTAATACAAAATGCTGAGAACAGACTAATCAGCAGAGGCAACACTCATTTGCTGAACATTGTAAGTCATTTACTAGTTTCTGCATAAGGCACATGTGCCCCAAGATGCAAGGGCAAACCCATGGGAGATTTCAGGATCTTCTGGCACATCTGAGAGATGATTATGATTAAGTGACATTAAGGGTCACTTAATTAAGCCTTGATCTCAGGTTGCTTGACTTCAAGTATAAGCTTCCTGGAATCCCTGTAAAGTGTGTTCTGATTTCCTTCTGTTATGATGGATTTTCCAGTTGCCAAATTTGTTAAAGAAAACTATCCCAGGCAGCCCGGGTAGCTCAGAGGTTTAGCACCACCTTTGGCCCAGGGCGTGATCCTGGAGACCCGGGATCGAGTCCCACGTTGGGCTCCCTGCATGGAGCCTGCTTCTCTCTCTGCCTGTGTCTCTGCCTCTCTCTCTCTCTCTCTCTCTCTCTGTGTGTGTCTCTGATGAATAAATAAATAAAATCTTTTAAAAAATAAATAAAAAAATTTGTGTAATAATATTGCGAGGATAGCTTTCTTATTTATTTATTTATTTATTTATTTATTTATTTATTTATTTACAACAGAGAGAGAGAGAGAGAGAGAGAGCGCGCGCAGGCTCCATGCAAGGAGCCCGACGTGGGACTCGATTCCGGGTCTCCAGGATCAGGCCCTGGGCTGAAGGTGGCACTAAACCGTTGAGCCACTCGGGCTGCTGCTTTCGTCATCATTAGTGTAGATGAAGCACTAATAGCTTGTTTCTTGAGCTCTTAATATTTTCCAGACACTATTTAGAGCACTTTGCATGTAAACTACTTATTTAATCCTTGCAATGTCTCAATGAACTAAATAGTTATTATCACTTCTTAAAGCTAAAGCACGGAGTAGTTATGTAACTTGCCCTAGGTCACACAGCTAGTAAGAAGAAAAGCCTAGATTCAAAGGTGCCCTGGCTCCAGAGTCCAGACTCTTCACCACTACGCTGTATGTCTCTCCAGGTGAGTATGAGCCCCAGACGGCTTGTCTTTGATTGGCTTCATTAGCTAGTCAACATTAGCTGATGTTCTTTGCTGCTCAGATTGATGGTGAACAGAAAACAACAGTGAATGGGGGATCCCTAGGTGGCTCAGTGGTTTAGCGACTGCCTTGGGTCCAGGGCATGATCCTGGAGTCCCGGGATTGAGTCCCACATTGGGCTCCCTGCATGGGGCCTGCTTCTCCCTCTGCCCACCCTCGCCCCCGTCTGTCTCTCATGAATAAATAAATAAAATCTTTTTTTTTTTTTTTTTTTTAAAGAAAGCAACAGTGAATAAAATAATTACTTTCTGGAAGGTGACCATATAAAGATTGCTTTATTCTTCAGTTTGAGACAGTAGAGTGTAGTGGTTAAAACAGTGTCCTGGCATTAGATTGTATGAGTCTTTAATGAGTTCTGCAGGTTTCTTGGTGACTTGAGAAGAGTTATTTACTCTCTCTGTAACTTAGTTTCTTTATCTGTAAAATAGAAAAAGAGAAAAGAATCAGTTCTTACCTGATAAAATTGAATGATTAAATGAGAAAATTTATATAAATGACTAGATACTGGTTTTGACATGTAACAAGCACCCAACAAATGCTACCATCATCATCATCATTATATGGTCATTGCCATGGTCCATGTCAGCACCATCATCATCTTCATTGCCATCATCACTGATTTGGCAGAAAGGTAGCTCTGCTGCAATGTCTGACTGCCAGGTACATTTTCCTTTGCTTTTATGTGAAAGGAACAGGTCAGTCATCGCGTGTCCTGATTGAGTGGACTTTTTATAGGCCTGTTATCTTCATAGGACACACTATATGTTCATCTCTATTCACAAGCACATACTGAACACAGTGAGTAGTTAATGACCCAATGATGGTCCTGAGTAGTGAAGATATTATCCAATGTTCACTCAGTGTCTTATATATAAGATTCATGGTATATTTTAAAGTGTTTCTATTAAAACATATTTAATAGGTTAGCTACTTAGAAATATTTTTTTTTAAACTTAGAATGGTTCATTTTCAAAGAATTCTAAATAATATCCACTTTACTTTTAATGAGGTGTCTTTTTCAAATCCAAATGTAGTATAGATTATCAGGTTATAAAAAAACACCCAGGAAGGCATGATTTATCCCTTAGCTGCTCTGACCAAATTAGGAGAAGTACTGTGATAATCTTTTGCCAGAGTGGGGAGTTGGGGAATAGGGAGTGGATGAAGCCACCAGCTCCAGATGTACCTTGCTGGGGAGGGGGACCCAAGTTTTGCAGAGCTCCTGCCTTTATGCTTATTAGCTGTGTAATCTCAGGGAGATGATTCAGTCTTTCCCAGCCTGGTTTATTGCCTATAAAATAAGGACTGTAAGTCCCGCCTTGTAAGGTTGAAAGGAGGATTATGCTGCATGTTGTATGATACAGGAGAGGTTACATAGTCAATAAATATTTACAGAGCACCAACTGTATATCATGTGTTGCCATTCAGAAATGGTGGCTACTCCTGTGATTTAGAGTGAACACGCCATGCATAATGCTGTTAAAACACAACTCTCCCATTGCCAAAAAGAGAGATTTAAAAGATTATTTTGAAAGTGCATGCAATGGAGGAGAGTGTGGCTCTTTGTATGTAACTGTGTTCTAGTAAATAGTTATAGAAATAGCCAAAGTTACTGAGACACAGTGGACTTTAAAGACTAAGCTTTGGAAAACTATTAGTATGGAAAGAGAAGTATCAGGGATTGATGATACAGATCACCGTGACACGAACAAGCCAAGATGAATATGGGATTTGTTCCAATATGGGATTCCGAAGACCATCAGCAGGTGACACCTGACTAAAATGTCAATAGGAGAATAGGAGTCAGAGCAGATGGTGGGAAAAAGTGGTTCCCTGAGCTAGTCCTGCTTAGTGAGGTAAGGTTGTCAGTCCATACTGAACACTGTGACTTTCTCTGCGAGGCTTGCCCTGGGCCGCCTTGTTTGAAATTTCACCCCGTCACTGCTCACTGCTCAGGCTTCCTGCCTCTACTCAACTTTATTATTTTTTTAGCATTTAACACTGTCTAATGTACTGTATATCTTGCTTATTGACTGTTTATCCCACCAGAAGGGAAACTTTAAGAATAGAATTTTTGGCTCTTTTGTTCACTGGGGTATCTAGGCTAATACCCCAGTGCCTAGAATAGTACTTCTCACATAGGAAGACCCACTCAATGAATATTTGCTGAATGAATGAGCCCCATCAAAGTTTATATTTGCATAATTCTTAATTTCTGTGGGTGTATAATCCATTTAAGTGAACTGCAGGTCTCCATTGCCTAGTGCTGATTTTGTCATCTTCAGTTAGTCTCTTCTTGACTTTATAAACCTTTTTGGGGTATTGCTAAAAAGAAATATATTAACTGTTAGATCAAAACCTGATACTTGTGTTTCAGTTTCTACACCGGCAGAATGGCAGAATAGGCACCTCAGACAAAGGCCCCACCCACCAAATGGTACCTAAAGAAAGCATCATTCCAACCGACCTTGATGTTGTACACATAGTAAAAAACTACATATATTTCATGGGATCAAGAAGGATGAAAATTAGATTATAAAGTCATAGGATATTCTCAAGTAGGTAGGAGAATGATTACTGGATGTGAAGTTCATCACCAAGCATTCTGAATATGGTGACATTCTGTTTATGTCACTACATCCTCAAGACTCACAACACCTATGATGGCAGAAAAATGTGCAGCAGACGGTCCTGTGGGACTCCAGATCAAACAGGTCCATTACAGTTTCTTTCTTTTAAAGATTTTATTTATTTATTCATGAAAGACACAGAGAAAGAGGGAGGCAGAGACACAGGCAGAGGGAGAAGCAGGCTCCATGCAGGGAGCCCCATGTGGGACTCGATCCCGGGACTCCAGGATCACACACTGGGCCAAAGGCAGGCACTAACCACAGAGCCACCCAGGGATCCCCTCCATTACAGTTTCTTTCTGTCACTTTCTTCTATGATGTTTAAGTTGTTTTCAATTATGCTGTTACTGCTTTTAATATCATTGTCAGTGTTTCCAAAAAACGATACTTTTTTCTTTCTTTCCTAAAATGTGATTAAAGGAAAAAATAATTTTGAATTATTAAAGGTAAATATTCCTATATTGAGAGTCTCGTACCTTTGGTTTCGGTAACTTGTTTGATGTGAAAATTTAATAAATAGTCACTGTGGTAGACTGTGTAATGGCCCCTGAAAGATGTGTGTGTCCTAATCTCCGGGACCTGTGAATATGCTACCTTACAAGGCAGAAGGGACTGTGTGGCTGTGATGAAAGTTAAGGACTTTGAAATGGGGAGACTATCCTGGATTATCAAGGTGGATGTGATCTAAGGACACAAATCTTTAAAAGTAGAGAACTTTTCCCAGCTATGGTCAGAGAGAAAAATATGGAAAGTTTATGCTGCTCCCTTTGAAGATGGGGGTAGAGGACCGCTGGCCAAGGAATGCAGGTGGCCTCTACAAGTTGGAAAAAGCAAGTGAACACATTCTTCTCTAGAACCTCCAGAAAGAACCCTGCCCTGCTGAAAACTTGAGTTTAGCCCAGTGAGACCTGTGCAGTATTTCTTATCTTCAGAATTAGAAAATGGTAATCTGTGTCTTGTTAAGCCACTAAATTTTTGGTAATTTGTTACAGTAGTAATAGTAATAGCATACTAAGGCATCCACTGACTGTTGAGTTAACTACTTATAATAAGGTCATTGTAATAGTTGTTTGTCTTTTTATTCATTTTAAAAAAGTCTGTAAACAGAAAATAACTGTTGTTGCACTTGTGCAAGTAAACATGTTACTCAGTGCAGAAAAATATTCTTTCTTGCTAATAATGTCAAATGCTAATTACACGGCTTATATTCAAGTGCATTTTGGGCTAAGTACTCATATGATACCATCATTATTTTAAAATAGGTTGGTTTTAAAATATTTGAACTGTGACAGATTTTTTTTATTAATTTTGTTCTTTATTCCTTTCTCATAGGTTACATTAATATAATTTAAGACACAGCTTAGTGCCGACATGGTGATAAATATCTGATTTGTGCTGTATAATTAGCTGCTATATATTCTTTTTTAAAAATTGAGGTATAGTTGACCCACAATGTTACATTAATTTCATATGTGCAACATAGTGTTTTGACAAATCTGTACATTATGCTATGCTCATAAGTGTAGCTATCATCAGTCACCATACAATAGTATTACATTATCATTGACTGTATTCCTTATGCTATGCCTTTTATTCTCACGACTTATTCATTCCATAACTGGAAGCCTGTATCTCGCACTCCCCTTCACCCATTTTTGCCCATTCTTCCACCACACCTCCTCCCACAACTATCAGTTTGTTCTCTCTATTTATGGGTCTGTTATGGGTCTGTTTCTGCTTTTTGTTTATTCCTGTTTTGTTTTTTAGATTCCACATATCAGTAAAATTATATGGTATTTGTCTTTCTCTGAATTACTTAGCATAATGCCCTCTAGGTCCATCCATGTTGTCACAAATGACAAGATCTTTATATATATATTTTTTTCTCTCTACACCCTCACCAATACTTGTTAGGTCTTGTCCCTTTTATTTTAGCCATTCTGACAGGAATAATGTGATATCTCATGTAGTTTTGATTTGTATTTCCCTGATGATTAGTGATGTTGAGCACCTTCTCGTGTCTGTTGGCCATCTGTGTGTCTTCTTTGGAAAAATGTCTATTCAGATCCTCATAGATGTTTTAAATTGGATTGCTTGTTTTTTTGTTGTTGAATTATTTAAGTTCTTTATATATTTTGGATATATTAACCCCATATTGGATATATTATTTGCAAATGTCTTCTTCCATTCGGTAGGTTGCCTTTTCCTTTGTTGACAGTTTCTTTTGCTGTGAAAAAGCCTTTTATTTTGATGTAGTTCCAACAGTTTAATTTTACTTTTGTTTCCCTTGCCTGAAGAGCTAAATCTAGAAAAATGTTGCAAAAGTGAATGTCAAAGAAATGACTGCCTATGCTTTCTTCTCGGTGTTTTATGGTTTCATGTCTCACATTTAGATCTTTAGTCCATTCTGACATTATTTTCAGGTATGGTGTTAGCAAATGGTCCAGTTTCATTCTTTTGCATGTGGCTGTCTAGTTTTCCAAGCACCATTTATTAAAGAGGCTGTTTTTCCCTCATTGTATATTCCTGCTTCCTTTGTGGTAGATTAATTGACCATGTAAGGGTGGGTTTATTTCTGAGCTCTCTATTCTGTTCTGTTGATCTATGTCAACTTGTGTGAGTACCAGACTATCTTGATTACTACAGCTTTGTAGTGTATTTTGAAATCTGGGATTGTGGTAGCTCCAAGTTTGTT
Organism: Canis lupus familiaris; assembly: GCF_011100685.1. Lineage (NCBI taxonomy): Eukaryota > Metazoa > Chordata > Mammalia > Carnivora > Canidae > Canis > Canis lupus. Next base: position 33,350,338 of record NC_049255.1, read on the forward strand.
CTTTCTCAGTATTGCTTTGTCAAATTGGGGTCTTCAAATTTTAGCATCATTTTTTCAAGTACTGTGAAAAATGCTATTAGTCAGGATTGTATTGAATCTGTAGATTTCTTGGACATTTTAGATTGTATGGACATTTTAACAATATTAATTCTTCTGATCCAAGAGCATAGAATATACTTTCATTTGTGTCATCTTGAATTTTTTTTGTTCAGTGTTTTATAGTTTTCAGAATACAGGTCTTTTACTTTCTTGGTTAACTTTATATCTAGGTATTTTATTCTTTTTGGTACAATTATAAATAAGATTTTTTAGAAGTTATCTTTCTGCTACTTTTATTAGCGTATAGAAACAGGGCTGATTTCTATGAAGTAATTTTGCATCCTGCAACTTTACTGAATTCATTTATTACTTCTAAGAGTTTTTGGTGAAGTCTTTAGGGTTTTCTATGTAGGATGATGCCATCTGCTAATAGTGACAGTTTAATTCTTCTTTACTAATTTGGATACATTTTATTGCTTTTTCTGTCTTACTGATGTGGCAAGTACTTCCAGTACCATGTTGAATAAAAGTGGCAAGAGCAGCCATCCTTTGTCTTGTTTCTGATCTTAAAGGAAAAGCTCTCAGTTTTTCATCATTGACTATGATGTTAGTCGTTGCTTTTTGTAGATGGCCTGTATCGTGTTGAGGTGTGTTCCTTCTAAACCCATTTTGTTGAGAGTTTTTTATCATGAATAGATGTTGAATTTTGTCAGATGTTTTTTCTGTATCTATGGAGATAATACTATGATTTTCATCCTTTGATTTTTGATGCAGTGTATCGTGTTGACTGGTTTGCAAATATTGAGCCATTTTTGCATCGTTGCACTAGTTCTCACTCGATCATGGTGAAAGATCCTTTTGATGTAGTGTTGAATGTGGATTGCTAAAATTTTGTTGAAGATTTTGTATTTATGTTCTTCAGGGATATTAGACTATTCTTTTCTTTTTTTGTACCATCTTTTTGGTTTTGGTGTTAGGATAACTTTGGCCTCATAGGATGTACTTGGAAGCTTTTCTTCCTCTTCTATTTTCTGGAATAGTTTGAGGAGAATACTTATTAACTCTTCTTTAAATGTTTGGTATAATTTACCTGTGAATCCATCTGGTTCCATCCTGGACTTCTGTTTGTTGGGAGTTTTTGATTATTGTTTCAATTTTATTGCTAGTTATTGGTCTATTCAGACTTTCTATTTCTTCCTGTTTTGGTTTTGGACAATTATATATTTCTAGGAATTTATCCATTTCTTCCAGGCTGTCCGATTTTTGGCATATATTTTTTCATGGTGTTCTCTTATATGTGACAGATTAAAGTTAATTAAAACATTTCTTTTACATTATTAGTTCAAATAATATAAAAGCACTTTGATATTGTTTTAGTGGGTACATTTCAGTGTTTGACAAGTTGGCTTTTTTGCATTGTGAACTATGTCTTGTTTACATGTACTAGAGTTAATATTTCATGAGTAGTAAATTGTCGGTTGACATGAGCTTTTGTAATTGAAATCTGAAACTACACCGATAGGTAAAACATAATATTAATGTGTATTGGGTCAAATGGCTAGACCCAAATAAGCAATGCATTGGCACCATTTCAGAATCCTGATGATCTAACTGCAATTCTTTGCACAAATAGTATTTATAGTAGTTTAATTCATAGTATTCTTTAGCTCTGAGTTTTGTTTAATGTAAGGAGGCTAGTGAAGTTAATTATGTTGTCTAGAAATTGAAAAAGAAACCCACCAACAACCACCAAGATTGCTGCTAATGTTGATATGATTGAATTCATAGTAGAGGCAGCTGGATTTAATTATCAGTTTGCAACGTTGTGGTTTCAGCAGCAATTGCTGAGGAATGGATAATGCAAGTAGCCTTCAAAGCCACTCACATTAGAGATAAAAACCTTGTCATTCAGGCAGACAGCTGACTGAACAAGTATTAAAATGAACAAAGATTTCCCAAGGGAGGTTGCAGACTAAGGTTTGGTTTTGTCTCCTTGGCTTCGATTCAAATATGTCAGAGACATAGGATCTTGTTCTTTTTAACTTAATAAAATATTAGCCATTCTTATCATGAAGGGGTGTGTTGGGGGAGAGGTTGATGGTGGGGGGCATTAAGTGGCAATTATAGAAATTCTTAGTTAGCTAATTACTCCATTCCTTATTTGGCTCATTTATGGGGAGAAATGTAGAAAAGAATCCCTAGGTTCTAACTATCTTAGTAGCATTACCTAAGTACCAACTTAAATTCTTTCACAGCTATGACTGAGCTAGCCAAGAACAATGGCTACTGGTAGCAGAAATCTACTATTTTCTCTCTAAATCAGTGTTTCTTAACAGTGGCAAAATTGACATTTTTGGGGGTCAATTTTAGCATTATAGGATAGCCTGGCTTCCTTGCACTGAGTGCTTGTGCTTGTAGCCCCTTTCCCCAGTTGCAAAGACTTAAGTCATCTTCAAATATTTGGGGTGCCTGGATGGCTCAGTTTGTTGAGCAGCCAACTCTTGGTTACAGCTCAGGTCATGATCTCATGGGCCTTGGGATTCAGCCCCATTGGGTTTTGCACTCAGTGGGGAGTCTGTTTGGGATTATCTTTTTCCTTCTCCCTCTGTCCCTCTCCCTGCTTGTGCTCTCTCTCTCTTTCTCTCTCTAAAATAAATAAATCTTTTTAAAAAAAGTCTCTAAATATTTGCCAAGTGTCCTGGGAAGCAAAATTGCCTCTCTTTTTGAGAACTACTGCTATAAATGCATGAGAGGAATATAGGCAAGTTACTTTTGGAAGCTATAACCTCTTAGTTTAACAAGCCGTTGGTGTTGTCAGTTTACTACTCTTCCCTAAGAAGGACAGTTCTTGTGCTTAGTATTCCCAAGAGAGTGGAATACTTGCAGGAAATACTAACATTTTAGAGTCTTTAAAATTTTTAAAATGCTTTTAATCTAACATTTTAGAGTTTAAATGCTTGTGGATTCACACAGACACACACACACACAAACACTAGACCTCTATATATTAGTTCTATTCACTTTTATAGGTAGCATCCTTATGATATTTAGATGGAACATTCAGAAGTGTAACATCTCAACATAAATTCTATAGTTGCTGTTGCTTCTCTGCACAGCAGTACCTCATATTCTGGGAAGCAGCCCTTTAGCTACATAAGATATGAAACAGCGGGATGCAATAAGGAATGAATGAATCTTTAATGAATAGTTTTTAATAGAAGTCGCATTGTTTTAATATGCAGAAGATAACATGGTATTAGTGCTGGCAATTAATTAAGGAATCCTTGCCAAGATAATTGGTAATCATTTTCTTAATTTCTTTGTGTGATTCAATAAATACATTTTTTTTTTTAAGCGTGATAACATTAGCTGACTGAATCAGAGCTCCCTTTGCATGTAGTTTAGAGTTACCAGATTGAAGTTCACAATTGTTAGGGAATTTGTCCTGCACTGTGTTAACTACTGAATCAAAAGAATAATTAAAATAAAAAGATCTCTCTGTTTTTAAAAATATGATTCAAAAGAAAAAGCCCTCTTAGACCCCATCTGAATGATTTTACTTTGTTATTATATTTTTCATCTCCACTCATCTCAGAACTTCCACCTGAAGAATAAAGAAGACCATAGGAGCTCATGAATCTTGTGGTGTTTGGGTACAGGAGACAGAACCCAGAAATCTGAATTCTGTTTTTGGCTTCCTCACCTGTATGACCTTGAGCAGACTGGGATTCACTACCTATATTCTTATATATAATAGGAGGTAACTCTTCTCACCCCAGCCAACCCTTCATAAAATTTTCTAGAGATTAATTAGGGAAGTCATTTGAGGTGTTTTGTAAACCTAGAAGAAAAGCACTCTCTGTACCATATTACTCAGGCTTTTTTCTTCTTGCACTTCTCTATGCCAGGCAGCCCTGCTTCTCCTGTCTACTCTCATCTATCCATTTAGCTGTTGGGGGTTGATTAAACTGTTACTCACACTCTCCTTCCCAGCTTGCATTAAAGGAACAGTATTAGATTTCATTTTGTGGAGAGATTTAAACCCTACCTTGTCTGACAGACTTTGAATTCACCTTTTAAATGCATTCCTACAGGCCCCAGTCACAGTATCAACAAAGTTGAAAACACCAACTTTATTTCTTAGTCACCTTGAATGAAAATGATGCCATTTATTTTTAACAAGTTTGGAATATTCTGATACAAACGCTATCAGTTGTGATGTACTTCAGTAATGGGAATGGTGTCTGTGCTGTTTTTGTTTTTGTTTTTTTCTCTTTATGGAAAACTTATTTCTAACAGTTTCCTTTTTTTGTAAATCTAATTGCTTTTGGTTCACCAAGAATTCATGGGCAATTGCTTTTCTCACTATTACAAATATATTGCAAGTGGAGCTTTTATATTCAGGGTTGCTGACCTGAATCTGTTTTCCTTCACAGTAATCTTGTGCTGTTTCCAAGCTTAGGGAAGCTGACACAGTTTGAAAGGACAATATTCATCCGTCAGACTATGGGTGCTGCTTTTGCATCTTTTACACATAATTGTCAAAAAATCTTATTAATATCCAACTATGGGCCAATGCATGAAAATATATTTGGAACATTGCAGAAAAGATTCAGAGACAAACAGGAACCCTCATTTTTGACCTCAATTTACTGCTATCCCACACAAATTTGGTATTCTCAATTTCTGAAGAAATTATCTGTGTCACACATGTAGACTTATGGTCCAGAGGTTATAGGAAATGTCACTTTCTATTAAAAAGGAACCTACCTCATACCTGGCTTTGTGCTTTAGTCCTTGTATTACCAATGGTGTGTCTCCAGCCTTAATTCTGCTTTCCAGTCCTGGGCGGGGGGCACTATATTTTAATTTTTTATTGGTTGTGGTAGAGTTTCAGTAGATGCATATGAAGCCCTCCCTATATCCTTCTGGATCCATTCACCCTGCAGAGAACTATATATGCTTCCGTGTGTGTTTGTGTGTGTGTACGTGTGTGTGTGTGTGTACGTGTGTGTATTGGTTGATGAGAAGGAAATGTCAACAGTTCATTTCAATTGAAGCAGCACATTTGTATTCCTACTTTAAGTTGATTCAAAACAGGATATTTTTATGTGCTTAGCCATTTTCTTCTTCCCAGTAGGTCTCCGACTCTGAAATTTGTTGGTAAAATGGGTTAGGAAGATGAAAATAATAAAGAAAAAGTCAGTTTACCAATGATTTAATCTGTACAGTAAAATACATGGAAATTCAAAGCTTTTAAGGTCAAATTTTAGTAAAAAAGGATCACTACTGATATAGTGCAGTTTCCACCCTTTATATGATTGCCTGGACTGGGATTGGCAGCATTTAAAAGGTAGGGCACTGTGTCTGCATTGGCATGTAGTTTCAATTTATCCTCCATAAAATTTTTATGTGTAACTATTTTTTAATTTAAATGTCTAATCATAAAATGTTCTTAAAGGCTTGAAAAACCTCAAAAGACTTAGATGTATGAATAAAACAGAAAATACGATATATATGATAACTTGCCATTTTGAGAAATGAAAGGGAGCTTTTTATATAAGTAATTGTCTGGCTTTTCAGGTGAGGACAGCTTTGTTGCTCATTGGTCAAGTAGACTGAGTTTGTCCAAGGAGTCCATTTTGAATCCAAGTGAAAAATCATCTAGTGGGGCAGAAAACAAATATAAAATGTGTGGTGCAGGTATTTAAATCCAATTTCTAATATTCTTACCTAAGCTACAGTGCATTCTGGAAAAGGGCCTCTGGTTCCCTTCTTTACCCACGTGCATCATATTACTCAATGATTTTATGTTAGATTGGTCCAAAAGGTTTTTGTGACCAGATTTGGGTCCTATTTTCTAATAGAATCTTGATGACTTTTTAAAAAAAATCTGAAACTCTGCTTTTCATGTATATAAGTGGAGTGTCTTTACTTCCCAGACATCCCTAAAGCATGTTTGTGGTATATGTTTTGATATCCAACTTAGAGCTTTTTAAACTTTAGCACTAGCCCTTAATTTTATTCTTGAATCATTCTAACTGTACGAAGTTTGCTTCCTCATAATACAGTGGGAATGATAGAGCTTGCACATGTGATAACCTCTTTGATGATAGGGAATGAGTGGTGTTTAGCATTCTCTTAGGCTGGAATGTTTTAAAAACTGAAATAGTTTTCAATAGCCATTTCCCCTATTTCTGGTTTGTTTTGTTTTTGCCTTTTTTTTTTTTTTTAAAGAGGACTGGACATGTCCAAACTGAGCTCCTCATCTTCCTCTGAACTTACTATTCCTAGGGGTTTCCTCTTCCTTGATGATAACAACTTCCAGTTGCTCAGGCCAAACATCTGGATGTCATCCTTGACTTCTTTCTTTCCTTTATGTCCCATGCTTAATCTTTCAAAAAATTCTTTTGAGTCTATGTTCAAATCATGTCCAGAACAATCACTTTTCACCACCTCTACCGCTATTACCCTCATCCAAACCACCGTCATCTTTTGCTTTGATTATTGTAGTGGCCTCCTTAACTGGCTCCCTGCTTTCACCTTTGCTCTCTTTTCTCTTCCTACAAAGCAGCCAGAGCAATCCTGGTGAAAGCATAGACAGAGCGTACCTCCTCCTTTGATCATATGCTGCAGTGGCTTCCCACTGCCCCCACCACATAGAAGAATCTGCGTGGTGTGCCCCTGCCATCCTGTTGTCTGTCTGAATTCATCTCCTCTGACTTCTCTTCCCTCTCCCCTTTCCAACCACAGTGACCTCATTGCTGTTCCTCACATATGCTGGGTATTTTCCTGCCTCGGGTGTTTGCTGTGACCCTGCTTTACCTCTATCACTCTTAGATACCTTCTAGATATTCCTCTGCTAGATACATATGTTCCTGATGGGCTCCCCCATCTAACGTCTCCTTCCCATGAAAGCGTCTTCACCATCTTTAAAACTACAGCTGTTTCCCTGGCACTCTCTCCATCCTTCTTACCCTGCTTAGTTTGCTGTTTTCCTCTCTGATGCTTACCACTGTCTAGAAGACTTTTACAGTTTACTTATTTTATATTTTCCGTCATTGTTTCTGAGAATGCCAGTTTTCTGAAGGCAGGGATTTTTGTTGATAATGTTCAGTATCATAGTTCCAGCCTGGAACTGTGCTTGTCATATAGCGTATGATAAATAAAAATTACTCATTCATTTCCTGATTATTGTGGGTAGATTTTTCATTTCTATCAGTTAACTTGATTCTCCTCTGTGCTCCCAGGACCATTTGACCTAGAATTAGGTCTTGACTCAAGAGTAGACCCTGAAGAGATAAAGAGAAACAAGAGGCATTTAGGGACCACGAAGAGTTTGCAAAGACACCAATAAGTGAGAGAGCAGTGTGAAGATTTGGGGGATGAATAACTGAAGGAACACAAGAAAGGAAATGGTAGGAGAACAACATTTGAAGGTTTATAGCAAGCATATTATCAAGGGACCTGTGTATTTTGCCAGGATACCTGGATTTATCCTGTGGTCAGTGGTAAATCATTAAAAGATTACACAGGGTTTAACTTACTCAGATTAGTATTTTGAGGGGGGAAAAAATCACTGCGGTATAAATTCTTTTCAAAAATTGTGAACTTCTCAAATTGATAGATGGGTATAGAAAATGATTTTTCTTACAACATATCATGAAGCAGCACCCTGGAAAGGTTTATACCTTAAATAAGTTTGGATCAAAGTTGCAAACACAGCTGCATTTGCACATCTGAGCATGAACAAGGGCATATGTGGCCTGTGTAAAATAAATGCCTTTGGAACCCTTAACACAGTTTTAGGAACTTTGTACCACTGATGTGATGTTCCTCTTTTACCATCACAACAGGCTAGTTATTTTATTTTATTTTTTTAAATTTTTATTTTTTATTTATGATAGTCACAGAGAGAGAGAGAGAGAGGCAGAGACACAGACAGAGGGAGAAGCAGGCTCCATGCACCGGGAGCCCGACGTGGGATTCGATCCCGGGTCTCCAGGATCACGCCCTGGGCCAAAGGCAGGCGCCAAACCACTGTGCCACCCAGGGTTCCCAACAGGCTAGTTATTACTGCACTTGTTATCTCTGAATGTGCTTTGATATTATTTGTAGCTAAAGGGCAAATGGTAACTTTCCTTTAATTAACAGTATTTTCGATTACTTTTCATTCTACATTTATGAAGAAAAATTGACTAAGTGAAATCCACTTGCTCTGTGAAAACAAAGACTTTTCTTAGTGGCAGAAAAATAGCCCCTAGGGGAAGAAATTTTATTTTTGGAGAAGTGTTGGAGGGTGGTATTTTAGAGATAGTATGTGGGTTGCCAACAGTGACTGCAATTTTCCAGGTAAGGAGAGCCTCTACCAGGTGGACAGTCTCTGGAAACAGCCACATGTTCAATTAAAATGTTCTAGCGAATGTAGTGAGAGTTGGGTAGTTTTTCATCTTTATCTCAATTTCCAGCACATCAAAAGAATTTAGCTTTAATTGCCTCTTATAGGAATTAATCTGTATGGAAGCCTATCTCTAAATAGCCAGAGAGGCCATGCCCAAATGTGAAGCCAATCTTCTCTCCACACTTGCAAGTGCCCCAGAGAGATTTGCTCACATGTAAACAGACCCCTATTGGGTTCCTATTAGTAGAGCTAACAGTAACTTACTTTAAATTGAGATTTTAGGAATTCTAATAACTTTTTGTCAGGATTTTTGGTTCCAAGCAACAGAAACAGGCTGATTATTTTAAGACTAAAAGGATTTCACTGGAAGGCTAGTAGGGGAGGAGAGGGACATGCTAATTGATGGGGAGGTAGAAGGTCTGGCAGGGTAAATTGGCAGCAACCAGGGACCTCTAGGGGAAGCAGGAACTATAGTTGGTAGCAAAAGTCTGGTTTGTTGCAAGGAATTTGGCTTCTGGAAATTCTTCTTTACTCATGATTCAAGCTGCCAGAAGCAAGTACCCGATAGACTCTCAGGGAGTGGATAATGGAAAACTCTGTCCTCTTCTACTCCTTAGTAGGGAGCCACAGTTACAATGCAGGCCCTACTGCCTAGACTAAACCAAATGGATAATTTGCCTCAAAGAGAGATCACGGTGTTCATAGGAAATGGGGCTTGGGGGAAGATTGAATGCTATCAAAGTGACCAATATATGTTACTCTTGCTATTTGATTGTTTGTTGCTTTGCTTTTTTTCAAGTGACTAGTATGGTGAGGGGTAAGGGTTCTTCCTTTTCCAAATTGGTTGACTATCCATATATCTATAGCTATCCATGTGTGTGTGTGTGTGTGTGTGTGTATATATATATATATATATATATATACTTTTTCTCTTGTGGAAAAGGAGTTGTGGATTTGGATGGAAAAGAAAGAAGGTTAGATACAGGCCAATGTACTGTCTACCTGTAGTAACTCAGGATTGTCTGTAATACTGTAGACTCAAAATTGTTCTGAATTATCCTGGAACTGCTCTATTTTTTTCCTTACCCACTGCTCCTAAATTCCTAACAAAAGGGAGCTAGGGTAAACCAAAAAGTCTTTATATGTTTTTCTTATTTCAAGTCAGGTTGGGATCAAAGGTGACCATTGATTAAAACAGGCAGATGTATGTGCATATACACACACATAAATATTTATGTATCTTATTTAATACTTATTTAGAGTCCATTGTAGGTCTAATGTCTCTAAATGCTTTAGTGTTTATTTCTGAAGAACAAATACGTTTCTTTTACATAATCATAGGATAATTATTCAAAATCAGGAGGTTAACATAGACATAATATTGTAATCTATAGATCCCATTCAAAATTCACCAATTGTCCAAATGTCCTTTATAGAAAAATAAATCTTAGAGCCTGTGTTGTATTTTGCTCTCGTGTCTCTTTGGTCTTTGTAATATGGAAGTATTCTTCATTAATCTCAAACAAAGAGTTTTTTTTTTTAAATAGTGGTATTTTTGAATATTTTGCAGAATGTCCCTTATTTTGAGTTTGATTAATTTTCTTATGAATGGGTTTAGGTTTTGTGCTTTTGGCAAAAGGATAACAAAAATGATGTGTTTTCAGTGCACTATTTCAGAAAGCACATGAGGTCAGTTTCTATGGCTAATAATGTTTACTTTGATCATTTTTCTCAAGGTGGTTCTTAATAAGTTACTGTCCATCTTCAAAAGGTTTACAGGATCGAGTGAGTAATAATGGCCTTGTGTCTGAGGTGTTCTGAGGATGATAGAGAGGTACTCTTTTTACCCAGAGGAGGCTGGTTACTGCGATGCTTTGGAAAATAAATGCAGGATTCGATGTGGTGCTTGATCCCAGGACCCTGAAATCAGGACTTAAGCCAAAATCAAGAGTCTGATGCTTAATCGACTGAGCCATCCAGGCATCCTAAGTTCTAATCATTTTAAATGAAAACAAAGAATGTTATATAACTACTGTTAGGAGTTTGTGAACTTGTTCTGTCTGGAAAACTTGCTCTTTTATAATGAGGTGACATAATGGTTACATAAATGGGTGAAAGAAGTAAAGAAATCTATCTAGAATATTATAAAGGAAAAAAAATAGAATATTATAAAGGCTTCAGTGATTTTTTTATATAATATAATTGGAGGATTGTGGGTTCTTCATAAGGAAAATTCAAAATATATTAAACCTGGTGTCCATGACTCCCTACGCATATGCAAGTTTAATCTTCATGAGTTTATGAAATCCTTTAAATGATAAGCCAACTTTTTGTGAGTTTATATCTTATGTGAATTTTTCTCTCATAGGGCCCATAGCTTTTATCAGACTCTTAGTGGGTCCTTTGAATTCCTCTAAATTAATGGGCAGCCCGGGTGGCTCAACGGTTTAGCGCTGCCTTCAGCCCAGGGCCTGATCCTGGAGACCTGGGATCGAGTCCCACGTCAGGCTCCCTGCATGGAGCCTGCTTCTCCTTCTGCCTGTGTCTGTGCCTCTCTCTCTCTCCTCTCTGTGTATTCTCATGAATAAATAAATAAAATATTAAAAAAAAATTCCTCTAAATTAAGAAGTATTTGTAGAGTGGTATGTTAGAAGTAGAATTATAACCCTAGACCATCTATACTCAGTGCAATCTTAAACCAAGTAATTTAATCTTCCTAAGCTTCACTTTCTTCTTTTATAAGATAAGGGTTTTAATTAAGTTGAAGTTTCCTCACTAAGTGTATCTCAATCAAAAAGTATTTCTTAAAGACTTTCGCGCTCTAGGTGAACACAGGTCAGGTTTTTTGGCCATTGTAGAGTTGGCCCACACAGTGTATTAATAAATCTGGATCTTGATTTTCAATTTACCTTGAAAAAATATGCAAAAATATCTACTCTGGACCCAAATAATAGCACAGCAATCATTTGGAGCAGATCAGTGCTAATGTGTTTGGATAGATGTATGCAGTGAGACTCTCCACAGTCGTCACCATACCCTATAGTCTCATACCAGATTGCTCCACTCATTTATATGGTTTTCCTGCCCCTGAAAGCATTTGAGATCATGTCCTCAGATATATACAACATATTCTTTAGCTGGAGAGGAGAATGGGTCATAGGGAGGTGACACGATGTCAGGAAGGTAGGCCTCTGTGTGCCTTTATTGAGGGAATGCTGAAACTCTCCCTATTTCTATATGTGCCCTGATTATAGAGGAAGACTTAACACTTTTTACAGAAAGGGGCTTCTCTGCACAGAGTGGATGTTGGAAAATTATCACCAACTTGTATTGCACATCTTGCATTATACTCTTAAGTATTTGCTATCCGTCAGTATTTTAGGATGTTATATTACATGGGGCTTACTATATCCCAAGTCAGAGTTGAGATTTCTGGAAAAATTGGAAAGAGTATGAAAAAGCTTCTCAGGCCCTGATTGTTCACAAGTAAGATGAAACCTGAAGTGATGTGCATTTTAGATGACTTCATTGACTAGGTCAGCAAATTTTTCTGTAAAGGGCCAGAGAGTATTTTTAACTTTGTAGGCCACACAGTCTCTGTTGCAAGCATATAAGCTACTTTAGACAATACATAAATATATAAATAACTGATCATGGCTGTGTTCCAATAGAAGTATATTTTAAAAAAAGGCAAATTTGGCCTGTGGGTTGTAGTTTGCCAACCCCTGGGCTAGGTACTCATTAGAATATGGAGTCTGCTCTTAAGAGAGGCTTAAAAATCTTAAAGAGATTAAAGATTAAAATAAGGTGCTAATACAGGAGATATTAGAAAAGATGGCTCATAAGAAAAGCAGACTGGGATTGTTTAACTCCACCAAGAGGAGGTGGTTGGGTGAAATAATTTATGTTTGACATGAAATATAATTTCCTGACAATGAGAGTGGTTACAGTGTTGAATGAATTATTAAGGCAGTTTGTGGACTCTCCCTGAAAGGTTTTAAAAATAGTATAAATTTTCATCTTTGTGAGATGGCTTTCTTTGGAAATGTAAACAGGATAATCTGTAGGTACTGGGAGATAAACAGTGTGGAATGCAGAACTGTATTTGAAAATGAAATTGGAATAAGATTGGACAGAAGCAGACCAACGATTCAGAATTCTGATCTTTATATCAGTACTTGGTTCTTTTGTATTATCAGGTATAGATTTTTATTTTTATTTATTTATTTATTTCTATTTTTTATTTTTTTAAAGATTTTATTTATTTATTTATTTATTTATTTATTTATTTATTTATTTATTTATTTATTTATTTATTTATTTGTGAGAGACACAGAGAGAGAGGCAGAGACACAGGCAGAGGGAGAAGCAGGCTCCATGCAGGGAGCCTGACGTGGGACTCGATACCAGGTCTCCAGGATCACGCCCTGGGCTGAAGGCAGATGCTCAACCGCTGAGCCACCCAGGCGTCCCAGGCATAGATTTTTAAAACCATTTTGCTAATTTCTGAAAAGCCCAGTGTTCCAGGGAATATGATTGGTTAACATCTAATAAAACCATTAGTAGTGTATTTAATGATTATGAAATGGTATGTAAAATTTAAATAAAAGATATAATATTTCACTTAACAGAATTATCCTTAAATTCTTCTGAAAGCCCACAATACATTTACCCATTCTATTGAGTAACCCATAGAGAACACTATGATTTTGTGAAGGGAGAATAAAGATTGTGCATCTATACTTTATTTATTTGGTCACATTGTGTGTCAGTAACTTAAGGCAGTAATTGAAGCAACTTTAGTCAATTTTGGGTTATTATTTCATCTATATTGAATAGATTTATAGAAAAATATGACAGCATTGTCAGGAACTTTGGAGGATGTCTATTTCAAACTTTTAATATTTAAGATAGAGAAATTATAACCCTCTCTTGGGTTTTATTACACCTCTAAAAAGCCTAGAACTTCAACTATATTGCTTATTCCACAAAACTAACTTTTTCAATTGGTATGCTTTTTCTTTTCGTCCAAAAAAACTACCATAAGACAATAAATTCAAGTTTCATAGATCTACTTAGCTAAAGAATTTTTCATTGTGTAAAAACTTAAGTTTAAATACCTAGTCCTTTTCCAGGGGTGAGCTATGATCATCCTGTCACTTTCTTCTTTTATTGTCTTAACATGTGTGGTGTATTATGAGAATCTATGCTATTCATTCCAATAATGGAATAAAAGAAGGCATGATAGTCGAGACTACTTACTATCCCATGTGATGAGTCAAAGATTTATTCTATCCTGTTACAGTCTTGTGGGTGAGGAGTAACTGGGGAGCAAATGTGATCACAGTGTTCTGCATATTAGAGGGTAAATAAAATCTAATAGAGAAGACCTTCCTTGTTAGTAGGGATTAAACTGAATGTAATTGCAAATTAAAATTTCATCTGAGGGATGCCTGCGTGGCTCAACGGTTGAGTGTCTGCCTTCTGCTCAGGGTGTGATCTCGGGTTCCTGGATGGAGTCCCACATCAGGCTCTCTGCAATGAGCCTGCTTCTCCCTCTGCCTGTGTCTCTGCCTCTCTCTCTGTATCTCATGAATAAATAAAATCTTAAAAAAAATAAAATTTCATCTGAAAATGTCTGTGTCTTTCAGACATCATATAATGAAAAAAATATGAAATATTTCTTTTTCAGTCTAATGTATCACAGAATAGATATAATTAACTTATCAGAGCAGTTTTACTCTACCATCCTTTCCTCATGTGATTAAAGTTGCTTCCTTTAAAAGAAGTGAATTAGGGAGGCTTTGCCACTTATTTCAGAGATTCTGCATTTAAACAAAAAGTTTTCAGAATCCTTAAATTGAACCTACCATAACAGTAGGCTGTATTTATGTTTATATTTGTGTTTGTGTCAGAGAAAGCAGTTTGTGAAAAAAAAAAAAAAATCAGGCTCATTTAGCTACTTACCACTCCAGCATGACAAGCAAAAGTGTTCCTTTCTGGCATTATCACTTAAAATAAACTGACTTGACCCTGAATGATGCTGGATATTTCGGAAAGTTAATTTCACCCTTAGGAGATTTGCTGCCATTGATATCCAGGAAATGTGTTGTAGCCACTGACTACAGCTCCAAAGGAAGAGTTCCAAAATCTCTGAGCTATATAGCAACATCATATTTGGAGGACTAATCTTCTTAAGATCAATTATGTCTGGCACATATACTTATTTGCTTTTTAAAGCCTGAAGTATAATCTACACACAGTAAAATGCACACATCATAAGTACGCAGTTCAGTGAGTTTTAAAAATTGCACACACCTGTGTTACGCCTATCAAAATATAGAACAGTCTCATCATCATAGGGTTTTTCCTGCTCCTTTCCATCATTCCCTGAATTGACCACCCACCACAACCCAGGTAACCACTGTTCTGATCTCCTTCACCGTAGCTTAATTATGCTGTTCCAGGACTTCTTATAAATGACATCATAAAGTGTGCTGTCTATTGTGCCTGGCTTCTTTCCTACAGCAAAATATTTTCTGAGGTTCATCTGTGATGTTGCATGTATGATGTATGCTGTTGGCAGTTCATTCCTTTTTATTGCTGAGTAAGAGGGCTTTTGTTATAACTTGTGTTTTATGATGTAAGTAACAACATGAGAGAAATGGACTGTCCCCTTGTAAGTTAGAGAATAATGCCACATTCGAGTATTCCATAGAGACCAGTTCTTACTATCACGTATCCTATTATAAAAAGTATTTCTGTATACACAAAATTATTCGATCACAATGACAACTAATGGTTCACATATTTTGCAATAGTTTAGGATAAAATTGTATGAGAGTCTTAAGGGTTTTTAATTGATACCTATCTAATATTTACTAATTTTATTAAATAGATATTAGGTGTCCAATATGTGACAGACATAATACTGTATGATTTGTTTATGTATTTTGAAATTATGTGTGAAACTCTAGAAGAAATTAAATGTCAGTAATTGATCTAAACCTATATGTTTATTTATTATTGATGATTACTAGTTTTGGTACGTATCTGTCACTCTATAGACTGATGCAAGTAAAAAAGAAATGTGAAGATTCAAGATCTGTTAGAAAGTACTGAGAAAAGTGAGCTCTTATACACCATATTTCATACTTCAGTTTGTCCTGAAGGCTTTCTTTGCTGCTTGCTGTTGAAAAATGGACTCCATGGGGTTGAAGCATCATGGAGATTTTAATTAAGTTTTAATTAAATGTTTTCCATGGTTTTGCATAATAAGGAGATAATATCAAATCTAATTCCTGCAAAATCTAACATACATCTGGGTAATCAACACATGAGGAACCTCTAAGCATCCAGATAGCTGAGTACTATTTCTATTAAGTATATTTTAAAAGGATGATCCTTACAATGTCTCTAAATGTGTTTATTAGAATCAGTGAACTTCAGAACTCTCCAGGGGAGAAAATTTTTGTTTTAACTTTTACTTCAAATTTCAATGGCTTACTATAATGACAATTTAATGATTTAATGTCTCTGAAATTAGTGTGTTTTGTGTTTGCTAATTAAAAAAAAATCTTATATAAGCACTCTTTTGGACTTTTGAAAATCTAAGGGGATAGACTATAACATTTTGCATCACTTTCAAATGTGTAAACAGGGTAGGAGTTGCCTAAAGTCTTTGTTGTCTAATTGGGGATAATGATACATCAAGACAGTAAGGTTGTGGTAAGGCTTACATGAGATATTATCTCATAGTATTTCATTGTCACACACTGGCTAAAACTCATCCTTTAGGCCTTATATACAAATGGAATTATAGGAATAATTACAGAGATCAGCTAACAGGAATAAACATTTAAAATATATCACAATTTTATCATTTCTTCATTTTTAATATACCATGAGCTTTAAACAAATGAAAGTAGATCATCCCTCTCTTGACCTTTGGAAAACTCTAGTTTAAAAAGTCTATAACATGCAATATAATCCAGGTGACCAAACGTATATTGAATTTTCCCTAGTTGCCAACGATTGTATTAAGTACTAGGATTACAAAGATGAATAATTCAAGATTCCTCACTTCCTTTTCCCTGTTCAGCTTTTTTCCTTACTTCTTTTAGCTTTTCATTCAATATGTATTTTTACCCTTAATTTCAAGACCTACATTTTAACTGTAAATGAATAGGTCAGACTGGATGGTTTCTAAAATATCTTCCATTTCTGCAATTCTGTGCCTTCTAAATCTATGCCTTGAATACTGACTGAAGCAGGATTTGCTGAGAAATGCAGGAAGTTTGAAATTATTTTATATCCAAATTAAAGAAACTAAGCTTTAGAGTCAGATGGACCCACGTACAAATATTTACCATTTGGATAAGCTACCAAATCTCCTTGAATTTATCTCTATGGAGTAATCAATCCATAAAATAGGGATACAAATACTACTTACTTTATAAAGTGTTAGGAAGATTAAATGAGATAATGCATGTAAGGCTCTTAAACAGATGTGTTCAGAATATAATAAGTTTAAAATAAGTATTACTCCTTGTTATTCAGGCAGTGTAAATATAGGTAATTTACCTATCTGGAAAAGTATCCCTAAATATTCTTAAGTTAAATAAAATGTGTTTGTCCTGGGGTGCCTGGATGGCTCAATTGCTTAAGTGGCTGCCTTTGGCTCAAGTCATGATCTCAGGGTCCTGGAACGGAGCCCCACATTGGTCCCTACTCAGCAGGGAGTCTGCTTGTCCCTCTCCCTCTGCTTCTCCTCTTGCTTGTGCTCTCTTGCTCACTCTCTCTCAAATAAATGAATGAAAACTTAAAAAAAATATGTTTGTCCTCATTTTACAAGAAAAGTAAGTGAACTTGGTAATGATAACAAAATAAATGTGTTTTCTGCTCATTCCAGTCATGTATTTGTCAAGAGCAGCATTCTGACATGCTTTGGTGGCAGAGGATTAGAGCACAGAAGAGCCATCTTATATCTGGCATCCTCATTACTCAGCATAATACTGAACACAACAACCCTAACACATGTTTGCTGAATGGATGAACAAATGATTGATTAGATGAATGGATGAAAAGGATTCCACAAGATAATTTGTCCTTTATACACTAGGGAAAAAGTCTTACTCAAGGCAACATTAGTAAATGGTTGAGTAGGGACCAGAATCCAGATTTGCCTATTCATTGGTATTTTTCTATAATTCTATAGTCTTCCGTTTCTTACAGTGATACAAATTCATGCCCATGTTGCATTGTGATGATTTCACAAAACATGTGATACAATCACATTTTTGACTTACCCACAGCAAGAATTTCAAGTACTAAGTGAGGTAGTTAGCATTAGTTTTCCTATTTTATTTTCAGAAAATGTGGGACTAGGAAAAAAGGAGATGGCGGAGAATTACAGACCAATTTTTAGTATCCAGTAAATGTTTGCTCCAGAGGAGTAGTTTTGCCCCAATGTTATAATATTATCCCATCTTTCTGAGTTAATGATGGCCTTATGACTCTGAGTAACAGCACTCTGGCTCTTTTGCATTCCACTGGACCTGTTATGATTATGGAATCTTATTAAGAACATTCCCTTTGAGATATTGAGATAAAAGACCCTAAACGTGTATCATTAAGAGTTATAACATTGGGCAAAAGTCATGTTTCCTTTTATGTATCTTTGATCTTAATGATCTGTTTGGGTCAAAATGGAGTTATATGCTCTCAGAACAGCTGCAGGGGTAAGAAAAAAATTTTGAGAAGGATAGAAATTAGGAAATATGAATTGAAATCAGGACTAGTAAAGTCACTTCAACAGTAAATGTGAAGGAGCAATTTGAAATCTAGCAATGTACCAATACTTGGGTGCCAGGTGTTTTTAATTAAACATATCTTAAAGTATTAAAAATTAGAAATGCATATATCCTTCAGGATTTTGTCCTCCATATATTGTGTGTGGGTTTAGATAGAAAGTAAAAAAATAACAAGGAACTAAAGAAACTGCTAGTAGGAAAATCAGTTGAAATAATCCAGATGCTTCTACCATTTTAAAGGTCAAATCTGGTTTGCTCATAAAGCTCAGAGCAGTATGAGAGGAGATGTTTAATAAATCTTGGAATTTGGTAGTAGAAGAAAAGTGTGAATTTACAACTTAAGCTTGGTTGTTTGGATTTTCACATTATGCCATCTAAGAGTAGAAAAGATTTCTTCCAGCTGTAAAATTGTGGGTTAAAAGAAATGTCACACTTTCACTTTTTTCCCAATTTAAATGAATATCCATATGTTCTGAATGTTACCAGATTTTCAGGCTTTAGAAACTGAAGGCTTTTATTCATAGGACAGGCTTTGCAGGAGCTACTATAGTACAAATTCGTCCTTATAACTCTCCAACATACATATATTTCTCTTTGGAAATAACAGCTCTTGGGTAGCAAGAATAATTTCATTGTGGCCTTCAGAGCTTTTGGCTTTTGTTTGAAAAATCCAGAAAGTGCAGAGGTTATGATGTATTGCTTCGGTGACACGAACACTTGTCCCTTAGGATTGACATTTCAGGAACTTCTTCATGTGTTACAAAGCCACCTGCAGAGAGTATTTGAAAGTCACTGGATAGCTGACTTCACCCACAGGGAAAGTGACAGGGACCTGGAGTAGAGCCTTTTCAGTGGAAACCTTTAGGCATAATTAGATTATTCTAGCAGGTAGTGGATTCATGTCAATCCAGCCATCTCTGGAGGGTGCTGGGAGTTACCAGCATCACAGGACAGCTTTGACTGGCTGGTTGCCACAGTACTCTGAGTTAACTTCAGGGACCTTTTGAACTGCCTTCAGGATGTGGGGTAGAATTGCAGCAGGCTCTAGAGATATTTTAAAGATTCATTCTTTATCTGAGCTGGCCCTTAGGGATCTGGAGAGAACCTGGTATGCTGGAGATAATTCGAGGGTCCTTTGAAATATGAACTATCTATAAAATACTGGTTTGGCATATAGTGACTTATTCATATAATACTGTAATGCATTATTCATAAAAATATTCATAAAATGCTGTGCTGACATATAGTAAAATATACATAAAATATTGGTGTTGAAACATGATTGATACTATGTGTGATGGTTAATTTTATGTGTCAGTTTGGGCTAATGGATGCCCAGATAGTTGATAGAAAAACATAAGCTCTACGTTTGTCCTTGAAATTGTTTCTGGAAGATATTAGCACTTGCATTAGTTAACTGAATAAGGATCTCCCTCACATGTGTTGGTGGGCATCATCCTGTTGAGGGCCTGAATGGGAGGGGGCAGAGGGAAGCTCAGCTTTCTGTTGAGCTGGGACATCCATCTTTCCCTGCCTTTGGAGAACATCAGTACTCCTGGGTCTTGGGCCTTCAGATTTGGATCAGAGCTTATACCATCAGTTCCCTACCTCCCCATTCTTGTGTCTTTGGAGTCCGAATGGAGGAATGGAGCTTACACTCTTGGCTTCTCTGGTTTTCTGGCCTTTGGACTTGAACTGAATTATACCACCAATTTAGAGGGCAAATAGTGGGACTTCCAGGCCTCCATAATTACATGAGCCAATTTCTATAATCCTCTTAAAAAAATCTGTATCTATCTATCTATCTATCTATCTATCTATCTATCTATCTATCATCAATCATCTATCTCCTGTTCTGTTTCTTTGGAGAACCTTGATGAATATAGATTCAGGTACGAATATTTGTTCTAGAGGAGCAGAATTTTAAGGATAAATCTTCTGAATTGGTTATTGTTCCTGGAATTGGCTCTCTAATTTGATTAGATTAAAAGGCACTAATGACTATTTCAGGTAGTACAGAGAGCATGGACAGTCCATGGTATGAACTGTGTATAGAGATATATAAAATATCAGCACTGAATAATTCAAATCAACCATTTATAAGAATCAAGGAGCCAAGTGATTTTGTATATGATAGATTTAACATTTTTGGAAGACTAAGCAATATAATGACATTGGTTGGCTGCTCCTAATGTCTCTGGACAAAGTGGTGAAAGAAAAGGATGAGCTCAGGGATTCAAATTCCCAGCTCAAGCGCCAGCTGCTTAAATGACCCAAGAGCTTCTATGTGTGCCTTGAAGGAAAACCTTATCTCTTCTAGCTAGCTGCAGGGCTGAAATTGCTGAAACTCAGAGTCTCATGCTGTGGTTGGCCAAATTATAATGCAAGTTGACCTCTCAGCCTCAAGGGGTGTCTACTATTAATGTGAGGACATTGATTGGAAAGAATGGGATCCTGTAAGTTAGGATGAGGATGTGTGGGGAGACTCTGATTAAGCTGGGAACATTGAGTGCCTAAATTCTGATGACTCTTTTTTCCTAGTGGAAGCAGCCTCCTCACCCCCAGTGGCAGCTGCTTCTTTATTCCCAATAGTATAAATCTCTCCACCCCTGACTGAAGGGATTAACCCTGTTTTGTCCAAAGAAACTACACTGGCATCCCCGAAGCAGTTGCCATTCAAGGCAATGCTGATTCTCCTCAGGACACACTCCTACCACTCTTCTTTGTTTCTACACTTAAAACTAAACTCAAGTCCCAGCAGGCCTTTAAAAATGAGGTAAAAGTATGACGTATGGGAAGGAAACTACAGTAAATTAGAGTTTTCTAATTTATGCAGGCAGAAATTCAGGAAACATGGATGGGAATTCATGCTAAAGATGTGGAATAATGATGGAAGAAACATAAAATTGGATCAGGCCAAGTGTATTGATATCTCACTAAGTAAAGATTTTGCATTTAATATTGTAGTTTGGGGAATTAGAAGGGGCTCTAACAGTTTGGTTGGTTGTACTGAAAGATGGCTCACTGTGAACAAATTGGAAATGCCTGACTTCCCTTGGTTTAATGTAGAGGAGGGGATCCAAATACTTAGGGAGATTGAAATGTTAGTGTGGATTTGTCATTTAAGACCCACTCACCTGCACAGGGAGGTTCCAGAAGACAGAGCACTTGTTACTACTGTGGGAAATGAATTTGTGGAGGGATCCCCAGCATCTTTGAAGAGCTTCATGATCACTCTCCTCTGTAGGCCAGAGAGAACCTTACAGTGAGAACCACAGCCACTCAATTGGAAAACCTAAATGTTATGGGAATAATTGGATCCTGGGATGGCAGGAACCAAGTGGTGACACTCAATTGGCAAAAGCAAGGTGGGCACAGTTACCATGATGGAGAGCAGATACAGTGATCAACAAATAACAGAGGACACATTTTAGATGTTCAGCTTCAATTGTCTATACTTTATAGTCCCTTAAAACTGATTTTAATAAGATATTTATTTGGACCAAGACTTGGCACAAAGACTAATGAGTTTGAAATACCTCAGTAGACTGTATAATTGCTTTAGAAATGGTTAATTCTACATCTCATAAGCCACTGTCCTGTCTTCAAAAAATCCAGTCTGATGTGTCAAAATACATTTTTCATATCCAGATAAACACTGGTGGCTATTTCATTATTGCAGCAGGGCCTGGTGTAGGTGAGGTGTTACAAATACCAACAGTGAGGAAATCTGGTTCTTTCAAGTCTGTTTTTGGCTGAGGCTACAGAGTTTCCCAGTGGTGTCTGTTATAAAGCAACAACACAGGACTTGGCAGCAAGTTAGAGATAATAAGACTTCTATCCCAAAGATCATCCAAGCTGCATGCTAAATTTTGCCCATCTGTCACCTGTCTCCTCTGTCCCATGTCAGAGTCAGATTTGGAACTGGTGACACTGGAGGTACTTGATATGCCAAGCAGAACAAAACCCAAAGGTCTTATTGTTCATGACAGTTCAGATGTACTTGAATAGTAATTACTGTTTATATGGATTTCCTTGTGGTATTCTCCGGTTTCATGAGCTTCCATCTTTCCTTAGATGGGTCGCTGTGTACATGGTACTAAATATTAGAATCAGCAAGATATGGTACCACAGAGTGGTTTTTTCAATATTACTTAGAGTGAAAGCCAAAGAATGCTAGTACATATTTGATTGGACTGTATTTGTTATGTATGAACCAAGTAGGTAAGGGTAAGTATATAGAGCTATAACTGTATTTCCAGAGAATTGTGATTTGAAACATGGAAGTTTTATGAATATGTAATTGAAAATATCACATTAAAATGTATCTGTTTACACACAACAATATAGGTGAATTTGGAAACAGTATTGAATAAAAGAACCATACACAAGAAAGTAGGTACAATATGGTTCCATTTAAATAACTATAAAAAAAATAGCGATCAAACACAGGCAAAACTATTTGTGGTCCAAGAAATTAGATTAATGGTTACCCTAGGTAGTAATATCTGGAAGTGGGGCAAAGTAGGGCTTTTGAGATGCCAGTAATGTTCTTTTCTTGATCTGGGTGATGGTTACACGATTCATTCAAATTTATCATTTTTATTGATATTATATTCTGTACTTTTCTGTTTATATATTATTCTTCAATTGCAAAAGTAAAAAAAAAGAGAATTGCCTTCTAAGGTAAAATAACAGTTTTTTGTCACAAAAGTGGAAAGCAAAAGAATGATTTTTCAATATTGTTTAGAATTATCAATGATAATGATAATCATTTACTTAGTGCATCTCCTATGTTAGATATAGTTCTAAGTGTTAGAATTACATTACTTAATGATTATACCAGGTTTTGAGGTTCTTATTATCTCATTTTTTTGGTTTGTTAAGGAGGAATTGGGGCTTGGGGAAATTAAGCAGCTTGCTAAAGGTCACATAGTAAGTTGGTGGTCATGCATGAATTTAAGTGCTTTGTTTAACTTCAAAGGAGGAGGAGCTCTTGTACTCTCTGACTTGATTCCGTTCACCATCCTGGTCGCGCATTGAGACAAGTTGTTAATTTCAGAATCTGGACTGAATTTTCATTTTGTGGACAGGCAGTTTTCTTTCTGGATTTTACTTTCTGTTCCCATGATAATGAATGGTTATTATTACTAACATTTTGTTCTCAATCTGTACTCAAAATTTATAGAACGCAGACAAAATCAAATATTAAGTTTAACCCTAAAGTTCAGAAAAACCAAACCAAAGAGTTAGTAGTATTTCACAAACAAGTCAAACAGGTAGATTTGGGAATATTTTTGACTGGCAGTCTCATATTTATTTTTTATTATTTTAGGAAGCTGTTTCCTAGCTTTGGCCTTTTTGCTTCTTAAGCTTATGGTTAAGAGAGAGAACAAGTGAGAGATATTAAGACAAAAGACTTTGAATTTAAGAAGGGTAGTTTTTAATTTATTAGGGCACTATCAAGTAATTGGATTTTGAGAAGGCTGGTATTTAAGGAGTCATTTCATTTCTCTTTAGAAAACTTATTTGTTCTCCTGGGCCACACATAGTACTGGTATAGGGGCAAGGTCTAGGAAAAAAGGGATATAGAGAGGTATAACCATGCCTTGGGGGATACAGGAAATAATTTACCTGCAAGTCAGAATTAGGAGGTTTTCATAGTCTTCTTGGGTTGCTGTAACAAAAATGTCATTTATTGGATGACTTAAGCAACAAACATTTATTTCCCACAATTCTGGAGGCTAGGAAGCCTAAGATGCAGGTCCCAGCAGAGAGGTAGAAGAAGTGGGACATTTATGTTGTATAGTTTTAAAAGCGCTGTCACCTCCTCCCATTATACTCTCATGATTCTGTGAGATTGATATCACTGTTATATCAGTTTTATAGTTTACAAATCTGAGGCTTGGAGAGGCTAATTAGCACAAACACATTTAGCTAGTAAGCAACAGACTGGGAATGAAGGAGGAGGAGCGATTCATTATGACTAGCTAAATTGGGAAAACTTTATGAAGGAAATGTATGAATTAGGGCTTTGAGGAGCAAGTCAGATTTAAGCACAAGAAAGTAAAGGGACAGGTACTGTTGGTTAGATCAACTGTGGGAGCCCAAAGCATGAGGAAACTTGGCTCTTTTGGTTTGTGGCCAATCATCCACTGTGGGGGGACAGTAGGTACCCAGGCCAGTATAATTTGGCTGCTTATAAAACTCTTTTGTGATTGCATTATGAGGTCCTGGTTCTGTAGATTGCAGGAAGGAGTTCATTTCTTCTGGCTTGTAGGCAAGTGAATGCCTGTCTCCCCCAAGTCATGGGTCTTCCTTCTCTATTCTTCCTTAGGGGAGGAAATAAATGCTGATGTTGTGGATGGCCAGGACAGCGAAGTGATGAAGGAAGAGACCAGGTAGTGAGTTACTGCATTAGTGCAACATAGGCTTAAATGAGGAGAGGTTAGTAGAATTAGGAAAGGGGGACATCGGAGAAAATTCCAGCTGCTTCCCAGTGAAGGCCTAGGTGTTCCTGACTTTATGTAACTTCCTATTTGATTACCTTTACTG